>NC_136360.1:21715000-21830000 GCF_037039965.1 Doryrhamphus excisus
ATGAGAACAACCACATAAAAAGATTGTACTTTAACAAAAAAAAAACAAACTGGGCGTCATACTCTGCAGTGTGACCCGAGCCATATTCTTTGTATTCTTTGGGATTGAGTTGCATACAGTCCCTTTTAACATGGAAGAGCAGTTTCAGTGGCAGATTACTATCACACTCCAACACAACAGAGGGCTAGTGGTAAAATACGCACAGGAGTTTGTAGCCATCCATATAACCACATATATATATTTATCTATACACACTGTAACCCTTATGAATGTATCCCTGCATATTGGGTACTGGGTACCGAGTACATGAGTACATGCTTTTACCATCACCGGCGTCGTAAATGTCCTGTAGGTTCCCAATTATCCAAAGCCAAGAATTACAAAAGCTACTCTTGATATGCCTGTGTAGATTGGAGGCAACCGGACAGTACTTTTCATGGTACCACCCCTAGTGACAACCCTGAAAGGTTCAATGATTTTCCTGAGAGCCGTCCACGGTTTTTAATTTGTGTCAAGTTAGGTGGAGAGCTTTTGAGCCGACTGAAATACATAAACACTGGTCCTCCAGCTGCGTTGAGTACCATTAAGGCCCCGCTCATTTGCCTAACCTCATCTCCATGCCCCCGCCGCGCCACGCCACCACTGACGTTGTTTTGACATTCACGTCCCACACCGTGGAACCACGTTTACCATATAAATGGGAATTTACTTCGCATCGATTCAGGCGGAAATGACATCTTTTTTTGGTTTTTAAAAGCTGGCAGGATATGCAGCGCTGTCATATGTCGTTATCGGCGTTTAAGCCCCGCACTTCCTTTCGGCGTGATCTTGTGCCCCCACCTCCCAATGCACACTGCAGCTGTGTAGTACGAGGGTCTACAGGAAGGCAGGGCCAGGAGGCAGACTGTGGCTGTGCGGTTTGCACTGTAAACCCAATCCCTCTCATCCCGCTTCTCCTCGCTGTGTCCCTGAGAGAGCTCCAAACCACATCTTAATGTATGGGCAGGCGTCCCAGGGCGAGAGGCGCAGTCTGCGGCGGCGCTGGTTGGGGAAGCCATGGCCGTGTTTCTTTTTCAATCCACAGGGGATTGAGAAACTATACACACACATTCACACACATGCTGTCATCCATTTGACCTTGGAGTGAAGGCCCCGTCAACTTGGCAAACAGTTTGATGCAATATTAATCTGTCAGTGCGCCGTACTAGCGTACTGTGACAAATTTGACCGGTGTGCTTGACAAACATGCGACTTGCATACTGAGCGTTAACATTTATCAATTAAATATTACTACAATACGTACTTAGCAAACATAGTCTTATTTGTTATACCGCAGAACAAAGCTAAGCAATATTGAGCAGTGCGGTCATATGGAAGTGCATTGTATGACACTGGTGCAGATTTAGTTCAGATCTGGAGTCAAACCAGTATCGGCCAGGAACAGGCTCGACACCAGATTCATTTTCCATTGGGGGGGGCGAGTCTTGTCGCGTTTAGGGTCCTTGTTGGAAGTATCCAGCCGGGTTCAACTTTGTCACTGATTCTTGAAGACCGTTGGTATCTGCTGATACCGTCTGGAATCCATGCCACCTTCAACTTGAAGATTTCCAGTACCTGCACTGGCCACGCAGCCCCCCAGCATGATGGAACCACCACCAAATGTTACTGTGGGTAGCAAGTGTTTGTTTAGGAATGCTGTGTTCCTCATCCCCCATGTCCGAATAACTCCATTTGACATTCATCTGTCCACAGCACCTTATTCCAAAATGAAGCTTTAGCTGAATAGTTGAAGGATGCACAGTGACACCATCTGCACTAAGCTCATGTTGGAGGTCTTTGGAGCTGGTCTGTGGGTTGACCTTGAGTGTTCTCACCATCCTTGGCCTCTGCTTATCTGAGATTTTTCTTGGCCTGACACTTCGGGCCTTAACCAGAACTGTGCCTGTGGTCTTCCATTTCCTCACTATGTTCCTCAGAGTGGAACCTGACAGCTGAAATCTCTGAGCTAGCTTTTGTATCCTTCCCCTACACCATGATGTTGAACAATCTTTGCTCTGCGGTCACGTGATAGTTGTTTTGAGGCTACAATGGTGCTACTCTTTAGAAAATCTCATGATTGGCTTCACTTGTATATGAAGGTCAAGGGTCAATGAGCTTACCAAACACATGCTGTGTTCCAATAATTAGCGTTAAAGGTATTCAAATCAATAAAACAACAAGGGTGGCCAAATGACATGACAACATAATAATTGCACACTTTCTGTAAATCCTATGAAGTTCATTTGACTTCTCATCTATCACAGTGTTGGTCTGCTATATGATATATTTACCTGGAATGGCTGATCCCAACAACCGTCATTTCGAAAGGAACATCTTGGAAATTATCAGGGGTGCCCAAACCTTTTCATACTGCTGTATATGTTCATATTTCTGGAGTGTATGTGGTGGAAAACACACATTTTTCAAGACAATCCCTTCTGTCATGGCCATGTCATATGATTTTCATAAGTCAGATCAGTCGGTGTTACTGCGCACGAGTGACGCACAACTTTGAAAGACTCCACTCTTGACTAAACCTTCTCGTGCGTGATGGAGACTCCATGATGGCGATGACAACTGAGTCACGCCCACGTCCAGTACTGTTGAAATGACCCAACATGAGGGCACCCTCGCTATGAATACACCTACAGTATCATAATACATGATTGAAGAATGCTAACACGCAGAATGTTAGCATGCCAACACACTAATGTTAGCATGCTAACACCTAACATGATAGTGCTAAGTTTTCATATACTGCAAGTATCTACCCAGGAAAACGGCTAAAAATGCTAATATGCCAATATTAGCGTGCTAGCAATGCAAACATTAGCATGCTAACACCTAGAATGATATTGGTGTTTAAATAGGTATCCTGATTATGGAGTCGCCACAGTGGATCTTTTTTGATCAGCATAGTGATTTGCCCTTGGTGACAAATACCGATGATGCTAGTAAGCTAATATTAGCATGCTAGCATGCTAACATCTAAAAGGATATTGGTGTTTAAATAGGTGTCTACTCATGTTTCTTTCGTCTTTTATCATGTTTAAGGAGTTGCCACAGTGGATCTTTTTTGATCCGCATAGTGATTTGCCCTTGCTGACGAATACCGATGATGCTAGTAAGCTAATGTTAGCATGATATCAATGTTAACATGCTAACACGTAACATGATTGTGCTAAGTTTTCATATACTGTAAGTGTCTACCCATGAAAATGGCTAAAAATGCTATTATGCCAATATTAGCATGCTAGCATGCTAACATCTAGAATGATAGTAGTGTTTAAATAGGTGTCTACTCATGTTTCTTTCGTCTTTTTTTCGATTATGGAGTCGCCACAGTGGATCTTTTTTGATCCGCTTAGTGATTTTCCCTTGCTGACGAATACCGATGATGCTAGTAAGCTAATGTTAGCATGATATCAATGTTAACATGCTAACACGTAACATGATTGTGCTAAGTTTTCATATACTGTAAGTGTCTACCCATGAAAATGGCTAAAAATGCTATTATGCCAATATTAGCATGCTAGCATGCTAACATCTAGAATGATAGTAGTGTTTAAATAGGTGTCTACTCATGTTTCTTTCGTCTTTTTTTTGATTATGGAGTCGCCACAGTGGATCTTTTTTGATCCGCTTAGTGATTTTCCCTTGCTGACGAATACCGATGATGCTAGTAAGCTAATGTTAGCATGATATCAATGTTAACATGCTAACACGTAACATGATTGTGCTAAGTTTTCATATACTGTAAGTGTCTACCCATGAAAATGGCTAAAAATGCTATTATGCCAATATTAGCATGCTAGCATGCTAACATTTAGAGTGATAGTGGTGTTTAAATAGGTGTCTACTCATGTTTCTTTCGTCTTTCATCATGTTTAAGGAGTCGCCACAGTGGATCTTTTTTGATCCGCATAGTGATTTTCCCTTGCTGACGAATACCGATGATGCTAGTAAGCTAATGTTAGCATGATATCAATGTTAACATGCTAACACGTAACATGATTGTGCTAAGTTTTCATATACTGTAAGTGTCTACCCATTTAAAATGTCACTTTTGCATAATCGGGGACCTACTTGATGGCAAAGGTTTCTGCTCAGTATAATGTGGTGATTCAATGACCACGAAACCAAACATGAAATATACACACCACCACTTCCTGTTTCTGCTTCAACTGAGGTGTGATTAAGATCTGTTTGTCCTTCTTTACATTTGAAATCGCTTGGATTAGATAACGCACCTCAGATGGGTTTGTCAGCGACCCCACCGGCCGGCTCTTGGTGTCGCTTGTCTCAGTGGATTATGTCGAAAAGCTCATTTTGTCAATGGCGGGCCATACGCACACAGGACTTCCTGGTCATTCGGTTTGTAGTGATAGTTGGCAAGATGGATCTTGTATTGATAATTACCTCCGCCAAGCGCAGCACAAAGCAGAGGTTTTGTTTTATTTCTGTTTCTTTGTTTCTTTGTTTGTGTCCAACATAACTTGAAAAGTTCTGATTTGGATGAAATTGTGCTATCATGCTATGCACATTTATTATTATTTAAATATATTTATTTATTTACACCAGGTGTTAACATGCTACTGTTAGCATAGTTAAAATAACATTAGCACAGTAGCATTTTAACCATTTTCACAGGTAGACACTTGCTGTATATAAATACTATTATGCTAGGTGTTAGCATGCTAATGTTAGCATTGTTAAAATGATAACATACTAATGTTAGTATTGTTAAAATGACAGCATTAGTATAGTAACATGTTAGCCATTTTCATAGCTAGACACTTATGTAAACACCACTATTATGCCAGGTGTTAGTATGCAAATGTTAGCATTAGCATAGCAGCATTTCTAGCCGTTTTCATAGGTGCACACACACACACACATATATATACTATATATATATATATATAAAAACACTTGGCACTATTATGCTAGGTGTTAGCATTGCTAGCATGCTAACATTAGCATTATAGAATTTCTAACGGTTCTCATACGTGTACACATACATAAACACATTAGCATAGCAGCATTTCTAGCCGTTTTCATAGGTGTATACATACATATATAAACACTTAGTGCTTATGTACTTATGTTAGGTGTTATCATGTTACTTGTTAGCATGTTCACATACCTAACCTGCTAATATTAGTGACATAGTAGCATGTTAGCCATTTTCATATGTAGACACTTATGTAAACACCACTATTATGCCAGGTGTTAGTATGCAAATGTTAGCATTAGCATAGCAGCATTTCTAGCCGTTTTCATAGGTGCACACACACACACACATGGCACTATTATGCTAGGTGTTAGCATTGCTAGCATGCTAACATTAGCATTATAGAATTTCTAACGGTTCTCATACGTGTACACATACATAAACACATTAGCATAGCAGCATTTCTAGCCGTTTTCATAGGTGTATACATACATATATAAACACTTAGTGCTTATGTACTTATGTTAGGTGTTATCATGTTACTTGTTAGCATGTTCACATACCTAACCTGCTAATATTAGTGACATAGTAACATGTTAGCCATTTTCATATGTAGACACTTATGTAAACACCACTATTATGCCAGGTGTTAGTATGCAAATGTTAGCATTAGCATAGCAGCATTTCTAGCCGTTTTCATAGGTGCACACACACACATATATATATATATATATATATATATATATATATATATATATATATATAAACACTTGGCACTATTATGCAGAGTAAAAAAAGACAAACTGCACTTTAGTTGAATTTACCGCCAAGTGCCTAGAAGGAATAAAGCCAAATCCTTTTTGTAGGACCATACTAGGTTGCAGTTTTTTTTCCCTTTGCTTATTTGCATCATGTTGAATTGCATCATATCGCAAGAATTTGCACCATATCATATCGGATTGCATTGATTTGAACTAAATGATCATCGAATCGCATCGTATCGCCAGAAAATTCCATGTATGGTTAAAGTATCGTATCGCTGGCAGTGCATCGGTCTTTGCATCGGCCGGTCTTTGAAGGTAACCATTGTGAGTATCTGCGGTCTACTGTACATGCAAGCATCTTGCATTATGCCTACGACTTGGGAACCTTCCACCAAGAAAAGCTTCTCTGTGTATTTGTTGCTCTTTTGTCTGTCTGCCTCAGTCTTCTCGTGACGAGTATAGTTAGCGGGTTAGCAACAAACTCGGCAGCGAGTGCAAAGCCGGCGCCACCGCCCGAGGCCTTGTTGACTTCAGCTCTTTATCATCGCTGCTGCCCACGTGTGAGCGAGGCCGTTCGTCAGCAGCTCGCCTCCTTTTGCTCGACCAGCAGTCGGAGGGCAGAGGGAGAGAGCGGGAAGGAGCAGCAGAAAATGAAGGAAGAGGCTGAAGGGATTTCTGTTTTATGCAGGCTGCCGTGAAGGTGTGCGTCCCGGTGGAATTGGCAAACGAGCCGGGGGAGGGGGCCGGCTGTGGGGGGGGGGGGGTACCTAATAAAAGAAGGCACATGCAGCAATTAAAGTCTCTGACAGGCAAACTGTGGTGATCTGCTAATGTGGGCTGACAGCAGGGAAATTTGAATAAGGAGGCTTGCGGGAGAAATGAGGCGGTGGAGGGGTTTGTGTGTTGTTGGGGGCGGCGGCGGCGGCGGCGGGGGGTCTGAGAAAGAAGAGATGTATGGTGCTAATGAAACAGGTGCCTGGCTGGCAGCCGCCCCCCTCCTAAGTGCAGGAGTCATTGAGAGATTAGCAGTATATTTCCCTGGATTGGAGCCAAATGGAGAGGGGTGGGGTTAGTACATACTAGAGATGCACAATAGGTTTTAAAAACCAATAACTTCATGTTAAGTCTAAGTGTGCACACCAGGCGGTAAGAAGGACTGGAACAAATTAGGATTTTACCAAGTGTACCTGTTGATAATCACTCCTAATCAAGTATCCTGACATTTGGGAGAACCAGAGTATGGGGGGGGGAGGAGCCACCTGCCGTAGCCCAGTAAGGTGCACTGTACTGGGGCACACGCTCCAAGCAGCTGTGACGCCACGGTGGTCTCTGGCAAACGTTTTGCTCTTTTCAAATCCAAGAGTGTTGCCGTTTCAGGTGGCTGATGAGGTGTTTTGTTTGCTCGATGGGTTTGTCTCCCCTCCTGGCGGGAACATTGGGCGGTGACAATAAGGGTTTTGAGGGCTCTAATAATGTTAAAATATTGTAAGCTGGTTTTCAAAATACAGTAAGGTCTCGTTATATCGATATTCTCTGGAGTCGGAAAAAATATCGATATAACCGGACTGTCGATATATCCGATCCTGCGCCGAACTGCATTAAAAGTGGGCAATAATGCACTCGACATTGTTCTGTAGTATAGGCCAAACACATTCTGTTGCAGGCATGCGTTTGACCAGCTATGTGAGGCGGGTTGAGCATAACCTGTGAACCAGGAAGTGCGGGAATCGGTGTGTGTGTGTGCTGCGATTTGGTGGTGGAAGTGTGAAAAATAAAGTTGACTGGAAGCAGCCGTTCGCCGTGTTCTTTTTTGGTATTGAAATCCTTAAGCAAAGATTGATTTAAGCTGCTTTTGTATCGATATAAGCAGACCAAATTGGCTGGCGGGAGATGAAAAGGGCATCGTAGTAACCGGATTATCATAATAACCGGGTATCATACTAACGGAACTAATTATATCATAAAAGACTAGAAATTTGCCGGGAAATGAAAATAGTATCGTAATAAGCAGTAATTCGTTATAACCGATATCGATATAACGAGACTTTACTGTATTCCGTTCAATACTATTATGTCGTACTTTGCAGTATTTCACTTATGGCTGCCGGGTCTGAATTGGTCAACGTACCATGGGATGACATGCTAGCATGATGTAATACAGATATCCTCAAAGTTTGCTATTTCTACTAATGACCCATTAGAAGAAATAGTCCTGCACCTGTGATGGCGGCCATGTTTTACAACCAACCCTGCTCAAGTTGTAGTACATATGCATCCTTGTCAGCCCCCCAAAGTTGTGTACCACATTTCACGGTGATTCCCTCAAATAACAGAGCAGGCACCACAGTGGGGGTGCATGCTGTGGCACATTTTGACCGTGTGGAGGGGTTGTGGATTCATGAGTTGGCATGTATAAATGCATAACATTCATACAAGTGTGAGAAAAGTAGTGATTGGCTGCTAGAAATGACTAAACAACCCATGGACATCCTAACGTTAGCTTAGCTCCGGAAGGCGTCTCCTTCCGCCCTCATTCTCCCTTTGGATAAAAAGACACCCAAGACCCTCAACCCCCCCTGTTGTTCTTTGCTAGTGTCTCATCCTCACCGATGCATTCAATGCAGCGTCGTTTTGTCAGCGTTGTATGATTCTCAGGCTTGAGGAGTGCAGTGAAAGGCCCGGCTAACGGGTTGAGTGTCGCACAAACGTCACGCCCATGTGATAACAATCGGGACGCCTATTTTACGTGGAGCGCAGGAGGCACGGGACGGGCGATGCTGCGAGCCGAGGCCGCTCATGTGAAGGCAATAAAGTGCACATGTGCTCGTAAATACTTTGCAGAAAGCTGCATCTTGTACGCATCCGCCGTCTGAGGTGGCGTGTGTGGGCGCGTTGTCTGAGCCCTGTGTGTGTGTGTGTGTGTGTGTGTGTCTGTGTGTGTGTGTGTGCACATTTTTTGGCCAACAAGGATGTGAGGTCATTGTGGTTTTGTTGCCTGCGGTTTAAAAGCAACTGAAATGAAAACAGCGGGCATGGCCGCACTGTTTGCAGAGTCCACAACAGGCGCGCTGATTCGAGCGTCTGCACGGTGCTCGAGTGGTTGTTGCAGTGCATTTCACCACAATATGGATTGTTTTGCTGGCAGACGTTGTACACCAAAAATATATTCAGAATAACAGAATTGGTGCGCTACATTCGGGTAGTACAGCATCCGTACGTAGTAGTGCAGTCTGATTTGTTTGAATTTGTTTGTATCTGTACTTGGTCTCAGAAAGCCTCCTTGACCTTCTTAATTCATTCAATCACAGCCTTTTTTCAAAAGACAACCCCTTCAGTAGCGGCCATTTTGACTTTCAAGAGAAACAGAATATTGTGTTCTATGGCCCCATAAAGATGGAACCTGTCCAAAGAAAGCTCAGGCTCCCTTCTTTCATCATCGATAGTTCTACCTTTTGGTGTTCTTCTTATTATTTAGTAATCAGCAGTTAAGTTAAGTTTCCGGAAAATATTAGTTCCCCACTAAAAAAGGGAGAAAAGCAAAAGTTATACTTCAAGCATAACTTTCACTTTGAAAAGCTCAAATATCTAAACAACAACATAACAGGCTTGTTTTACCTCCAAAATCATGTATTTACTAATACCCTCAACTATTTATAAATGTCACATCTGGAATTGAACTATGCACGTGCATGTGCAAAAGGTTACCTTCTGCATGCTACACTCCTCCACGCTCTCTCACTTCCTCCTTCCAGTCATGTGTGATTTCTCCTTTCTCCCGATCCCGGCCAAGCTCTTTATCAATTGCACTTCTGCTACCTTGTGGTCGTTTTCGTAGCTTAAAGTTGCGATGAAGTGAAATCCCCGAGTGGACAGTTGCATCATCACCCCTTACGATGTTTGCAGGCCTGCACGGTATATCTAAAAAATATCGCGATATTTGCACGTGTGATATCCATATCGAAAGGATGCATGATAAATTCAACTTAATTAACGCATAAGCAAAACATTTCTTTATTTATGGTGCTACTTCACAGGAGAGTAATGCTCAAACAAAAGCATTAAAGTTTTTCACAAACGTCACAAAGCTTTAACTGCAGCCATTACCGGATGTATAGCGGAATGTAAACGAAATGTTCATGCTGTGTGTACGGCTTTTTGGAACTGGTAAAGGAGTCTACCGAAGATATGAGGTGCCATCACCAACATACGTATTTCTCCCAAATTGCTATTGCTGAGATGAAAACACTTGTGTGAAGTCCCTAAAGGCAGAACCCGGTGAAGTGGATTTTTTATGCTACAGTAAACCTCGGATATATCGGACTCGGATATAAAGAACCAATTTTTCTGTAATGCATTTCCAATCAAAATTCATTGCATATATCGGATTTTGGCCCTATTTCGGACAAAATCTCCAGTCCCGTTCCAATTTCCCTCGCATATATCGGATGGCCGCATGGTGTCTTTCTCCTGGCTCCAGATTTAGGACAAATATAAAAGCGAGTGACGTCAATAATACTAGCACAGCAGTGAATGAGATCTTAACCTCACTATTGGAAATAACGTAGGCCTGCCTAACGTAGGGCGTTACAGGGCCTAGCTTAATTAACAATTTGTTATGCTCAGAGTCCAATAAAGTTCAATTCTCATTACCTTACGTCTCTTTTCATTGCCCAGTCCAGGTACATTGGAAACATAGTCAAGGAAGTGCCTTTTTATAATGAATAAAATCCGATTTACGCATATACCGGATATAAATCCGATATACGTATGCGTAAAACGGACATTTTCCGGTATATGCATATAACAGATTTCAAAACCAGTGGGAACAATTAAATCCGATATATCCGAGGTTTACTGTAGTGGTCCAGTCCAACCAGTGATTCCTACATAAGCTGACAACAAAAAAAAGCCCATCAAACTTAATTTTTTTTGCCAGTATAATGCTATTGCTGTCATGGAAGTTGCTTAAACTTATTAATTAAACTCTTATCAGTTATTTTTTTTATCATCATATCTGTCCAAACAAATGCACCTATGGTTGTACCGGGTATTAAAATTGATCAATAAACTCAAGAAACAAGGCCGGCCAAATCATTTCCCATGATTGTTTACAATTTGGTGAATGGGAACTTTAAAAATGTTTATATTATAAGGAACAAAAACTGAATGTTCAGGTTTTGTCAAAGCTTTTGCATCAAAGTTCTTCCATTTTTTTTTGTTCCAGTTTTTACATATTAATGTTTTATAATGCAAATAAGTCATTTTTATTTTGTCTGCAATATAATGGAATAAACAACTTTAGGCACGGCTTTAAAGGTCAACATAAATGTAAATATTTAATATGTATGTAATATTTAATTTATTCCAACCAGGCACACCCACTTTTCTATGATTGGTCAGACTCCCTGGATACAATCACATGGATGAAAATAGTCAACATACTGTCTTGGGTGTAAATCCTGTTATCAGCCATCGTCATCACGTCTGTGGTCGCAGTCACTAGCCATGTTTTTTTTGACACATTTTCATGTTTCCGATGATTATGACAAGCTTTCTGCAACCGTCGTGTCCCAACACAGACTGGGAATCCCTGACCCAGGGCAGACTCATTCCCAGCGTTTTGTTACCTCACAAGCCAGGACACGGCAGGGACGGAGGGATGAAAATAACCCACCCTGGAATTTATTTAGCTAAGGCTGAGATCGATTCCTGCGGGTCACCAGGTTAGCGCCGGGACCTGACCCGCCGCTGTAAAGTCTGCCAGGGTTTTCCCGAGTGGAGAATAAACTAATGTGGGCTAGCGTGTGAGGTCCTGAAAGGCTGAGCTAGCAGGCTGCTGCCTTTTCCGAAGAAGCAAACACTCTAACCTCGTCCATGCCTCATCTGCGAGAAGGACGCTGTCACCCGCTCAGGAGGGATTTAAGATGGATACTTTATTCGTTCCCAAGAGAAATTCCCATTTCCAGCAGCTCTGCAGAATGTCATCAAAACCTAATCCCTTAAATCAAACAAGTAAAGATAAGATAGATAAGAATAAATAATAGATAAATGCTGAACAGATGCATAATAAGCTAGTAGGTCCAGTCCTGTGTGTGTTTTTATGGCTCCGCACTGTAGTGTTGAAAAGCCGCGTGGGGGGGGGGGATGATGGGTTTAGTCTTTCAGGGGAGCAGGACCGTGATAGTAATCGGCCACTAAAACTGCTCTTGTGTGGGTGATGATGCTGTCCATTGGATGGAAAGGAACCTCCTCAATGTTCTCTGCTCTGCTACAGATGCCCGGCCGTCCAACTCCGTGCAAACGACAGAGCCTGCCTTCCTCACCGGTTTGTCTAAGCGTGTGAGGGTGTGACGGGTCGTACTGTGGTTGTTTCCGGTTATCGTTACTTAGCGATGAAAACAAAACATTTCAACACAAGCCCATTCGTACGTAACAAATACCATTCTGTGCAACAAGGGACAACTTGGGAACGACTTAGGCCCTAGATCAGGGGTCTCAAACACTCGGCCCGCGGGCCAAATGTGGCCCGCAGGACACTAGTTTGAGGCCCCCCGCCTTGATATGAAAGTTTAATGTTAGTGCGGCCCGCGCAAGTTTGATATGGATGCTGTATGGTATCATGTACCCAGAAAAAATTATTACGTTTGATTCATGTTCATGTTAAAGGTTAAATAACTGTTAATAGTTATCCTCCCTATCCGTGTGGAAGTGGTAAGTTTTTGGGCTATTTAAGTTGAAAGGAAATAACTTGAAGGCTACCGTTTAGGTTGCTAGCTCTCTAGTTTGCGAGTTAGCATGTGTCTCAAGACCCTGCAGTTGCGCAATATGTTGTAAATAAAAAGAGTATACGAGGAAACGATTGTACATCTGATGAGGGTATGATCCTCCATGCACCCCCCCATAAAGGGTCCCACGTGTCTTTCCTTAGGAGTGTACTTAGCCAGAGTGTGTCCAGAAGTTCTTCCATGTTTACTCCTCTTGTCGCAACAATGTCTCTTTTCCAACTTTCTGGGTCACCTTCTTGTCCTCTTCTGCCATTCCATGCTCCCTCTGACTCTTGAGCGTTTTCCTTATCTCCGCTGACATGGGGGTGCATGTATGTTGGTGTTGGCAGTGGCGGGCTGCTGTCATGCCAACATGCGATTTTGATTTTCACAGCTTTCACCCCCCCCTCTTCTCCCGCAGCTCCTACGTTCTTTTTGGAATCTCGGGGTTGAGTGATGTTGCTGTTAATTAAATCTAATGTGTTGCTGATGCGAGAGCGCTGAATTTTCAAAGGCGCCGTCGCCGCCGTCATTAGGAGCCTGCTTATGTGCGCTCGCTGTCATTATTGTGATCCTGTTAGACCAAACACAACTTTAGCGTGTGTTTCTTTGCACATCCGTCGGGAGGGGAAGTTTGGCAGGGATGCAGATGGGGTTCCGAGAGCTCTTTATGTGGCCGGACTGGATGATTCATCTGTCGTCCATGTTTCACAAAGACGTTAAGTACCTTGAACAAAACGCCTGGGTGGGGCCGAACTGGCAGCGCAGATGAAAGCTTGCAAAGCCGTGCGATGACATGTCCAAATAAAGGGAAAAGTGACAGAGCGACCTCCCAAGGGAAACTCTGCACTCTCTTGTTTTTGGCAGCCCTTTGTTGGTATTTTGTTGCTTTTAGTTTTTGGACAAAATGCTTCCTGTTTTAGTCATTTATTTATAATACATACATACATGTACATATACATAGTATATGTGCATATATATATATGTATATATATATTTTCGGGAGTCGGAAAAAATATCAATATAACCGGACTATCGATATATCCGATCCTGCGCCGAACTGCATTAAAAGTGGGCAGATCTTTGATATGGCATGTAATTTTCTCCTTGAGTTCATGGATTGCGTATCTAGCATGCTTTTGTACTGTAGTGAAGTGAAAAATAAACTTATGCATTAAATAAAAACGTCTTTACACTTTTTTAATGACTATTTCTTTTCTAAAATTCAACCAATGCAAAATCCTCACGCTTCAGCAGACAAAACCATAAACATTGTTGCAAAAAATGATTGCATTCATATACATAACACAATTCGGTTGAAGTCAAATGGGTCACATTTTTTTTCAACATTTATTATTTTCATAACGCACTCTTGCAATAGTGACTCTGAGTAAATATTCAATAATGCACTCGACGTTGTTCTATACACACGAGTGTATTGATTTATTTCAAACAACAAGAGATTGTTTCTTTGATCAAGCAATACCGTAAGTAAATCCTTAAGCAAATATTGATTCAGCTTTAAGATGCTTTTGTATCGATATAAGCAGACCAAATTGGCGGGAGATGAAAAGGGCATCGTAGTAACCGGATTATCATAATAACCGGGTATCGTACTAACCGGAACTAATTATATCATAAAAGACTAGCAATTTGCCGGGAAATGATAATAGTATCGTAATAAGCAGTACTTCGATATAACCGATATCGATATAACAAGACTTTACTGTAGTTTATCATGATTAATTTGTTATTCTCTTCCAAAGATTTATTTGTACGTCTGTTATGTTTTTTTACGCTTCAGGCAAAAAGAGGTGATGATGCAGCTCCACAATAAAAGAGAGCATGTTTGGTCCAGGCTTGTACTGGTGAATGGTGGCTCATGTTATTCCTGTCCTACTTTATTTTAGTTTATGGGTCAAAAAAGGCAGAGGACCACTGTTGGTTGCTATGTGCTCTGCGAAAGCAATGCGCCCAGGAAGGACGTTCCGCTAATGCTTCCAATGACCAAAATACGTCAGAATACTCTGAAGTATTACATGTTGTCATGAATGTACCTGTTACTACACGGCCATAGCATGGATGGAAAACCATAAAACCTTGTTGGAGCTTTCTGGAGGTTTTTTTTTATAGCCAGAAGAGAAGAATCCCATGATTAGTTGCCGTATGCTAGCTGTGTGTCTCTCTTTAGGACACACGGCACAGATCAAAATAAAATCTAAATAAAAAGTATAAACAGGAAGTGAGTCATGAGTAGTTATGCCATTTTTGTTCATCAGGTGAAAATTGGATTTGGGCATAGGGGAAAGCCAGTCATTGCCACACAGACCAGGACCTTCAGTCATGAAGGATGCCCCTGCAACATCTTCACATAGCTGGCTGTCGTTTGACGCCCCTGCGCAACCTGAAGTTCCACTGTTCCATTGAAGGATGATGATGGTAGAAACCATCTCAGGTGTCATCTCCTTGTCATGTCAGTAAGGTTGGAAGCCATTACGTTCGTCAAGGGAGAAGAAAACGTTCTTCCACCTTTCAATGTCCCATGTTTGGTGTTCTGCTCATTCCAAACCTTGAAGGAGACCAGGCCATTGAAGATGTTTCTTCTCTGGCAGATGGCGTCTGATGGTGATTGGACTGTACTCGGTCGCAGTACGTGTCTTGATGGACAGCCGATGCCGAGGCGGTGTTGCTCGCTACATCCCGAAAGAAATGCAACTATTGAATATGGTTATATGGCATACATTTTAAACATCAGTACATACAGGCACTAATATGGCTCACACAGGTACACGATACTAGTACCATCTAGTGGTTCAAATGTGAATTACACCTCATGACAATAATGAAAAAACATTCTTCAAAAACTAGTAGATATTATATAGCAAGCTCATAGATAATTTCTCGCAAGATTATTGACCACCAAAGTTTGTCGTGACACGCCTACCTGACAGTGAATCACATTCAATCCACACTTTTGCCAACATTTTGCTCTTCTACGTTTGATGAGCTGATGAACCGCCCATTTCACGTTAATGTTTGATTCCAATACATTTTTTTTCTCTCTCTCATTTTGAAGCTGTACTTAGAACAGGGGTGAGCAAACTTTTTGACTCGCGGGCCGCATTTACAGGGGGGGGCAGACTATATATTTTACACGTAACAGTCCACCTGGTATTATTGTATCTGTAAAATTGTCATGCAATCTACTATTATTATTTATTATTTTATATTTATATTTAAATATTTTAAAAATAATAAAATATTATAATAATTACAATAAAATTAAAATAATTATTATTATATTATTATTATGTAAAATATGCAAATATAACAATAATATTATATATAATTAATATAATAATTAGCATTAATCTAATAATTATAACAATCATAATAGTTCTAATAATAATTGTGTGACTAATAAGAGTGTGTCTGTGGTCCAAGAGAGCTGTGTTTTCCTTTCCACTTTCTCATGCACACCAAATCATTAGGAAAAATGAAAAGAGTGATATATGGCGTGCTGGTTGCATTTGAATGTGAAGCTATGAGACCCCAAAATCTGTGCAATAACTGTGCAAAAACTGTGCAATAAACCGTGCAATAAAGCGTGCAAGGACCTGATCAACAAAATGGTAATCCACCCTTGTGTGCTAATGTACCATTTCCTCTGTAAACCTGAAATGTCCCCTTGTGGGACTAATAAAGACTTATCTTATCTTATCTTAAGATGATTGACCAATGAAAGCAATAGAAAAGAATTCTATTGTCGGTTCCTCGTCACTGCTATCACTTCACTAACCTCGCCGCACTACTTGACCTCTCCAGAGCTTGAGAACCAGTCCGACCCGTCGGCTCGTGAACTCTGTGATGTTGACACAGGCTCTGAGAGATGGAGAGCCCCCCCTGCCCCCCCCCCAACTGGCCCTGCCCGCCACCCTCGTCGTCCAGCTCTCAGCCTTCTTTTGTCCGCTTGTCCCGCAGCATTACACTTCTGCTCGTAGTCCTCTAATTGCTGTGGACCCCGCAGAGAAGGGAACCGACGCGCAGGGTTCCAAGAGCTCTACAGCCCTCATGGGGGTCCCCCCCCCCCCCTATGCATTTTTCTTTCTCCTTCTTAGAGCTGCGGTGAAACAATGCGTGCTCATTTGGCTAAGAATCTCATGCTGCTTCAAGTCTTTGTGACCCGTTCACATCTGGCTCGGCTGCTGATGGCACTCCAGCACCCCCGCCCGCCCCCCAACCCCCACTCTACACCCCGCATGCAAGTGCCATCATCATGCTTATGCCCCATTGTCGCTATAATTGTTGCTATTGTTCCTATAGAGCGCTGTGTTGTATTCAAATATGGTCTCTTCTCTGTCCTCAGGCACCTCTACAGCCGCCCCCGGGGTCCTCGGCCTCCGTGGTGGCGGCCGCTGCGGCGGCCGCAGCAGCATCGGGGACCCCCCAGTCGCTGAAGCTGACATACCCAGAGACTTTGGACCGCATCAAAGAGGAGTTTCAGTTCCTGCAGACCCAGTACCACAGGTGTGCACGTGTGTGTGTGTGTGTGTGTGTGTGTGTGTGTGCACGTGTGTGTGTGAGTGACAGTTTGTTGCCCAAAGGCATTGTGTTAATCCTTTCCCCCCCAGGTTACATGTTTTTGCAACTAGCATGTCATGTTGGATTACAGGATGCTGGTATCACTGCAGGGTTGTGTAGCGGGGGGGGTGGGGGGGGGGGTCACGAGACAATACACTGGATTGGGTCTACGAGGACGAGATGAGATTTTAACTTTACACAAAGCGGCCCCGCCTCCACCCACCGAGAGAAAGGCACTGTATGGCTGACAGAAGGGCTCACTCTGTTCATGCCGTTGTTCTGTGTTCCACACATGATCCTTCAATGATCTATATGGAATATCCTCTTCATTTTCATCCATTTATTCATTATCATCCCCTGCAGGCCGAGTCCTGGCGAGTTTGAGATCTTGTGACAGCCCTATTGTGTAGTTGGTGTGTGTGTGTGTGTGTGTGTGTGTGTGTGGTGTACGTGTGAATGTACTTTTGAATGAGAGATTTGGGCCGGCAGGGGCACCGCTCTTTCATCACCTCTTGGCACACCTTCACATTACCCCCACCCCCCCCAACTTTACTCTCTCATCCAGCTTTGATTTAGCTGGTCAAAATCCCCCCCCTCCCCCCCGCCGCCTCCTACTTTTGTCCCACTCCAAACTTCTTTTGTAACCCCCCCATCTCTAGTCCCTAGCGTGCATGTGTGTTCTTATTGAGACCGTTGCTCCATTTCCCACATGGAAGATGCTGAAATCAAGCCAACATAATCAAGCCAACATAATCAAGCCAATCGATCGATTGATTGATTGATTGACAATTAAGCAGTTAATAGTCAACCATGGTAAGTGAATTTCCATCAAGGATTCCTAATTGACAAACACAATATTTCAGTAGTTGGACCTTCTCAATATGTATTTCACATTAGAGCCCTCTAGACATGAAGTAACACCCCTATAATCACATGTGCCCCTCTATTAGTAGACATATTAAAGCTCGGGGAATGATTTGGTGTCTTTGGATGTCGCATATTACACATAGTACACTGAAGAACAAAATGACGAGACCACCCACAGGAAGCTTTGAATCCCACTTGACAAATTTGGGATTCACTAAATTCACATGACATCTGAAATGGAAGTTTGGAAGTCGAGTGGAAAAGTTTCTTATAAAAATCCAATGGAAGCTTTCATAAAGACCAAAGTTTTTTTTTTTAGTTTTTCTTGATGGGGGGGAAAAAGGACTATTTACTGGAACTATTTGCCAAATTATTTCCCCAAATTATTACCCCCCCCCCATGCAACCAAATGAAGATGGATTTGGTACTCATAGTCTGACCATCATTAAAAGGCAATTTTACATAATAGGGGACCTTTTACATTGGATGTAAAAACCATGTGACGCAAGACCGCCTCTGATGGGCTTTGTTGATGTGACACACACACACACACACACACACACACACACACACAAACACCCCGAGTGCTGATGTGATACACACACTGACACCCAAAGTGTGTGGCTGCCCAATTATCTGGGCACACAAATAGATGCGGCCCAGAAATAGCAGGCTTACTTGGTGTATTTTGGCTGCAGACGGCGGCTGGATTGCGATAGATGTTGGATTAGACGGCAGGAAAGAGACGGAGGGAAGGGATTAGCGCTGATGAGCTACAACTGCGTGTGTGGCGGGCTTGTGTGTATATGTGTGTGTGTGTGTGTGGGTATGGAGCGATGAGAGAGATTAGTCGGGAGGTAAAGAGAGAGAAGGGCTAATTAAAGTGTCTTTGGTGGGTCAGTGGCTCCGATTTTAAGTTTGTGTGCACATGTGCGTTAACGAAGCAGCCTCTAATCAGCGAGGAAGGAGCTTTAATTAGTCTACTGCTTTCTACACACGTTTACATATGCATACAGTAGGTTGATGGAAGTCAATGTTGGCAAGGTGCTCTGTGTGTGTGTGGCGGGGGCACTCTGTCATGTGACCTTATTGAACGTGATGCGGAATCACCTCTGGCCATATTGATTCTGTAACCGAGGTTATTATTCTGATTGGTAAAAATCTGCAATCTTATTGCAAATGTTCCCAACACGTCAAATTTGACTTGACTGCTGTAGTGGAGCGGACGGTGGACATAAGAAAATCACTGGGGTCTCCAGTTGAAACCACCATTGACACCCGTGGCTGTTGGCAACCTCATGATGGTAGTTAGAAGTACGTCAAGACTCTGGTAAAGGCTTGAAAGTCCAAGTCCAATCACAAGTAAAGATGCATGTGTCGCAAGTAAAGACGTGTAAGTCTAAAGTCAAGTCGCAAGTAAAGATGCATGTGTCCAGTCAAGTCGCAAGTACAGTAAAGACGTGTAAGTCTCAAGTCAGGTCGCAAGTACAGACGTGTAAGTCTCAAGTCAGGTCGCAAGTACAGACGTGTAAGTCTCAAGTCAAGTCGCAAGTACAGATGTGTAAGTCTCAAGTCAAGTCGCAAGTACAGACGTGTAAGTCTCAAGTCAGGTCGCAAGTACAGACGTGTAAGTCTCAAGTCAGGTCGCAAGTAAAGACGTGTAAGTCTCAAGTCAGGTCGCAAGTAAAGACGTGTAAGTCTCAAGTAAAGACGTGTAAGTCGCAAGTAAAGATGTGTAAGTCTCAAGTCAGGTCGCAAGTAAAGACATGTAAGTCGCAAGTAAAGATGTGTAAGTCTCAAGTCAGGTCGCAAGTAAAGACGTGTAAGTCTCAAGTCAGATCGCAAGTAAAGACGTAAGTCTCAAGTCAGGTCGCAAGTAAAGATGTGTAAGTCTCAAGTCAGGTCGCAAGTACAGACGTGTAAGTCTCAAGTCAGGTCGCAAGTAAAGACGTGTAAGTCTCAAGTCAGGTCGCAAGTACAGACGTGTAAGTCTAAAGTCGGGTCGCAAGTACAGACGTGTAAGTCTAAAGTCGGGTCGCAAGTACAGACGTGTAAGTCTAAAGTCGGGTCGCAAGTACAGACGTGTAAGTCTAAAGTCGGGTCGCAAGTACAGACGTGTAAGTCTAAAGTCGGGTCGCAAGTACAGACGTGTAAGTCTCAAGTCGGGTCGCAAGTACAGACGTGTAAGTCTCAAGTCGGGTCGCAAGTACAGACGTGTAAGTCTAAAGTCGGGTCGCAAGTACAGACGTGTAAGTCTAAAGTCGGGTCGCAAGTACAGACGTGTAAGTCTAAAGTCGGGTCGCAAGTACAGACGTGTAAGTCTAAAGTCGGGTCGCAAGTACAGACGTGTAAGTCTAAAGTCGGGTCGCAAGTACAGACGTGTAAGTCTCAAGTCGGGTCGCAAGTACAGACGTGTAAGTCTCAAGTCGGGTCGCAAGTACAGACGTGTAAGTCTCAAGTCAGGTCGCAAGTACAGGCGTGTAAGTCTCAAGTCAGGTCGCAAGTACAGGCGTGTAAGTCTCAAGTCAGGTCGCAAGTACAGGCGTGTAAGTCTCAAGTCAGGTCGCAAGTAAAGACGTGTAAGTCTAAAGTCAAGTCGCAAGTAAAGATGCATGTGTCCAGTCAAGTCGCAAGTACAGCAAAGACGTGTAAGTCTCAAGTCAGGTCGCAAGTAAAGACGCATGTGTCCAGTCAAGTCGCAAGTACAGTAAAGACGTGTAAGTCTCAAGTCAGGTCGCAAGTAAAGACGTGTAAGTCTAAAGTCGGGTCGCAAGTACAGACGTGTAAGTCTCAAGTCAGGTCGCAAGTACAGACGTGTAAGTCTCAAATCAGGTCGGAAGTACAGACGTGTAAGTCTCAAGTCAGGTCGCAAGTACAGGCGTGTAAGTCTCAAGTCAGGTCGCAAGTAAAGACGTGTAAGTCTCAAGTCAGGTCGCAAGTAAAGACGTGTAAGTCTCAAGTCAGGTCGCAAGTACAGACGTGTAAGCCAAGTCCCAATATGTGCAACTAGACTAAAATGAGGGCATTTGTGATGTCGGTGAGTGAAAGTACGGCGCCTCTGCTGGTGAAGCAACAATCCATTCCACACATTTGACAGACTTTCGAACGAAGCGACGGTTGAGCCAGTTCCAAGTGTTTGGATGCCTCAAAGCATTTTGTGTTTTTGGCACAGGACAAGCTGCAGATGCTGTGTGTGTGTGTGTGTGTGTGGCGGGGGCGGGGGGGTTGTTTTTAGCATCATTGTGATACCACAGACTGGAAAAAGTCATCTTTTTCATTTTTAACAGCGGTTAGGAGTAAACAAAAAGGTGGTGACATGATGGCAACCTGTACAACACCAAAGTAAACATGACTTCCTTAAACTGATATCATGTCTTTCCTGGTCCATCACTCTTTCATGGATGCTTTATGATGCATTTAATTGGTCATTGATGGCGATGGCCGAAGCCAGCCAATGGCGTGAAAGATGACAGTACACGGGTTTTCAAGTGGACTCGCCAAGAAAGTTTGATCAATATTTAATGAGATGCACAGTGAAGGGTCGCCAGCGTGGAGGTGGGGATGCTGAACGATCTGAGAGGACCGTTTTGTCATAATCAATACAAGCAGCGATGGAGTTCAGTGCGGAAGGATATCGTTTTAAAAGTGAAGGTCAGCGCGGCACTAAAGCCTTTTAAATGCTCTAACATCCAGCAAACACTTTTTAAAAAAAAAAAAATCGATTCCACATCTTCTTCTCTTCCCAGCTGACATTTGATAGACCTAATTTGCTACAAATTATTTATAGCGATGGAGCACCGGGGACTCACTTTCCGATTCCGATTCTCCTGGGATCGTTCACATTTTCAAATTTTGATGACTTTTAATGCCGTGTTTGCTGATTGGAAGGAATAGCCGTGAACACCAACGAAGAAGAAGCATTACAACACAGTCATATCACGCAAAGGAGGGTTCGCCGCCAACATAATTCATCAACATTGCTTAAATATGTTATGTATTGGTTGTAATTATCTTCTACATTCTTCCATTTTTGAAAGAATGACATTTCTCCAGTAGTTGATGGCACCGGCCGTGACGACGAGTCTCTTTTCCGGAAGTGACACCATCGCGGTAATATCGCCCAGGTAAACAAACATGGCGGTGTACAAGAAAGAGAATGTTTACAGTGATTCAAGCCACAAAGTGTCAATAGTGTTTGAGGGGAAAAGAAGGGAGAAACATTTGGAGATGAAATACAGAACTTTTCGAACATGGACTTAAGCCTGAAGACATAGAGAAACACTGATTGATAAGAGTCAAAGACTCTGGAGTTGTTTATCCTTCAATTAGTCTTTTAAATCAGCTTCTGAACGAACCTAATGAACATCCTTTATAGCCTGATTATAGCCACGGTAAACATATGGCGGTGACGTCATTATGTAAACAAAACATGACTTACTCTGTTCTAGTGGTTCTTCTTGTCTTTTTCATGTGTAGCGGTGGAATAGCATCTTTTTTCAAATGTGTTTACAGTGTACTTTCAAGCCAAATACTTTGTTCAAAGGTGTTTCCTTCATAGCAGTCAGCAGTGGGGTGATCACTGCGAAGAACACAAATAGAGGTGGGCGTCCATCTGTCTCGTGTTCGCCCATTGTTGCCTTAAAGCTTCCAGTATGAAAAGTATGAAAATGAAAAACTTCCAGTATGACTGGGATACTATGAACATCCAGCAGCAACACAACATTTTGGTATGACTATTATTTGGATGAAAAATCCACTGAACCGCAGTCCACCATCTAACTCTGCTTAAGCTGAGAGGTCACTTATCAACTATAAATGTCATTTTTGCTTATTTACCATTCGCTTATATAATAATATAATAAATAATATAGAACGTATTTTACGCAAAGTTGATGAATCATGTCAGGGAACCTTTAATACTTCCCGGTTCATTGTGGACGAATAAGAATAACCTAACAATTTGATTTTATTTATTTACTTTGTTCAGGGGCTTTTGATCAATAAGTCCGTAGACCTGGGGTGGGGACCCTTTTTGGCTAAGAAAGCCATGAAAACCACAATCTGCCAGGGGACTACAGATGGAAAGTAGCAGTTGTGCTACAATCTGACATATTTACATTGTTCATTGTCCCCAATAAATAGATAAATCAATAAATAAATGTATTTCCGTGGGAGCCATGTCATATTTTTTTACGCAAGGAAATGTGTGCAAGACCAACACCTTTTAGAGTAGAATAAGTCAAACATTGTTACACTGAAGCTAATCAATAATCAATCAAACACTTCTTACCGTTAATATGACTTAATCACGTTTTGGTGTCTGACCCCTTAAAGTGGACCTATGATGGTTTTTTCCACCTTTCTGACCCATAAATGTAATTAGAATGTTGTATTCTGGTGTTAAATCATGCCAACGTTTCAGATCATGACGTTTGCGTATTTGGAAGTGAACTCTAAAAGAAGTTTGGGATGGCTCAAAACGCTCTGTTTTAGAAGGCGTGGTAAAACTGCCCCTTTGTGATGTCACAGAGGGGTGGACTTCCTTTATGGGCGTGTCTGTAAGCATTCATTCATTCATTTTTCTACCGCTTTTTCCTCACGAGGGTCGCGCGGGGGGCGGGGGGGTGCTGGAGCCTATCCCAGCTGTCTTCGGGCAAGAGAGGCGGGGTACACGCTGGACTGGTCGCCGGCCAATCACACGGCACATATAGACAAACAACCATTCACACTCACATTCATACCTGTCGACAATTAACCTAGCATGTTTTTGGAATGTGGGAGGAAACCGGAGTACCGGGTGGAATTGAACCCTGGTCTCCTAGCTGTGAGGTCTGCGCACTAACCACTAGACCGCCGTGCCGCCCTGTCTGTAAGCAGATAAGCTCAATTCCCCAGAGGGAACCCCAAAGGGATTTGCTCCTCTGTTTACTTGCTAGCAAAGCCGCATTTGTTTCCAGTTCCTAAAGATGCAACCATCAGCCCCAAGTGGTTGGAGTTCCTGATTCCATACCAGCAAAAGAAATGCATTTTCATCTGTCAAGGGCATTTCACACTGGACTGTTTTAGTGAATATGGGCCACTATGCAGCTGGACTATGAATGCATTATAATGCCTTATGAATTTGTCTCATAATGCATTATTCAATAGACCTTCATAGAAAGTGTTTTATATTATTTTTAACATTGATTTCTGTCATGTCAAATTAATATGAATAAATGTGAGCGTTAAAGGCGAACTGCACTTTTTGGAGTCCGGTGGTCATTTAGGGCCCATTTAGGGTCTTTTTACTGGCCCGAGTCACATAGTAAAAATATATCAGCAAGATAACTACCAAAAGTCTGCAGTAATTTTATAGGAATAAAGCCAAAATATTAAGAGAAACGTATTGCTATACCGTACCTGTTTCCTCCTCTGAACTGCAGCACTCGTGCAGCCCCGGGCTATGATGACACTCCCACCACCTGTGTTGCCTGCTATGAAGCCCATATTAACTCATTTTCAGAAAACTATACAAGCCGTACACAGACTACTCTCCAATATGTCGCAAGTTCTGTTTCTGTAGTACTGTGCCCCAAGAAGAAGTACTGCCATAAAAAGTACTGTGCAATGGTTACACTGGGAGTGGCTAGAATGTTTTAGATGCCCCATCCGTAATAAATGCCTTACCCCAAATACGGTACACACGTCTGATCTGTCCTGCTGACACGATCCCAGTCAAAAGTACGTCTGCCAGATTGTGGCCGTTTGTATGACTTCACGTTGCTCTGAAGTGGGATGCATTAGTGGGGAGCTGTGACATCCCTCTTCTTGCCTATCCCACAAAAAGACCTTGTTGGGATGGGGGTGGGGGTGGGGGGGGGGGGGGTTTAACGACATGTCAAGTCTTTGGTGTTGAATGCCGACATGGACATTTTGTTCACAAGCCAAAAAAACGCAATTGTCGAAAATGTAAAGAAAAGGAACAGGAAATATATGTAGATATGTCATGCTTTTATTGTGAAGGACAGCCATGATAAGATGTGTAAACGTGCGGCCATGGCCTCACTTCACTTTTGTCCTTATCAACACACACACACACACACACAGAGCTGTGAGAGGCACTTACACTGTAATAAAATCTATAAGGTGTTGGTGTGGGGGGGTGTGGGGTGTGGGGGGGTGTTAATCCTTACTACCCTCCACCTTTGGACTCCAATCAGCACTGCCTCTTCCTCGCTCCTACTTCCCTCCCTCTCTTTCTCCTCCACTGGCTGCCAATGATAAATGACTCAATTATGTGTGTGTGTGTGTGTGTGTGTGTGTAAGGGGAGCAGACATGGCTGTTATTACCTGTTGTTGCTGGTGGGGGGGGGGGGTAATGTTGCCGTATTAATCATATTCTAATTTTCCCTCACCACGCAACTTACACACCTACACACACACCTGCACCCCCCCCCCACCCCCATCAATCCATTTGCTGCCTGCAAACAAATCAACATAAATGGGCCCAAAATGCTGCTACTCTGGGGAGGCGGCAGGGAGGAGCTGTGATTGACTTGCAGAGGTGAAAGGGTGTGTGTGTGTGTGTGTGTGTGCACCTGTTGCATCAACACAGAGGTGTGTGTGTGTGTGTGTGTCCATTGGCAAGTGCAGCCTTATCCAATTTTAGGGGACAGCAGGGACGTGTTTGGCCGTGTGGTGAAGCAGACACGCAGATATGGGACACATGGGAGAGGCTGTTTGGCTGGCTCATTTGTGGTGTGCGTGTGTGTGTGTGTACGTGTGTGTGTGTGTGTGTGTGTGTGCGTGCGACTCTCTGGTGCATTCACATATCCAATTGGCGAGCGTTTAATTCGGGCCATGTGTGACATTTGAGGTGTTCAATGCAGATGTGCAACGTAAGGGGTCTCCCAAAGGACTGTAATCTATTTGTGGTGGCTTGCGGGGGGGTGTCCTAGATGACATCATTGTCTAATTTGCCCAATTGGCCATGTGCATGTTTTTTTTTTTTTTTTTTTTTTACAAGAAAAAACTCATAATAATAAATCATTTTAGCAACATAGAATTCAGTATTTTGTATTTTTTGAAGTAATTTTATGGGGAAAAAACTAAATAAATTTGTATTCCAAAATATTATGGGAATAAAGAGAAGTAAATCTACAAGAAGAAAGAACAAAACAAACAAACAGATGTGATTTTATGAGGATAAAGTTAGTATATTAAGAGGAAAGTCAGATAAGGAAAAAAATGTAATTTTATAAGCAAAAATGAGGGGAAAAAAGAGACAGCAGAAATGGCAAGGACAAAAAAAAATCAAAATATTATAAGCATGAAGTCATATTCTAATCAGGAAAAAGTCATAATTTTATAAAGAAACTCATTTTATGAAGAAATAATAAATCATTTAGTGACAGAACTTAATAAAAGATTTTTTTAAAATAAAGTCATATTATGGGAATATATTATTTTTATAAATAAAATTATTATAATTATTATTTATAATTATATATTATTATATATTATTTTTGTAAAATTAGGTTGGGAGTAAGTCAAGTACAAGAAAAAGTTGAAAGTTTTATGAGAATAAAGTCAAAATATGAAGAGAACCTCAGAATCTAACAATAAAAAATGCATTTTTATGGAATTAATCTCGTAATATTATGAGCATAAATTAGGTAGGGAAGAAGTCCAAATATTTTGGGAATAGATTAACATTTTTAATATTAGGATAAGAACATTTACAAGAAACCCAAACACCAAAAACTGTTGCAGTTTTATTAAAAAAGTTAAAAAAATAATAATAAAAAATAATTGTACTTATTATAGACCTATTGTAGTCATGTTCGGTCCTTTTTATTGAGTTGTGGACTCCTATAGAGCAGCTACACACAATAACCTGCACAGAAAGCTTTCTAGATCTTCCACAATTTGCACCCATTCCAGCTGTATTTCCTTGGATTTGTGCTTCCCGCCAAAATGGTCTGTTTGACTTTATTCCACCCACGGCCCGCCTCCAGGCATGACCACTCCGCTGTGATTGGTCACACGCCCAAAGTATTCCTAACTACGAAGGAACCCCACTTTCTAACATAAAGTTGATAATAAATGAATAAAACCTTTGGAGAGCCACTTGAATGTGGTTAGGAGCTACTGGTAGCTCACGATCTACTGGCTGGAGACCCCTGACATACTGTGGATGAACGCAAAGAGTAGGCACCGCTGGTGCTCCTCCAACCTCGCCTGCCCGAGGAGGACCACTCATTGTCGGACACACTTTGTCAGAGGTACCGCTGGTGCCGTGGAGCTCAGAAGCTGACGGTGAGGACGCCGCGTTGACAAACTGCAGACAATCTTGGCATAACATCGGAAGTAGAAATGTGGTCATTACATGTTTTTTGCGGGACTACCGTGTTCCGGACAGTGAGCATTGTGGTTCCCTCCACCTCCAAAGTTGTCATCATTTTTTTTGGACCAATAATCTTGTAATTTTGATGTCTTATTTCTACACCGTGTGCCGAGAGACACCAACTGCCGCCCACAAATGGCTCCTGAACCACACTTTGAACACCCTTGCTTTATGCGTTTCACCAGGCGGAGAGCTGTGTTTTCTTAGCGCCACCACTAATGTGGCTAGCGGTCCAAAATAAATCAATAAATATATGGGAAACACATTTTCAGTACCGTTACAGATAATTATATCATAAAATATACAGTATATGCTGCATATATTTGCAGCCTTTTTATTCATTTTTTGTGATCGTACTTCTTAAAAACCCCAACTCTTGATCCCAACAATGTGTTTATCTGTTGTGCAAAAAGAAAAATGAACAATGTATTGAACAATGGCTGTAATGAGTTAAGACCCCCGTCAACTGTCCTTCTGGGACGCTTCTGGGATGCTTTTTAATGACCCCCTGCGTACTTTGCCAGGTTATGTTGTTGGTTGTGTGTCAGTGCCGGGTGGTGATGATGATGGAGTGATTGCTCAGTGCGAAATAACGCTTATAACGCAAATAACGCTTTAAATTTGATGAACTTTTCTCTCATGGCTGTCTTTTGTTGTTGTTGCAGTTTGAAGCTGGAATGTGAGAAACTGGCCACAGAGAAGACGGAGATCCAGAGACACTACGTTATGGTGAGCCAACAACACACTGCTGCCAAGTGGGCTCCATCCTTCATCTGCTAACAGCTGCTAAACACCCACCACAAGCCACATGCAAAGACCACACACACACACACACACACTTAAACACACACACATGCTCCACAAGAAGGTAAACAACACTTGTAGTTATTGTCCGGCTGAACACACCTGGTTAGCTGCAGCCAGCACACACACCTCCGGTTTGAGATGAGTATTTCACACACTGGCTGCTGTTGTTCCTTTAAAACTCCAAAAACTACACTGGTACTTTAACCAAAACGACTTTAACCAAGGCAAGTTTGTTGGGAAAAATCCCCCACCAAAAATATCAATGAAAGGACACTGAGGAGGCTCCTTTCCATCACGGAATAATCTGTTTTGTCTTGCAATGGAGCGGGACGGTGATAGTAATTTGCCACTGAAACTGGTCTTCAGTTAAGAGCAAACCAAGGCAAAATTTTAGCAAACATTTTGGATGTTAACCGAAAAAGCCCCTAACTGGGGCAAATGTTAACCGAAAAAGCCCCTAACTGGGGCAAATGTTAACCGAAAAAGCCGCTAACTGGGGTGAATGTTAACCGAGGCACTACTGTTTTTTTTTTTTTTTTTTAACTCCAAGGAGATAGAACCAATAAAGCATTCAGTCTGACTAGAGAAGCACTCCCTTGTGCAGTACTTCCTCTGCTCTGCAGGGGGAAACAGCGAGTTGTACACGTCACAGTGAAGCAGCAGTAGAAGAAGACTGCATGCGAGTAACTCTTTTTAAAAAATTGCCCTGTGGAAAGTAAATGTAAATTCTAATGTAAAGTAAATATATATATATATACTATATACATATATTATAATTTTATTTTGTATTGACATTTTTGTAATTGGATTTACAAAATTAATTAAGTAATTAAGTGATTCACTGTTTAAATGCCGTAGGCTATAGGTCTTGTTTCAAAGGAATAGAACATCAAAAAATATATAATGTATTTATGAATATGTATGAATTAGATGTTTTCTGCTAAAAAAAAGTGTGAATGCTCACTTGTGATCCACTTTATTACCAAATGAATACAATGTTTGTATTTATTTATACAATGTTTCATTTATTGCAACATTTTGGTCCAGACCCAATCAAGATAAGTGAATTCAATTTCAAAATACGGGTTCTCGGACATGGCGTGTCCCCCTGGGTCTTGGACATGGCGTGTCCCCCTGGGTCTTGGACATGGCGTGTCCCCTTGGGTCTTGGACATGGCGTGTCCCCCTGGGTCTTGGACATGGTGTGTCCCCCTGGGTCTTGGACATGGCGTGTCCCCCTGGGTCTTGGACATGGCGTGTCCCCCTGGGTCTCGGACATGGCGTGTCCCCCTGGGTCTCGGACATGGCATGTCCCCCTGGGTCTCGGACATGGCGTGTCCCACTGGGTCTCTGTCTCGGACATGGCGTGTCACCACTGGGTCTTGGACATGGCGTGTCCCCACAGGGTCTCTGTCTCGGACATGGCGTGTCCCCACTGGGTCTCTGTCTCGGACATGGCGTGTCACCACTGGGTCTCTGTCTCGGACATGGCGTGTCCCCACTGGGTCTCTGTCTCGGACATGGCGTGTCCCCACAGGGTCTCTGTCTCGGACATGGCGTGTCCCCACAGGGTCTCGGACATGGCGTGTCCCCACAGGGTCTCTGTCTCGGACATGGCGTGTCCCCACAGGGTCTCGGACATGGCGTGTCCCCACTGGGTCTCTGTCTCGGACATGGCGTGTCCCCACTGGGTCTCTGTCTCGGACATGGCGTGTCCCCACAGGGTCTCTGTCTCGGACATGGCGTGTCCCCACAGGGTCTCTGTCTCGGACATGGCGTGTCCCCACAGGGTCTCGGACATGGTGTGTCCCCACTGGGTCTCTTTCTTGGACATGGCGTGTCCCCACTGGGTCTCTGTCTCGAACATGGCGTGTCCCCACAGGGTCTCTGTCTCGGACATGGCGTGTCCCCACAGGGTCTCTGTCTCGGACATGGCGTGTCCCCACAGGGTCTTGGACATGGCGTGTCCCCACTGGGTCTCTGTCTCGGACATGGCGTGTCCCCACTGGGTCTCTGTCTCGGACATGGCGTGTCCCCACTGGGTCTCTGTCTTGGACATGGCGTGTCCCCACTGGGTCTCTGTCTTGGACATGGCGTGTCCCCACAGGGTCTCTGTCTCGGACATGACGTGTCCCCACAGGGTCTCTGTCTCGGACATGGCGTGTCCCCACAAAGTCGATGGATTGTTGTACTTGCGGATGTGATCACTGCGACCATGAATGGTCAGAGAAGTACGACATTTATCATCCAGAAACAAATAATAGCTGGAACAGTTTGGGTTGCATGTGTTTTGTGACGCGTGCAGCGCAGCCATCCGGACATATTGATTCACCTGCCATCACAACGCTCGCATCCACAGCTGAGCGAGTGCAAGATGCCAAGAGTCCACTTGGACCCTGCCAAAAATGCTATGTGGCATTCCTGGCACTGGAAAGGGGAGGGGGGGTTGGCTCTTGCTGAGAAAAATGGGGGTGGGTTGGGGGTGTTAGCGAGCTGGCACCGAGCACAGGCGAGGTCTCCTCTCCTGGCGGCTGATTTGGAGGAGTTTGGATGTTGCTAAGCAACAGTCAAAACTTGGCACTGCGACTGTGGAGCGGAGCTGCCAGCTGCCAGGAAAGGCATCTTTTTTATGGACACACACACACACACACACACACACACACACACACACGCTGCCAAGAAAGAAATCTGCAGGGAGACAACCCCTGCCCATCTCCTCTCCTCCCATCCTGCCAGAATGTTCCGGCGCTCCAACTTGCCAATCTCCACTCTGAAAAGCAAATGTCAGCCTGTCACTTTGTGAAGCATCTGACTTTAAAACGAGATGGAGATGGAGAGACAGAGAGAGAGAGAAAGAGAGAGAACGAGAGAGCGCCACCTGTCTCTTTCCCTCCTGTGCTCCACTCAGCACCTCTTAAAAGACGCCGGGGTCAAATAGCTGAAATTAGACGTGATTACGGCAGCGCTCTCACACCTTCCTCTGACTTATGAGCGTGTTCCCGCCTTCCTTCCTCGCCGCTGCTCACTTTGTGCCCCCCAAAGCTCTTCAGGGTCACATTTAAGTGCTGCAGCATCCGAGGTGGAATGTATTTGTCCTTTCAGTGCACATCTTTTTATGCTGGATTCTGTTTCATTTCATTTGGATCCTGTTCACATTTTGGAGGACTTGAGCTCTTTTTCTCCACCAGGTTCCTGAGGTTATGACAGTTCAAGGAAAAAGGGTGTGGGGGGGATTTTTTTTCCATCATCTACCTTGTGACACATGACAACATTTGTTAGTTTGCATGTTTGTCACACTTCAATGTTTCAAATCATGGAAGAAATGTAAATATTAGTCCATGACAACATGCAGTTTTTAAATGAAACGTTTTATTAAGGAACAAAACAAATCCAAACCTTCATGGCCCCGTGTGAAAGAGTGATTCCCCCCCCCTTTCAAAACTTAAGCAGTGAACCAGTGGTGAACCTTCCCAGGAGCGGCCGGCCAACCAAAATGACCCCAACCACAACTCATCCGAGAGGTCACAAAAGACCCCACAACAACATCCAAACAAGTGCAGGCCCCACTTGCCCCAGTTCAGGTCAGTGTTCATGACTCCATCATGGGCAAAAACGGCCTGCAAGGCAGAGTTCCAAGACCAAAAGCACTGCTGAACAAAAAGAACATTAAGGCTGGTCTCCATTTGACCAGAAAACATCTTCATGATCCCCAAGACCTTTGGGAAAATACTCTGTGGTTGAATCTTTTGGAAGGTGTGTGTCCCATTCCATGTGGCATGAGAGAAAAAGAAGAGTCAAACGTGGTGGTGGTAGTGTGATGGTCTGCTGCTTCAGGACCCGGAAGACTTGCTGTGATCAATGGAAGCATGAATTGTGCTGAAGGAGAAAGTGCGGCCATCCGTGGGTGAGCTCAAACTGAAAGCAACTTGGGTTGTGCAGCAGGACAATGATCCAAAACAGACTTTGGAGCGGCCTAGTCCAAGTCCTGAGCTGAATCCTATTGAGATGCTGTGGCATGACCTTCAAAAGTCCTTGATACTGGAAAAGCCTCCGATGTGACTGAATGACAACAATTCCCCCACAGCTGGAAGAGACTCATGGGGTCTCTGTCTTGGACATGGTGTGTCCCCACTGGGTCTCTGTCTCAAACATGGCGTGTCCCCACCGGGTCTCTGTCTCGGACATGGCGTGTCCCCACTGGGTCTCTGTCTCGGACATGGTGTGTCCCCACTGGGTCTCGGACATGGCGTGTCCCCACTGGGTCTCTGTCTCGGACATGGTGTGTCCCCACAGGGTCTCGGACATGGCGTGTCCCCACTGGGTCTCTGTCTTGGACATGGCGTGTTCCCACTGGGTCTCTGTCTTGGACATGGCGTGTTCCCACTGGGTCTCTGTCTCGAACATGGCGTGTCCCCACAGGGTCTCTGTCTCGGACATGGCGTGTCCCCACTGGGTCTCTGTCTCGGACATGGCGTGTCCCCACAGGGTCTCGGACATGGCGTGTCCCCACTGGGTCTCGGACATGGCGTGTCCCACTGGGTCTCTGTCTCGGACATGGCGTGTCCCCACTGGGTCTCTGTCTCGGACATGGCGTGTCCCCACTGGGTCTCTGTCTCGGACATGGCGTGTCCCCACAGGGTCTCGGACATGGCGTGTCCCCACTGGGTCTCTGTCTTGGAAATGGCGTGTCACCACTGGGTCTCTGTCTTGGACATGGCGTGTCACCACTGGGTCTCTGTCTTGGACATGGCGTGTTCCCACTGGGTCTCTGTCTCGAACATGGCGTGTCCCCACAGGGTCTCTGTCTCGAACATGGCGTGTCCCCACTGGGTCTCTGTCTCGGACATGGCGTGTCCCCACAGGGTCTCGGACATGGCGTGTCCCCACTGGGTCTCTGTCTTGGAAATGGCGTGTCCCCACTGGGTCTCTGTCTTGGAAATGGCGTGTCCCCACTGGGTCTCTGTCTCGGACATGGCGTGTCCCCACAGGGTCTCTGTCTCGGACATGGCGTGTCCCCACAGGGTCTCGGACATGGCGTGTCCCCACAGGGTCTCGGACATGGCGTGTCCCCACAGGGTCTCGGACATGGCGTGTCCCCACTGGGTCTCTGTCTCGGAAATGGCGTGTCCCCACTGGGTCTCTGTCTCGGACATGGCGTGTCCCCACTGGGTCTCGGACATGGCGTGTCCCCACTGGGTCTCGGACATGGCGTGTCCCCACTGGGTCTCTGTCTTGGACATGGCGTGTCCCCACTGGGTCTCTGTCTTGGAAATGGCGTGTCCCCACTGGGTCTCTGTCTTGGACATGGCGTGTCCCCACTGGGTCTCTGTCTCGAACATGGCGTGTCCCCACAGGGTCTCTGTCTCGGACATGGCGTGTCCCCACTGGGTCTCTGTCTTGGACATGGCGTGTCCCCACTGGGTCTCTGTCTCGGACATGGCGTGTCCCCACTGGGTCTCTGTCTCGGACATGGCGTGTCCCCACTGGGTCTCTGTCTCGGACATGGCATGTCCCCACAGGGTCTCTGTCTTGGACATGGCGTGTCCCCACTGGGTCTCTGTCTCGGACATGGCGTGTCCCCACTGGGTCTCTGTCTCGGACATGGCGTGTCCCCACAGGGTTGAATTGCAAGTTATCATAAAAGGCTTGGTTGCACTTGTTGCTGCTAAGGGTGGCCCAACACTGAGTTGTGTTGTCATGGACTAATGTTTATATGTTATTATCTATATATCATATTATTACTAATATTTACATTTCTTTGATGATCTGAAACATTGAAGTGTGACAAACATGCAAAAAAAAACAGGAAATTATGATCGTGGTGCACTGCTGTTGATGCGTTGGGGTCAGAATAAAGATCGGAAAGAGGGCCAGACTCTGTGGGGGGGGGGGGGGGGGGGGGGGGGAGAGTCGTGGCCTGCAATGCGTACGAGTTAATTACGCTAAAAAAAAACGTAACTAATCAAATAAATTAGTTAACACTATTTTTGACTTCCCTAATAAAAAGAGTCAGCTAATTTATTCATGCAAATGTATTGGGACACGCCTACTCCGCCTTAGAAGGTCATACTATCATGTGAAAATGGTATCAAAATAATATTGGCAGTATGATTTATTGTTATTGGCAATGTGACAATCATCACCCAGCAAAATGTGTTCTGGTGACAGGCTTACTAAGTATTGTAGTAAAATGTGAGTGTAATCAGTACTGTGTTGTTTTGCAGTACTATGAGATGTCCTACGGCCTTAACATCGAAATGCACAAACAGGTGAGTCAACTATCCTTCCTCGCTTCCTTGTTCCCTTGGCATGTGACTTCCTCGCCCCGTGTCTTTTTGGCGGGGTGTTAATAGTCGACACATGAGATCATCATCATCATCATCATCATCATCATCATCATCCTGTCGCTGCTCCCGCTTTCATTTTTTTCACCCAATCTCCATTCCTGCTTCTTCTTCATCTCTGCTCCTTGAAATCAGGTCACTGCCTTCCTGATGCCTCCTCTTCCTTGGACACACACACACACACACACACACACACACACAGGCCGACATCCCCCCCCCCCCCCCCCCCCCCCCCCCGTCTAGCCATCCTCGCCACATCATCGTCACACTTCCTCCAGACCCAATCCACTCCTCTTCCCCCCCGCCTCCACTTTTCATCACCCCTTCTTCAATTTCCGCACCCCCCCCCCCCACCACTCCCCATCCCTGCATCCTCGTTCTCCGCTGCTCCTCTTCCTCTTCTTTCCTCGCTCGCTCGCTCACTCGCTCTCCTCAAGATGTCATTTAGTAGTTGGAGTTCTCTAACAAGAAATCATTGTGTCTCCCCTGGGGAGGCGGAGCCAAGGGATGGGGAAGGGGGGGGGGATGATGGATTAGGAGGAGGATGGTGTGGGGGTTGGAAGAAGAAGGGGAAAAGAGGAGGGGGTGGGAGTTCAGTCCGGCATCAATAAATCACTTAGGAGGGAATGGGGTGTGTGTGTGTGTGTGTGTGTGTGTGTGTGTGTGTGTGTACACGCACACACCTCAGCACAGGCTGGCTGTCAAGAAAACAAAGAGCCTGCAGCTGTAATGATGTTGTCATAATCTCTGCGTGCATATCATTACAGGCCTTGTTGCTAAACGTGCGTGTGCATGCATCCGCATGTTTATGTGCATGTGCAATGAATGCATGTTCGTGCGTGTGCGTGTGTGCGTGTGTGCGTGTGCATGTGTGCACCACAGCCATTAACTTCAATCAATAACATTGACAAGGCAGCAACAGACCGAGGCAGACTTTGCTACAAGAGGGACTATTTCCCCGACTGAAAGCAGTTCAAAACATCCATCCTATTTTGCAACATTTTTCAACACGCAACCACATTTTCTTTTTTTTGGGGGGGAGTGCTAATTTGGGGTGTGACAAGATCTGGCGAGATCAAAACATTACGGGATGACAATAAATAAATGAATCACACAATAAATGAAGAAACCTTAAAAGGACCTATGATGCTTTTTCCACTTTTCTGACCTATAAATGTTAGCATTCTGGTATTAAACCATGCTAACGGTTCAGATAATGAGGTTTGTGCATTCGGAAATGAGCCCTGAAAGAAGTTTGGGATGACTCAAAACGCTCGGTTTCAGAAGGCGTGGTAAAACTGTTCCTTTGTGATGTCACACTAGACATTAGACGAAAACCTAATGCTAAAATGCTAAAGCTACTTAGCATTGAGAGATGTCTTGAAGTAACCTCTTTTCTTGAGAAACTTGGGACTGTCTAGCCCAGGGGTGGGCAAACTACGGCCCGGGGGCCACATCCGGCCCGCCAAGTGTTTGAATACGGCCCGCCCAATCTTTCCAAAGTATTTCGTTTAAACTCAACATACAACCTGGCATCATGGCCTGAGCCAACCTTTTGATGGTTTTATCAATTTCGTTTTTTGACATGGTAATAATAAGAATAATTATTAGATTATTATAATTATTAGAACTATTATGATTATTATAATTATTATATTAATGCTAATTATTATATTAATTATATATAATATTAGTTATATTTGCATATTTTACATAATAATAATATAATAATAATTATTTTAATTTTATTGTAATTATTATAATATTTTATTATTTTTCAAATATTTAAATATAAATATAAAATAATAAATAATAGCAGATTGCATGACAATTTTACAGATAAAATAATACCAGGTGGTATACCCCCCCCCCCCCCCCCCGTAAATTTTGTCATATCAATGCGGCCCGCGAGTCAAAAAGTTTGCCCACCCCTGGTCTAGCCTCTACTTCTGGATGGGGACTGGGTATCCAACAAAACAGATCGGAACTGTTTATATGCACTCGGCAGTATGACCAACCACAGCAAGGTGGGTGTGCCTGGAGGCGGGCTGTGGGTGGAATACATTAAAACTGGCAGCAACCACGAAATCCATAGAAATACAGCTGAATAGGTGCAGATTCTGGAAGGGTTATTGTGTGTAGCTGCTCTATAGAAGTCCACAACTCAATACCAAGGGCTGAAAATGAGCATGGACCCATCTATCTCATCAAATTCCATTCACTGTCAATAACCAACATAAACGTTTTTCAGTATGTTATCATTTTTTTTTGTCGTTTTCTATCAACAGTGTTGGGCACAAAAAGTAATTATAGTTACTAGTTACCGAGTTACTCCACTACAAAAGTAACTAGTCACCTGTAAACTAATAATGTATATTTTACCTTTGACATCAAACACTCGCCATCTCTCGCTATGATGCTAAACACCCGTCCACCCAAGTTATGTGATTGGCCAATTTTACTAAACCTTAGCCAATCCTCGTTGCTTATGTGGTTTATCTCACCGCCTCGCTTGTCACTCACTGCGCTGCGGCTTAGTAATGAAGTCGTGATATATTTTTAGGCGGCTGTCGAAAATGGTAACGCCGTTATGCTGACAGTAAAAGTAATTAGTTATTACCCGTTACTGAAAAAAAAAAAAAAAAGTCACTATTCCAATAATTATTCCCATCACTGGACATGAAGCACACAAAGAATGCACGTTGATGGATGATGTCTAATTTTCCACACAAATACACTTCCTGCATGTTGTCTTCCCAGCGTACCTTTAATCAGATGGGGGGGTCACGGGGGCAAGTGGAAGGACCCCCCAACCCCCTCCCCAGCAGGAAGCACACACACAAAACATGCATTCAGGCAGTCATAGGAGACGTGCACACACTGGAAAACAGGCATTTCTCTTCCATACACACACACACACGCAGACTGTATGTGTGTGTGTGTGTGTGTGTGTGTGTGTGTGTGTGGGCTCGCTGCGGCCACAGCAGATGCTCGCCATGAATATTTTAGTCCAACTCCCTGGCAAGGGTTCCATTTGCATGGACCAGATGTAAGAGGCTGAAATATTTACCACACTGGTCCTGGGGAAGAGGAAGCAGGCCACAGCGACATAGTGTGTATTGTGTGTGTGTGTGTGTGTGTGTGTGTGTGTGTGTGCACGCGTCCATGTGTACTGTATGTATTTATTCATCAAAGTAACTATAGCTTTTTTCCTTCCTCCCTACCCACCCTCAGACGGAGATTGCCAAGCGGTTGAATGTGATCTGTGCTCAACTCATCCCATTCCTGTCACAGGAGGTGGGTCGCACACACACACACACACACACACACACACACACACACACACATAGAGTCTAATAGGGGAACACATTATCTCATCCTAGCATGTTTCATGTTCATGTCAAACAGAGGTGTCCACAGACTGAGGGTGGCGCCTATGTGCCCCCCTCCCGCTGAAGACATGCCAATCCATCAACCTGATGACTATTAATGAGGTGTGACCCCCCCGCTCCCCCTTGTTTTGTCCCCCACAGCACCAACAACAAGTGGTCCAAGCCATGGAGCGCGCCAAACAGGTGACCATGGGGGAGTTAAATGCTTCGATAGGGGTACGTGGGCCCCCCCCTCTGCCTCATAGCGTGTGTACCTTATCCTCCCATTTGTTGCTTTTCATTTCTTCCTTTTGTTAAACTGAGGCATCCTTCAGCCCCCCCCCCCCCCCAACCAATTGGCCGTCTCCGTATGATTGGACCTAAAGTCGTCCCATACGCATTCACCACCTTTGGACAGGCCACACCCACTGCCCCGTATTTCTCCTGTTGCACTCCTCTTGACCTCCTCCAGTGGAGGCACCTCCTCTTCTAAGCGCCTAGAAGTCACCCCCATCTCTACTCCTCCTCCTCCTCCTCCTGCAGCAGCAACTTCAAGCCCAGCACCTCTCCCAGCATGCACAGGGTCTCCCGCTGGGCCCTCACCCGTCAGGACTCCCCCACCCAGGCCTGGCGCTGGGCGGCGGCTCGGGTCTTCTGGCCCTGTCCGGTGCTCTGGGGGCCCAGCTGGCCGCCAAGGATGAGAGGGCTCACCTGGAGGCCGCCGCCGCCGCCGCCGCCGCTGCCGAGCATCACAGAGGTAATCTATGACAGGGATGTTCATCCTTCCGGTGTACTCCTCTTTTTCTTCTGTTTCCCTCTCAAATGTCCAAGATAAGGCCAAGAAATGTATTTTTGTATTTATTCCTATTTGTCATTTCCATTTTTTAATATGCTAACGAGACCTTGAAAGGTTTAGTCTATTTTCATATGCAATAAATGTGCCTACAAATGGAAGGAAAACCTATTTTCCCTCTGCACCGAAGAACAGAATGATCTCATTATTACTTCTACCGTGACTAATAACAACCATGGAATTATGGAACCAAAAGGCGTAGGAATATATTCTATTAACAAATTTGTCTTTTTCTTGTGTGCTCTTTGCTGTTCTGTCACATGACCTGTCATCACCTGGAACAGACCGGGAAGCAGGACCAGTGAGTAGCAACAGCTCCACATGATATACAGTACATGCATTACATGGGGGGCGGGGGGCGGGGGGCACAAGAGCTCTCTAGATGAAAACATGTTGGATGGTTTTTCCCATTTGGGAAGCTCCCATTTGGGAGTATTTGTTACAGCATCCTTCCTCTGAATGTTTGTGGAGGTCAGGGGAAGTTAAGACCGGTCGTCAACGTCACAGGCAGGGGAAAAAGGGAGGACTTGATTTGCTCACCTGCACAGTGTGGGGCTATCTCGCCTCATTTAGAGCGTTCTTTGACATTTTTTTTTTTACATCATTACCAGAGTGTAAATCCGAAATAAAAATGTCCTCTTCTTCACTTCCTGCAGAGCTCGCTGTCCAACGGGGACAAAGGCCGGCCAGCCGACTACCTCAGCAATGGCAAGAAGAGGAAAGCCGAGGAGAAGGAGTTCATGACAGACTATGTGAGCCGCCTTTCCAACTCATCCTGGGCTCTTTTTTTGGCCAATTTTTTGGCCATAAATCATAGAAAATGAAACTGTAGCCAAGTACGATAATATTCCTGACAATATGACAATATTAGAAGGAAATAATAATAAATAGAATGGAAGTGAAAGTCCTTAACTGATAACTCTGTGGTTGTCTTGCACACGGGAAGGGGCGTTGCAACGGAGGGAGAGACCCTGCTGAGTTATCATATTTTATCATATATCATATTTCATATGAGCTTAACCTTTCACATGTTCAAGGACACCATCTTCATCCTTCATGATGGTTGCAACGCTCGTGATTCTTTTTCTCTCTCATGCCAGATGAACCACAGAGTATTTTCCCAAAGGTCTTGGGCAGGGGTGGGCAAACTACGGCCCGGGGGCCACATCCGGCCCGCCAAGTGTTTGAATACGGCCCGCCCAATCTTTCCAAAGTATTTCATTTAAACTCAACATACAACCTGGCATCATGGCCTGAGCCAACCTTTTGATGGTTTTATCAATTTCGTTTTTTGACATGGTCTGTTGTTTACAAAGTGCTCCTGAAAAAAGGGACACAAGCACATAATAATAATAATTATTATTAGATTATTATTATAATTATTATAATTATTATTAGAAATATTATGATTATTATAATTATTAAATTAATTATATATAATATTATTGTTATATTTGCATATTTTACATAATAATAATATAATAATTATTATTTAAATTTTATTGTAATTATTCTAATATTTTATTATTTTTAAAATACTTACATATAAATATAAAATAATAAATAATAATAGCAGATTGCATGACAATTTTACAGATACAATAATACCAGGTGGACTGTTACGTGTAAAATATATAATCTGCCCCCCCCCCCCCCCCCCCTTTTTGCTTTTGGTCTGGGAATCTGCTTTTGCCCAGCGTCTTTCTTATGGCGGAGTCTTGAACACTGGAAGGTTCACCACGATTCCATGTTTTGGCCATTTGGTGGATAATGGCTCTCATTATGGTTAGCTGGAGTCCCCTCCAAGCTTTAGAAATGGCTTCATAACCTTTTCCAGAGTGATCGATCTCAATTCATCCCACTCGTGTTTTTCATCACAGGGCCATGTTGCCTACCTTATGATGATCTGAAACATTGAAGTGTGACAAACATGCAAAAATAAGAAATTGGGGGGGGGCACCACTGTATGGAGGGTGTCTGATGAATTGATGGAATTGTCTTTCTCTTCACAGGGCAGCGATGCAGATAAAAGCGATGATAACTTGGTGGTGGACGAGGTGCGTAGCCTTTATTTGCCGACGTCCAGGCTGGCTCACCCAGTCCAAACATTAGCTTTAGCGGAGGTATGAATGTTAGCAGTATGCTAACATAGTGATGAATGGATACCTGAGTGTTGTGTGTGTGTGTGTGGTTGCTATGGTTGCAAACACACACAGGTCAGGTGATGTCCGAGTGTTTACTTTGACATGCCGTCGCCACCCGTGTGCTAAATTGCCTCCGTGTTCCTCCCGACATGCAGGACCCGTCGTCCCCCCGCAGCGTCCAGTCCTACTCCTCCAGGGAGAATGGTTTGGACAAGATGGCGCCCTCCCGCAAGGAAGGCCCTCCGCAGGCCAGCCCCACCTCCCTGGCTTCATCCAGCAGCGCTGCCTCACCGTCCCGCGGCAAGGAGCCCACGCAGGTACCACCCGGAATTGGCTTGGGGGGGTGGAGAATTCCATCTTCCATCAATTCTCTCATCTTAATATTTGCTCCTTGTACTTGGCCTGCAGAGGGAGAAGTCCAGCACCCCTGGTATGAAGCCAGGGACCCCTCTGTCACAAGACTCCAACACCCCCGGACCCAGCGGACCACCTCAGTTCCGGCCCATCCCTGGAAAGACTGGCGTGGACCCGTTAGGTCGGACCAGTTGGACACTTTGCTTTTGTTTCTCGCCGAATAGATTCCCATTCAAACACTCTTATATAATCATTCTAATAATAATAATAACAACAATAACAATAATAATTAGCATAATAATAGCAGCAACAATACCCTATCAGGCACGTGAGAATGCACAGGAGTGACTTAAATACACCATGTAAAACGTTCAAATAAAAATAGAAATATAAAAATAGAATACAGAACTATAATAAAAGTTCATTCAATATGCAATGAAAAAAGAAAAAGACATATTTAATTTTTAAAAAATAACCAAAAATGTTACATAAAAATTACAAAAATTACATTAAATGAAAATGTTTAACCTTCAAAATGTTACAAGTACAAATACAATATTGGATCTAAAAACAATGTAAAAATACAATAACACCGTAAAAATAAAATTTAATATAAATGCATAGAATTCCAAAGAAAAATATCAATCAATCATAAAAATGAAAATGGGCCATAAGAATTGTGATGATTGAGTGGAATTGTTGATTGATCAGCTCTAAATCAGTAGTAAAATACAATTTCAATGTAAAAACATATACTTTAAAATCAAAACAGACTAAATATTGGTATTTTTAATTATCATTTTATTGACATTGATTTTCTTCATGAATCAATCCAGGAAATGTAATCAAATACCGATCTCTAACACAGTGAGTGAAAAGGATTTTGTTTGTGATATTCAGTGCAAAGTTTAATAGTAAACATTTGTCTTATTCAAGATTTGTGTATTAGTTTGTGTAGTATAAATAGTCGACGTGTGTGTGTGTGTGTGTGTGTGTGTTACATGAGCAACAGCAGCAAGGCAGCTGGCTGTCCCTGCAGGGAGCTGCGGTAGCCAGCAGGGGGCAGTAGCGCCGCACCCGTCATTGCTCAGCGAAACACGAGCGATAATGATGATGTCTTCCTTCTCCCACTCAGCTCTCGGTCTGAGGAACCCCCTGGCCGTGCAGGGAGCGTATCCCCCGGGTGCTTTCGGACTGCCCCCACCCGGGGTGAACGGGGACCTGCCCGGGGCGGCGGGCTACGGCGCCGGTCTACACCTGGTTTCCCCTCAGATGAATGGAGCGGCGGCTGCGGCTGCAGCAGCAGCAGCGGCGGCAGCGGCGGCTGCGGGCTATGGACGCTCCCCGGTGGTGAGTGATGCTCTCTTCCTGTCATTTGGAATAACTCCGCCCATAAAGCCGTCTGACCCACGCAAATAAAGAATATTTATCAGCAGGCTCATTAAGCTCTACTTACTTTCATGTCACCATCTTTTTCTGTGTACCGTCTGCTCTCCTTCCAGGTGGGCTATGAATCCCCTCACCCGCACATGAGGGTCCCCGGGCTGCCCGCCAGCCTGCAGTCAGCCGCCTCTGGTAAACCGTAAGTTTCCTTTTCTTGGCGCATCGCTCGCCTCCAAATCTTCTTCATACTTCATTTCCATCCTTTGGTGTGTTTTGGTTTGAAATCATCACTAAAAGTCCAGGCTCGGAATCAAAACAGGAAGCAATCAAGTGTACCTAATCAAGTGTCCCCTGTGATACAGTGCATCGGGAAAGTATTCACAGCGCTTCACTTTTTCTACATTTTGTCATGTTACAGCCTCATTCCAAATTGTATTAAATTAATCTCTTACCTCAAAATTCTACACAAAATACTCCATTACGACAATGTGAAAAAAGGTTTTTTTTGACATGTTTTGAATTTATTAAAAATAGAAAACAAAAAAATCACATTTACATAAGTATTCACAGCCTTTGCTTAATACTTTGTTGATCCACCTTTGGCAGCAATTACAGCCTCAAGTCTTTTTGAATATGATCCCACAAGTTTAGCACACCTATCTTTAGGCGGTTTTGCCCATTCTTCTTTGCAATAAGTCTCAAGCTCCATCAGGTTGGATGGGAGACGTCTGTGCACAGCCATTTTCAGATCTCTCCAGAGATGTTCCATCGGATTCAAGTCTGGACTCTGGCTGGGCCACTCCAGGACATTCACGGAGTGGTTCTGAAGCCAATCTTTTGAGATCTTGGCTGTGTGCTAATGTCTACTGTCTATATGGTCAAGGTACATGACCAGTCTACTGAGGTCAAGAGCGCTCTGGAGCAGGTTTTCATCCAGGATATCTCTATATATTGCTGCATTCATTTTTCCTTCTATCCTGACTAGTCTGCCAGTTCCTGCTGCTGAAAAACATCCCCACAGCATGATGCTGCCACCACCATGCTTCACTGTAGGGATGGTATTGGCCTGGTGATGAGCAGTGCCTGGTTTCCTCCAAACATGGCGCCTGGCATTCACACCAAAGAGTTCAATCTTTGTCTCATCAGACCAGAGAATTTTGTTTCTCATGGTCTGAGAGTCATTCAGGTGCTTTTTGGCAAATTCCAGACGGGCTGCCATGTTCCTTTTACTAAGGAGTGGCTTTCGTCTGGCCACTCTACCATACAGGCCTGATTGGTGGATTGCTGCAGAGATGGTTGTCCTTCTGGAAGGCTCTCCTCTCTCCACAGAGGAACGCTGGAGCTCTGACAGAGTGACCATCGGGGCCTTGGTCACCTCCCTGACTAAGGCCCTTCTTCCCCGATCGCTCAGTTTAGAAGGCCAGCCAGCTCTAGGAAGAGTCCTGGTGGTTCCAAACGTCTTCCATTTACCAATAATGGAGGCCACTGTGCTCATTGGGACCTTCAAAGCAGCAGAAATGTTTCTGTATCCTTCCCCAGATTTGTGCCTCAAGACAATCCTGTCTCGCAGGTCTACAGACAGTTCTTTTGACTTCATGCTTGGTGTTTGTGCTCTGACATGCACAGTCAACTGTGGGACCTTATATAGACAGTTATTATATTTCCAAATCATGTCCAATCAACTGAATTTACTGCAGGTGGACTCCAATTAAGCTGTAGAAAGATCTCAAGGATGATCAGTGGAAAAAAGATGCACCTGAGCTCAATTTTGAGCTTCATGGCAAAGGCTGTGAATACTTGTGTAAATGTCATTTTTTTGTTTTCTATTTTTAATAAATTCAAAACATGTCAAAAAAACCTTTTTTTTTACATTGTCATAATGGAGTATTTTGTGTAGAATTTTGAGGTAAGAGATTAATTTAATACAGTTTGGAATGAGGCTGTAACATGACAAAATGTAGAAAAAGTGAAGCGCTGTGAATACTTTCCCGATGCACTGTATATGTAAAGATAAGATGATGATCGATGTCTCGCTGTGTCGTACCGTGCAGGGCGTATTCGTTCCACGTGAGCGCAGACGGCCAGATGCAGCCGGTGCCCTTCCCCCCCGACGCCCTGCTGGGCCCGGGCATCCCTCGCCACGCCCGGCAGATCCACAGTCTGAGCCATGGCGAGGTGGTGTGCGCCGTCACCATCAGCGCCTCCACCCGCCACGTCTACACGGGCGGCAAAGGCTGCGTCAAGGTGTGGGACATCAGCCAGCCCGGCAGCAAGACTCCCATGGCCCAGCTGGACTGTCTGGTACCTCCTCTTCTTCTTCACACTTCCTTCCACACGTGAATTATCGAAAGCGAGCAGGTTTTGCTAACTCTCTCGTGGGCGTGTCCAATCAGAACAGGGACAACTACATCCGCTCCTGCAAGCTGCTGTCTGACGGGCGGACCTTGATCGTGGGCGGCGAGGCCAGCACGCTGTCCATCTGGGATTTAGCCACGCCCACGCCTCGCATCAAGGCGGAGCTGACGTCGTCGGCCCCGGCCTGCTACGCTCTGGCCATCTCGCCCGACAACAAGGTCTGCTTCTCCTGCTGCAGCGACGGCAACATCGTGGTCTGGGACCTGCACAACCAGACCCTGGTCAGGTACGAGACAATAACCAGACCCTGGTCAGGTACCAGACAACAATCAGACCCCAACCATAGACACAGAAGACCCAGGTCAGGTTAAACACAACCAGACCCTGTTTAGGTACCAGACGACAACCAGACCCTGTTTAGGTACCTGACAACAACCAGACCCTGTTCAGGTTCCAGACAACAACCAGTCCCCGTTCAGGTTCCAGACAACAACCAGACCCTGTTCAGGTTCCAGACAACAACCACTCCCTGTTCAGGTTCCAGACAACAACCAGACCCTGTTCAGGTTCCAGACAACAACCAGACCCTGTTCAGGTTCCAGACAACAACCAGACCCTGTTCAGGTTCCAGACAACAACCAGACCCTGTTCAGGTTCCAGACAACAACCAGACCCTGTTCAGGTTCCAGACAACAACCAGACCCTGTTCAGGTTCCAGACAACAACCAGACCCTGTTCAGGTTCCAGACAACAACCAGACCCTGTTCAGGTTCCAGACAACAACCAGACCCTGTTCAGGTTCCAGACAACAACCAGACCCTGTTCAGGTACCAGACAACAACCAGCCCCTGTTCAGGCACCAGACAACAACCAGCCCCTGTTCAGGCACCAGACAACAACCAGACCCTGTTCAGGTACCAGACAACAACCAGACCCTGTTCAGGTACCAGACAACAACCAGCCCCGGCCAGTGTTTTAGACACAACTAGACCCCAACTATAGACACAGTCAGACCCAGGTCAGGATAAACCCAACCAGACCCTGTTTAGGTACCAGACAACAACCAGACCCTGTTTAGGTACCAGACAACAACCAGACTCTGTTCAGGTACCAGACAACAACCAGACCCTGTTCAGGTACCAGACAACAACCAGCCCCGGCCAGTGTTTTAGACACAACTAGACCCCAACTATAGACACAGTCAGACCCAGGTCAGGATAAACCCAACCAGACCCTGGTCAGCGTTTTAGACACAACCAGACCCTGGTCAGGTACCAGACAACAACCAGACCCTGGTCAGGTACCAGACCCTGGTCAGGTACCAGACAACAACCAGACCCCAACCATAGACAGTCAGACCCAGGTCAGGTTAAACACAACCAGACCCAGTTAAGTAAAACCCAACCAGACCCTGGTCAGTGTTTTAGACACAAGTAGACCCTGGTCAGGTAAAACCCAACCACACCCTGGTCAGTGTTTTAGACACAAGTAGACCCTGGTCAGGTAAAACCCAACCACACCCTGGTCAGTGTCTTAGACACAAGTAGACCCTGGTCAGGTAAAACCCAACCAGACCCTGGTCAGTGTTTTAGACACAAGTAGACCCTGGTCAGGTAAAACCCAACCACACCCTGGTCAGGTAAAAAAAGATCTGGGTGTCATCAGCATAGCAATGAAAATGAATGCTAAAATAATACCAAGGAGAAGAAGGTAAATGATAAAAAGGGAACCGAAGACTGAACCCTGAGGGACACCGTGAATGGTGAGCATGAGGATTTGACATTATGACCTTGAATAAAGTGTGAACAAGTAGGAATAAAACCATTGGGGGGGCGGTGCCAGAGACCCCAATGGAGGCTAAACGATCCAGGAGGACAGGATGGGAAATGGTATCGCAAAGCTGCGCAAAGAGAGTCTGGAGGTTTCAGTACTGTGATCGGGCCGAAAACCTGAGTGAAAAGGCTCCAAGAGATTGATAGTAGATGGTCCTGGACTTGAGGGACTACAATACATCTCGTAGCTTGGAGATAAACGGAAGGTTTGACTTTGGTCGGTAGTTTTTTAGAACATGGGGATCAAGACCAGGTTTTGGAGTATTGGAGTGACTGAGGCGGTTTTGAGAGAGGAGAGTCCTTAACTAAGGCGGTTGGTAGGTTGAAGGTTGAGTGGTTTCCCAACAGTGGAGAATAAGGTTCTTGGATTAATTCCATCACAGTGTTGGAATTCTAGGCGGATTTGGCAGAATTAAGAGCAGGTTTGTAGCTTATGGTGGCATCTAAGTCCAGATGAAGCTGTCTTTTTGTGGAGGCACGCCAGGCGGCGGCTGGAAGTCAAGGCGAGTCCTCTATTGTGTCTTCTTCCCTGCAGGCAGTTCCAGGGCCACACGGACGGAGCCAGCTGCATCGACATCTCCAATGATGGCACCAAGCTGTGGACGGGAGGACTGGACAACACGGTCCGCTGCTGGGACCTTCGAGAGGGGCGCCAGCTGCAGCAGCATGACTTCACCTCACAGGTACACTTCTAAACCCTCCAGGGTTAAAGTTTGCGTTAGGGGTTGGGTTATGTCCAGGGTTAGGATTTGGGTTGAGGTTAGTTTTAGAGTTTGGTGCAGGGTTAGGGTTCAGGTTGGGTGTACTCCAGGATACAGGTTGGAGTGATGTGTAGGATTTAGGTTTAGAATTTGGGTTGCAGTCAGGGTCAGAGTTTGCTCCATGATTAGCGTTTGAGTTGGGCTTTGACGTAGGTGTTAGAGTTCAGTCTACATTTAGGGTTTTGTGTGGTTTTTTCCTTCTCTGGCCACCCCCAGTTTTGGCTACTTGGGGAATTGCCCCATGGTTGCATATGGTTCAAAGGCCACACATTTGAAGGTTTGCCCTCCATCTGATCCAGATCTTTTCTCTGGATTACTGTTTGGATTCTGGTTTGGGTTTTGTCCAGCGTTATGGCTGGGACTTGGCTCTAAGTTAAGGCCGGGGTTTGCTCCAGGGTTGGAGTTACTAGGTGTAGGTTTAGGCGTAGGGTATAGACCAGGGTTGGGTATGTTTTTTCCTTCTCTGGCAACCCCCAGTTTTGGCTACTTGGGGAATTGCCCCATGGTTGCATATGGTTCAAAGGCCACACATTTGAAGGTTTGCCCTCCATCTGATCCAGATCTTTTCTCTGGATTACTGTTTGGGTTTTGTCCAGCGTTATGGCTGGGACTTGGCTCTAAGTTAAGGCCGGGGTTTGCTCCAGGGTTGGAGTTACTCGGTGTAGGTTTAGGCGTAGGGTATAGACCAGGGTTGGGTATGTTTTTTCCTTCTCTGGCAACCCTCAGTTTTGGCTACTTGGGGAATTGCCCCATGGTTGCATATGGTTCAAAGGCCACACATTTGAAGGTTTGCCCTCCATCTGATCCAGATCTTTTCTCTGGATTACTGTTTGGATTCTGGTTTGGGTTTTGTCCAGCGTTATGGCTGGGACTTGGCTCTAAGTTAAGGCCGGGGTTTGCTCCAGGGTTGGAGTTACTAGGTGTAGGTTTAGGCGTAGGGTATAGACCAGGGTTGGGTATGTTTTTTTTTCCTCTGGCAACCCACAGTCTAGGCTACTTGGGGTTGGCTTTTCCTCCAGGGTTAGGGCCTGGGTTATGCTTTAGGGTTATGGTTAATGTTGTAATATTTTTCCTGATCCAGAACTTTGATCTGGATTACTGTTTGGTCGTGGGAATGGAGAACAGCAACATGGAAGTCCTGCATATCTCCTGACAAGTGCTCCAGGGTTAGCGTTAGGGTTTGGATTGATGTTTGGGTTTTGTCCAGCGTCAAGTTTGGTGAAGGTTTGCGTTAGTGTTGGGGTTTAGAGTTTGGACTAAGGTTAGGGTTTGCTCCAGGGTAAGGGCTGGGCTTTAGGGTCCTGGTTAAGGGTCAGGACGATGGTAATGTTGAAATATTTTGCCTCCATCCTGTCCAGATCTTCTCTCTGGGATACTGTCCCACCGGCGAGTGGTTGGCTGTGGGAATGGAGAGCAGCAACGTGGAAGTCCTGCACGTCTCCAAGCCTGACAAGTACCAGCTGCACCTTCACGAGAGCTGTGTTCTCTCTCTCAAGTTTGCATACTGTGGTAAGCACCTTTTCCACCACTGAAATGTCTGATTTTCTCGTTTCCTTGAACACAGCATGAGTTTGAGTCTTATCAATGGGCACGTGTGCACCCCCTGCAGGTAAATGGTTTGTAAGTACGGGCAAAGACAACCTGCTGAACGCATGGCGGACACCTTACGGCTCCAGCATATTTCAGGTAACCTTGACAACCATCACCTCCAGGACGACGGGACCTTGTCTCTAAGAAGTGTGTGTGTTCAGTCTAAGGAGTCGTCGTCGGTGCTGAGCTGCGACATTTCGCCGGATGACCAGTTCATCGTGACGGGCTCAGGAGACAAGAAGGCGACGGTGTATGAAGTCATCTACTGAAGGGACCACTTTAAAAGTAGTGGGCGGGGCTCAGGCCCCTCCCCGCCGCATGAGTGACTGTACAGCGCGTCGTCGTCATGGTGGCGGTTTTGGAAACAAGACGCTCAAGTCAACTACTTTGTTTTGTTTGTGAAAGAATGAGGAGAAAGAGGAGAGTAACGCTGGTTAGTGGGTAGCTGTGCAACTGTGGGATTCCTCCAAAGATTGTTCTTTTGCTTTTTTTAACAAAATAAAACCTCTGTAGTGGACAAGAAATTAGCAAAAAAACATATTTTTTTAGTATTTTTTATTTGTTTTTCTGGACCGTAAGGAGGTGGGACGAGGACAGGTTCAAGCTGGATCCGAGACTCTTGACGGTCTTGGCTTGGGTCTCGACAAGTTCTGCTCTATTCCAGCTGGAGTTTTTTTTTGAGCTTCAGTCGAGCAGCAACATGATTGTATCATCTCCATCACACTGAAGCGTTGACTTTGCTGGCTTTTTTTTTTTTTTTTACTTTCCAAGAGCAAAGCTGGAACGGAATGCGACGTATTCCAGCAAGAATCCTGTTGATTTGCTGCTTTCTTGTTTTTCTATCGTCTTTGTTAGACCACGTGGGCGCACTGCTTTCACAAGCGCTTTGTCAACCTTGCTTCTACAGTACATGGATGTGTAAATAAAATTCTCTAAAGGCACAAAGCTTCTATTTTTGGTCTCTTTTAGGTGTTTCCTGGTGACATGGGCACACCAGTGATGCGCGGCTTGATGCTTCCGATCCCAACTTTTCATACAAATGGATTCTCCATACTTCAGTCATTGGAGGTAACGTTTGTTGACCGATCGTACATGGAAGCGTGTGGATTGTGAATAGATTTTTCATTCTTCTAATTTACCTCTGTTTTTGTTGGTGTTTCTGTTTTTTTTTTTTTTTTTTTATCTGTTTTTATGTTTTTTATGTGTTCAAAATAACTTCAAGTTCTCAACCAATTTGGATGAAATTTTCAGTCATTGTAAAAAAAAAAAAAAAGGGGTTATGGAAGAACAGATGAAATATTGATGGTGATCCAATATTCAAAAGTCAAAATTCTGCCCAAATTCACCCTTTCCCCTAAAAAAAAAAAAAAGTTCCCCGCTACTAATGCCACATTACTTAACCCATTCGGTCAAAATTCTCAACTCATTCAGGCGCAATAATGGTAGTTGTTAGCATGCTAATGTTAGCATTGCTAGGATAATGTCAGCATAGCATTTTAACCCTTTTTCATAACTATGGAGCTATAAATACCTATATATATATATGGAGCTTTAGCCCATTTTCATAGCTATACAAATGTAAAAACACTTAACACTATCATATGTCATCAGGTATTAGCATGCTAACATGAGCATTGTAACCTTTTCATCCATTTATCGACATTTCTCAGACCCTTCCGCAGTCGAAATTCTCAACTCATTCGAGACATTTAAACTTCCTCGGTACATTGTGCCATCATGCTAGAGTTAGCATACTAGCAATACTTGCATGTTAACATTAGCATAGTAGCATTTTTATCCGTTTTCATAGTTAATTGTAAAGACTTGCTGCAATCATGCTAGGTGTTAGCATGCTAATGTTGGCATTGTTAGCATGATATTGTCAGCATAGCGATATTTTAACCCATTTTCATTGCTATACAAATGTATAAACACTATCATATGTCATCAGGTATTAGCATGCTAACATGAGCATTGTAACCTTTTCATCCATTTATCGACATTTCTCAGACCCTTCCGCAGTCGAAATTCTCAACTCATTCGAGACATTTAAACTTCCTCGGTACATTGTGCCATCATGCTAGAGTTAGCATACTAGCAATACTTGCATGTTAACATTAGCATAGTAGCATTTTTATCCATTTTCATAGTTAGACACTAATTGTAAAGACTTGCTGCAATCATGCTAGGTGTTAGCATGCTAATGTTGGCATTGCTAGCATGATATTGTCAGCATAGCGGTATTTTAACTCATTTTCATAGCTATACAAATGTATAAACACTTAACACTATCATATGTCATCAGGTATTAGCATGCTAACATGAGCATTGTAACCTTTTCATCCATTTATCCACATTTCTCAGCCCATTCAGACCCTTCCACAGTCGAAATTCTCAACTCATTCGAGACATTTAAACTTCCTCGGTACATTGTGCCATCATGCTAGAGTTAGCATACTAGCAATACTTGCATGTTAACATTAGCATAGTAGCATTTTTATCCATTTTCATAGTTAGACACTAATTGTAAAGACTTGCTGCAATCATGCTAGGTGTTAGCATGCTAATGTTGGCATTGCTAGCATGATATTGTCAACATAGCGGTATTTTAACCCATTTTCATAGCTATACAAATGTATAAATACTTAACACTATCATATGTCATCAGGTATTAGCATGCTAACATAAGCATAGTAACCTTTTCATACATTTTACATTTATCCACATTTCTCAGCCGATTCAGACCCTTCCACATTCAAAATTCTTGACATGTCCTGGGTTTTCCTACCAGTTAGACTGGGGAGACTTTTCCTTGTTTATTCCAACTCTTAATATTTTGACTTTATTCTTATAAAATGACTGCTGATTTCACCCCCCACCCACCCCAAAACAATAACTTTTACATGCAAGAAATGCAGCAAAGAATGAGCACAAGTTAGGTTTATTTTCCACACACAGTATTTTTACAGCACATGGGAAGGGGGGGGGGGGCAGTGCAGTGGGCGACAGGGCTTCCTCGGCCTTTGAAAGGAAAAAGGAAACACGAGCATTCCCAAGCGGGACCCTTTGATGGCGACGGACTCACAAGAATTTAGTAGGAAATCACACAAAAACCTAGAATGAACCTCAGGAACTCAACTTGGAATTTGGAGTGACAACGTCAGCTCTTTTTTGTCCTGGCTGCTCAGTACAATGTTTGTACAATTCCATTGTCAAGTGCTTAAATTCTTCTTACACTTGCACGACCTTCAAAAAAAAACGCGACACGTGACAATCAGACTTTTATGACAGGGTGCCTAACTTCTTTTTGCACTTAAAGGGCTCTGCCAACAGGGTGTGGCCAGCGCATTTTGCAATTTTCCCAAGCGCAGCGCAGCGCACCCACGCCTCCATCTTTCCCACCGGCGCAAGTGGCAAAGAGGGAGGACAGAGTGCATGAGAGGGTTTAACACAGCCGAGTGTCATCTTAACCAATCAAATGAAGGCCTCTCATTACCTTTAAATGCGCCCGCCATTAGAGGCCACCATTAGCATCAGGCTAATCCATGCTAATCCAATGTGATGGGACAATGAATACAAAAATGTCCATGCTGGTTCGGACGCTTACATTAAATAGTTGCTGTCATTGTTCATTCCACTGAAATCTGAACAATGCACCCTGAAAAACCTGCCTGGGGGGGTTTGGTGACGTGTGTACACTGAGCACGTGTCAGCCAATTTACCATTGCGCAAGGTGCGCTTCGCCTGCGCCAACAATAGACTAGGTCAGAGCTGGCGAGCTTTCAGTGCACTTTTAACGCAATGTCTTGTCACAACATTGTCGCTGCACTAAGCAGAAAATGTGGACACCTCCCATGGTGCGCCGAGATGGCGCATCTTGGCGCACCAGTGTACCAATTTGGCTCAGCCAAAAAAAAAACCAAGCTTTCCTACCAAGTCAATTGATGTATATCAAAAATTTCTTAGGGAAGAAAAAAAACTAAATTTTTGGTCATAATTTCAATCTCATAATGAGGATTTTATAAGTGACAGTTGAAAGCGGTCATCCTATCAGGTTGATATGGTATATATATATAGTTTCATTATTTCTGATGACATCGTCTGTTTTATCGTATAATGTTTTTGTTTTTTTAGTGGACACGCAGTTGAAGAGGGCTGTCCTATCAGGTCATTACGGTATCAACACAGCGGTACCTCAGTTTTTGCCCTTCATCCCTGCAGTGATCCCATAGCCTGAGCAATAAGGAGCGTAGAGGTGACTATAGGGCTGTTATTTCATATCAATAGAGCTCTAATCAATTTAAAATCTGGAGTTAGAAAGTGATAAACAGGGTTTTTGCGCTTTTATTAACATTGACTGGCGTATCATAGAAATTCATTGACCAGGTCCAGGTCCATGAGGTGCTGTATTTTCATGTAGTAGAAACAGTACATCAGCTTTTGTTAAAAATCCTACTAGATTGTCGTGAAGTGAAGCTCAGGATGAAAAAGCGAAAATGGAAAGCACAACAAAGCAAGAAAGTGTTGATGCTGTACTGTACACCCCCGCCCCTAGCCCCTTCCAACCATCACCAAGGACTCAAAGTCCTCTTTTTAGATTTTTTACACCTTGCTTGTTTTTGCGGCAGCGCGGCAGGCAACCTTGAATACATAAAAGGTACGTTAGACAGGCGGGCCTTTTAAAGCGAAAGAAAAGCGTGTTAGTCATGAAGCACAGATGTACACTTGTCAATCAATAGAAAATAGTATCAAAGAAATACTGACTGGGATCACACCAGCAGGCTAATGATGCCAAGAAAAACACACACAGCCACAAGTTGCATAACATTTCATGTTGTGGTGCGTTCGGGTGTGTGTGGCCGGCCTCAGTCTGGCAGCCTTTAATGAGCGCGTGTGCCGTGTTGCGGCTGTCAGGAGAACAATCCGGAGGAATGAAGAGGCCCGTGTGATGTCCTTGTGTGTCCTGGGAGACGCTTCAGCTCATTAGACGCCGCCTTTTGTCACAAGCAAATAAAAGAGATATTAAGTAAGGATGCTGTGCTCACTCTTTAATTAGTGTGTGTTTTTTCTCAATGACCTGCAGGGGAGTGGGTGGTTTCTAGCCTGGTGGCGTGCACCTTGGTGTGTGCTGCCCCCCACTCCCCCGGCTCGTGACACCTTCTCGGCATCATCCTCATTAAAGCCTCCTCTGTCTGCCTAATGAATCGATTGTGTGCTATCAGCGCTCCTGGCTGGCTCGCCATCAGCAGCGCTCCACGCCTCCCCACCCTGCTACCAGCCACCCCCCACTTCCAGCTGAGCTCTTAAGCAGGAAAGAACCCTAATTAGCAAACCCACCCTCCCAATTTCATTGACATTCTACCCGCACACACGCTCCTCCGCTATCTTTAGGCTGCGTGAGTGAAGAAGGTGTGACGTGTGAGGGTCGAGAGGACGGAGCTGCTGATGCGGTCGTCAAGGCAACTGGCTGCCCTCTCCACCCTTCTGGTATAAAAATCAAAAGAAAAGCATCCCGGAGTCGCCGCACTGTCTCTTCCCGTCCAGAGGCTCTCAGTACACCACCTCGTACACCGTGGCCTTCTTGTCCCCGGAACCCGTCACAATGTACTTGTCGTCCGGAGAGACGTCACAGCTCAGCACCGACGACGACTCCTTGGACTGTCGGGCAGTGATACACATGTCGGATAAAAAGACATGAATCATCACTTATTATACAACACACACACACACACTCTGGAGGCAACACAAGTGTGATGCTCTGCATGACCTCCAGCTGAGTATGTGTGATGCCGGGACCTCAGCATCACAATCAATACTTCCTGCTAACACAAACTTCCAAGGATGCAGGTTACAAAGTACCAGCACATGTTTACACGTGTTACCATGGTAATAGCAATGGTTTAATTTCATTTGAACATGCATCAGATTACAATTGAATGCATCCCATAATCAGTTCCCAGTTCTACATGTCCAAAAGGAGTAGGAAGAAGCAAAGCTTATTAAATCCTACCCCTCCATCTGGTACTTTTACAATCGCTAACTCTTACATTTGTTCACTTCCTGCTTTCCTATTTTTTTTTTTTTTTTGTCACCATACAATGAGCATCCAATGCCATAATGGGTACCATAGTAAGTGTCAATATAGTGATATATATAGCACATCATGACTGGTTCAAGACTCTTCATCCTTGTATTTAGCAAATGTATTTTATTTATAAATTTATTTTATTAATTTTTTTAAATTTGCCTTTATTTTTTTCATTTTTTTAAATTTTTTTATTTTTTTTAATTTATTTTTTATTTTTTTAATTTTTAAAGTTTTTTAATTTTTTTTTTATTTTTTTGTCACATACCAAAGTACTCGGTGATATGAGCATCCAATGCCATAATGGGTACCATAGTAAGTGTCAATATAGTGATATATATAAATTTTTTTAAATTTGCCTTTATTTTTTTCATTTTTTACATTTTTAAATTTTTTAAATTTTTTTAATTTTATTTTTATTTTTATTTTTTTAATTTTTAAATGTTTTTTAATTTTTTAATTTTTTTTTTAATTTTTTGTCACATACCAAAGTACTCGGTGATATGAGCATCCAATGCCATAATGGGTAAGTGTAAGTAGTAAGTGTCAATATAGTGATATATATAGCACATCATGACTGGTTCAAGACTCTTCATCCTTGTATTTAGCAAATTTATTTTATTTATAAATTTATTTTGTTAATTTTTTTAAATTTGCCTTTATTTTTTTCATTTTTTACATTTTTAAATTTTTTAAATTTTTTTAATTTTATTTTTATTTTTATTTTTTTAATTTTTAAATGTTTTTTAATTTTTTAAATTTTTTTTTAATTTTTTGTCACATACCAAAGTACTCGGTGATATGAGCATCCAATGCCATAATGGGTACCATAGTAGGTGTCAATATAGTGATATTTATAGCACATCATGACTGGTTCAAGACTCTTCATCCTTGTATTTAGCAAATTTATTTTATTTATAAATTTATTTTATTATTTTTTTCATTTTTTTACATTTTTAAAATTTTTAATTTATTTTTTTTATTTTTAATTTTTTTTTTTATTTTTTTTTTTATTTTTGTCACGTACCAAAGTACTCGGTGATATGAGCATCCAATGCCATAATGGGTACCATAGTAAGTGTCAATATAGTGATATATATAGCACATCATGACTGGTTCAAGACTCTTCATCCTTGTATTTAGCAAATTTATTTTATTTATAAATTTATTTTATTATTTTTTTCATTTTTTTACATTTTTAAAATTTTTAATTTATTTATTTATTTATTTTTTTTATTTTTAAATTTTTTTTTATTTTTTTTTAAATTTTTGTCACATACCAAAGTACTCTGTGATATGATCATCCAATGCCATAATGGGTACCATAGTAAGTATCAATATAGTGATATATATAGCACATCATGACTGGTTCAAGACTCTTCATCCTTGTATTTAGCAAACATCAACTGCTTGTATTGTTTCTTGAATTGCCTCATCGTTGTGCATTGTTTGATTCCCTTACTCAATCCATTCCATAGTTTGATTCCACATACTGAAATGCTATGGCTAGCATAACGTAGTCCTAGCATAGAAGTGTTTCAAATGTAGTTCTTCCCTGAGATCATATTTCTCCTCTCTTGTAGAGAAGTATTAGTTGACATTTTTAGCTAATTGCTTATTTTTAGCCTTATGCATTATTTTAGCTGTTTGAAGATGAACTATATCAGCAAGTTGAAGTATTTGTCATTTTAGAAATAAGGAGTTAGTATGTTCTCTGTAGGCGGCATTATGAATTATCCTTACTGGCCTTTTTTGCAGTACATTTTAATACATATAGTTATTACCCCATATTTCCACACAGTAAGGCCATAGATAAATATACTATTTTTTTTACAAAGTATTAAGTACATTATTTAAAATATGTAATAGTTATGATGTATTTTGTACTTTTATATGACTACATGTAGTATATAAGCATTTATTACTTCTGACCTTTGTCAGTTTGTATTCAAAACAATTTAAAGAAATGTGGGAAATGGAATATGGAAAAATGATCACTTTTGCGGGTGATCCTGATCAGCATCTGGATTCAGGTTTTTTTTTTAAAAGAGTCTTTGACACGGGACCATTTTTATCATTTGTGCATATACTCCAAACAAAATTCTCCAGAGGTGCTTCTCTAATTATTATTCATATACAGCAGTATTATTTAATAGTATTTATCAGTGATGCTCCTCAATACCAATATGATACTTATAACAATATAATAGTAATAGTAATAGTAATATCTAATGTTGATGTAAGTGTACTTGGTGCACCCCTGGAGGTAAGAAGGACAGGAAGAAATGAGGATTGGATGGATGAGTCCTCATGAAATATCATGACATGACTACTACCAGGAGAACCAGAGGATAGGGGGGAGGAGCCACCTGCTGTGGCCCAGCAAGGTGCACTGTATTCGGGCACACGCTCCAAGCAGCCGGTGTGACCAGCTCTGAGAAAGTTTTCACACTTTTCAAACGCGGGTTTTAGGATGGCGTTAGTTGACTAAGTGCTGCTGCGTTCGTGTTCGCTGCCAGCACAAATTGGAACTGATCCTTTATAAACTTTGGGATGTTTTGTCTTTCAGCCAAACAAGACGCCTACGGAGTTGGTGGAAGAATGGGGCACGGAGGCAAACGTTATCAATACGCAATACGCACGAAAAAGGAAGGTACACAAGACGCTCACCTGGAAAATACTTGCTCCATACGGGGTCCTCCAGGCATTCAACAGGTTGTCTTTTCCTGTGCTCACAAACCATTTGCCTGGAAAAAAAACACACACCTCTGCTTTAACACACTAGGACAGAAATGTGTGTGTATGTGTGTGTGTGCGTACCACAGTATGCAAACTTGAGAGAGAGAACACAGCTCTCGTGAAGGTGCAGCTGGTACTTGTCAGGCTTGGAGACGTGCAGGACTTCCACGTTGCTGCTCTCCATTCCCACAGCCAACCACTCGCCGGTGGGACAGTATCCCAGAGAGAAGATCTGGACAGGATGGAGAGAAAATATTTCAACATTACCATCGTCCTGACCCTAAAGCCCAGCCCTTACCCTGGAGCAAACCCTAACCTTAGTCCAAACTCTAAACCCCAACACTAACGCAAACTCGACGCTGGACAAAACCCAAACCTCAATCCAAACCCTAACCCTGGAGCACTTGTCAGGAGATATGCAGGACTTCCATGTTGCTGTTCTCCATTCCCACGGCCAAACAGTAATCCAGAGAAAAGATCTGGATCACAACCCTAAAGCCAGACTAGCCGAGACTGTGGATTGCCGGAGGAAAAAAAAACAACCCCAACCCTAAAACTACACCTAACTCCAACCCTGGAGCAAACCCCGGCCTTAACTCCGAGCCAAGTCCCAGCCATAACGCTGGACAAAACCCAAACCAGAATCCAAATTACAACCTTGGACCAAACCCCAACACAAACCCTAACCTTGGAGAAAACCCTAACCCCAACCCAAACCTTTCATTCGTCCAATATCTGCAGTACGCTCCACTTAATACACTCTCCACCACACTTCCTCCCTCCATTGTTCTCCTTCTCCCATGATGGCCTCCTTTCATCATCCTTATCTCCTTTCCTCCCTTATCCCTCATTTCCTGACATCTTCTCCATTTCACCTTTTCTTGTCATATCTCCACACGCCGCCTCTTTATCTTCTACTCTTTCACACATTTCTTCTGTGTGTGTGTGTGTGTGTGTGTGTGTGTGTGTGTGTGTATGGTTTAAGCGGCTTTCCCTTTTTTCTTCCGCAAAGCCGTCTGAACGAAGTCTTGCTAACAAACCAGGAGCAGATGGCTCCAGAGGTGGCGATGGTGGCTTTATGATGCAATGAGGTCGCAAAGGATCATGGGTGTTCATTCCTCTAATTTTGGAAGAAATACACTTAAATACACCCTCACAGTATCACGCTTCCATTATCCCTCCCTCGCTATATCACAGTTTCCCCAAGTTCATTCATTAGCAAAGGAGTACTAGTTAAATTAACAATTATTATCCCAAAAAAATACATATATGCATATTTACTCAAACTGTACTTATTCTTGGTCTAAATGAAGCATGTTCAAGGATAAAAATGGCTAAATGCTAAACAAAAAAACAGTGGAAGTATGCATCTAAGTTATCATATTTATATCTAATATGCCTCATTTACTCAGAGTACATCTACTATATTGGCTAAATCAAATGCAAATGTAACTGTAGGGGTGTTATTTCATGTGTAGAGGGCTCGTAAAAAGCATATTCAGATTATAAACAGTTTTTCTATGACATATCCATGCAAATATTCAGTCTATTGATATTGAATCATACTTTCAGAAATTCCTTTATCAAGGTCGGGTCTGGAACCAATGAAGAAGATTTGTATTTGAAGGCAACTAAGGCACCGGTTCTCAATTATCTGCCAAAGCATGATGCAGTGAAAATGAAAGTGAAAGTGAAATGTATTATATCATGTAGTATTATGAATTAAAAATGTAGAAATGCTGACCAACGTTGGCCACATGCTTGGTGTAGGCTGTTATATAATACATCATGACGGATAAAAATGGTATATTTGAATATATGAAAGCAGTGTTGCTTTTGTCAGCCATTTGAATGCTTATTGTTTTAGTCGTTTTATATATGATGGGTTTGGTCTTGATTTAGTCAACAAAAACTAACGTACGTATGTATGAGTTTGTCTAGTTTTAGCTCAATATATGTATTATAATAACTAATAACTATTGGAAATTAAATGAGGGAAAACACAAAGACTCCCTGTATACAAAGTACAAGACAATTTGTCAGTGTCCTAACTGTCTTTGTCAAAGGAATCAAACAAATCGGTTGTCTGTGTAGCAAACTGGAGTGGGTTCAGTGGGAGGCGTGGCTGGAAAAATTAAACTGACTGTTTGGGTAGTAAGGAGGAAGCCAAGGAAACATTGCAGGAACAGGTGCACAGTCTGGAAGATCTAGAAAGCTTTCTGTGTCGCTGCTTTGTAGGAGGCCACAACTCAATACAGATGTCCGAAAAATTAGTATAAAGAATGGTGACCCCTAACCCAAAACTAAGCTAAACCCTAACTTCAACCCCAACCCAAAAACCAATACTAATCTAAATCCTAATTTCAACCCCTAACCCAAAACTAAACTAAACCCTAACTTCATCCCCTAACCCAAAACTAAGCTAAACCCTAACTTCAACCCCTAACCCAAAACCAAAACTAAGCTAAACCCTAACTTCATCCCCAACCCAAAACTAATCTAAACCCTAACTTCAACCCCTAACCCAAAACCAAAACTAAGCTAAACCCTAACTTCAACCCCAACCCAAAAACCAATACTAATCTAAACCCTAATTTCAACCCCTAACCCAAAACTAAACTAAACCCTAATTTCATCCCCTAACCCAAAACTAAGCTAAACCATAACTTCAACCCCTAACCCAAAACCAAAACTAAACTAAACCCTAACTTCATCCCCAACCCAAAACTAAGCTAAACCCTAACTTCAACCCCAACCCAAAAACCAATACTAATCTAAACCCTAATTTCAACCCCTAACCCAAAACTAATCTAAACCCTAACTTCAACCCCTAACCCAAAACCAAAACTAAACTAAACCCTAACTTCATCCCCTAACCCAAAACTAAGCTAAACCCTAACTTCAACCCCTAACCCAAAACCAAAACTAAACTAAACCCTAACTTCATCCCCAACCCAAAACTAATCTAAACCCTAACTTCAACCCCTAACCCAAAACCAAAACTAAACTAAACCCTAACTTCATCCCCTAACCCAAAACTAAGCTAAACCCTAACTTCAACCCCTAACCCAAAACCAAAACTAAACTAAACCCTAACTTCATCCCCAACCCAAAACTAATCTAAACCCTAACTTCAACCCCTAACCCAAAACCAAAACTAATCTAAACCCTAACTTCAACCCCAAAACCAAAACTAAAATCAAAGCCAAACACCAAACCCTAACCCCAACCCAAAAATCAATCCCTGGACCAAACCCAAACCCTAACCAAATGAGTTCAATGTCCACGGTTGGTGTTGTGTGAAGTCCGCCTAGCAACAAGGGTTTCTAAGTGTACCTGTGAGGTGAAGTCATGCTGCTGCAGCTGGCGCCCCTCTCGAAGGTCCCAGCAGCGGACCGTGTTGTCCAGTCCTCCCGTCCACAGCTTGGTGCCATCATTGGAGATGTCGATGCAGCTGGCTCCGTCCGTGTGGCCCTGGAACTGCCTGCAGGGAAGAAGACACGCATACGTCAGCGTTTCAACTTCAAAACTTCAGTCAGTTTTGTCCTTAGCTTGCGAGACAAAATAGATTTGGAACCTTCAATCTACCATATGTGGCCTCTCCTGCCCTCATCCCGCCCACTCCTTACTCACTTCCTCTCCTGAGCACAACATCCCTCACTTTGAATTCCTCTTATTGTCCAATCTTGCCAAGTCTGCTTCTGTCAGTCTAGATCCCCGATGGACCGTTCCTACGCCTCCTCGAACCAACCCAACATCGCTTCCTAAAATATTCCCACACCCTGCAGCTGTCCTTTTCTTCAGCTCCTCGCTCTCGCCTTACCGAGGCAACACATCAAACGGCGGACTCGTACCTGACCAGGATCTGGTTGTTTCGTACCTGACCAGAGTCTGGTTGTCTCGTACCTGACCAAGGTCTGGTTGTCTCGTACCTGACCGGGTTCCGGTTGTCTGTTAACTGACCAGGGTCTGGTTGTTGTCTGGTACCTGACCAGATTCCGGTTGTCTGGTAACTGACCAGGGTCTGGTTGTTGTCTGGTACCTGACCAGATTCCGGTTGTCTGGTAACTGACCAGGGTCTGGTTGTCTCGTACCTGACCAGAGTCTGGTTGTTGTCTCGTACCTGACCAGGGTCTGGTTGTCTGGTAACTGACCAGGGTCTGGTTGTTGTCTGGTACCTGACCGGGTTCCGGTTGTCTCGTACCTGACCAGGGTCTGGTTGTCTCGTACCTGACCAGACTCTGGTTGTCTCGTACCTGACCAGACTCTGGTTGTCTCGTACCTGACCAGGGTCTGGTTGTTGTCTGGTACCTGACCGGGTTCCGGTTGTCTGGTAACTGACCAGGGTCTGGTTGTCTCGTACCTGACCAGAGTCTGGTTGTTGTCTCGTACCTGACCAGGGTCTGGTTGTCTCGTACCTGACCAGACTCTGGTTGTCTGGTAACTGACCAGGGTCTGGTTGTTGTCTGGTACCTGACCGGGTTCCGGTTGTCTGGTAACTGACCAGGGTCTGGTTGTCGTCTGGAACCTGAACAGGGTCTGGTTGTCGTCTGGAACCTGAACAGGGTCTGGTTGTCGTCTGGTACCCGAACAGGGTCTGGTTGGGTTTATCCTGACCTGGGTCTGACTGTGTCTATAGTTGGGGTCTAGTTGTGTCTAAAACACTGGCCGGGGCTGGTTGTTATCTGGTACCTGAACAGGGTCTGGTTGTTGTCTGGTAACTGACCAGGGTCTGGTTGTCTCGTACCTGACCAGAGTCTGGTTGTTGTCTCGTACCTGACCAGGGTCTGGTTGTCTGGTAACTGACCAGGGTCTGGTTGTTGTCTGGTACCTGACCGGGTTCCGGTTGTCTCGTACCTGACCAGAGTCTGGTTGTTGTCTGGTACCTGACCAGATTCCGGTTGTCTGGTAACTGACCAGGGTCTGGTTGTCTCGTACCTGACCAGAGTCTGGTTGTTGTCTGGTACCTGACCAGGTTCCGGTTGTCTGGTAACTGACCAAGGTCTGGTTGTCTCGTACCTTACCAGGGTCTGGTTGTTTGGTACCTGACCAGGGTCTGGTTGTCTGGTACCTGACCGGGTTCTGGTTGTTGTCTGATACCTGACCAGGGTCTGGTTGTCTGGTACCTGACCGGGTTCTGGTTGTTGTCTGATACCTGACCAGGGTCTGGTTGTCTGGTACCTGACCGGGTTCTGGTTGTTGTCTGATACCTGACCAGGGTCTGGTTGTCTGGTACCTGACCGGGTTCTGGTTGTTCTGATACCTGACCAGGGTCTGGTTGTGTTTAACCTGACCTGGGTCTGACTGTGTCTATGGTTGGGGTCTGGTTGTGTCTAAAATGCTGACCAGGGTCTGGTTGTTGTCTCATACCTGACCAGGGTCTGGTTGTGCAGGTCCCAGACCACGATGTTGCCGTCGCTGCAGCAGGAGAAGCAGACCTTGTTGTCGGGCGAGATGGCCAGAGCGTAGCAGGCCGGAGCCGACGACGTCAGCTCCGCCTTGATGCGAGGGGTGGGCGTGGCTAAATCCCAGATGGACAGCGTGCTGGCCTCGCCGCCCACGATCAAGGTCCGCCCATCAGGAAGGATCTTACAGGAGCGGATGTAGTTGTCCCTGTTCTGATTGGACATGAGGGACAAAGAGCAGTTAAGATTTGGTGGAATGTCGACATCAGCGGTTGTCGACATAATCTATTGCTTGCACATTGACTTGTCACTTTCTCAGCCATTTTGCCTTTTAAAGGCTGTGGTCTTCTACTTTTGAGCAGCTGGTGAGTGCACGGAGTAGCTCCACTGTACTTGATCACTCTTCTAAGAACATTAACATGCAATACAAGTGCAAAGTGTGAAGAAGAAGAGGAGGTACCAGACAGTCCAGCTGGGCCATAGGAGTCTTGCTGCCGGGCTGGCTGATGTCCCACACCTTGACGCAGCCTTTGCCGCCCGTGTAGACGTGGCGGGTGGAGGCGCTGATGGTGACGGCGCACACCACCTCGCCGTGGCTCAGACTGTGGATCTGCCGAGCGTGGCGAGGGATGCCCGGGCCCAGCAGGGCGTCGGGGGGGAAGGGCACCGGCTGCATCTGGCCGTCTGCGCTCACGTGGAACGAGTACGCCCTGCATGGTACGACACAGCCCAGACGTCGATCATCATCGTTACATTTTGAAATGACATATTTGTATTATTGTTTAACATTTACAAAAACTATTCAACAAAATGTAAATAACTAAAATCGATATATTACTTATTATACTTATTAATATTATTCTATCAACCCACTGTTGTACATGTTAAATTCTATTTCATTCATTCATTCATTTTCTACCGCTTTTTCCTCACGAGGGTCGCAGAGGGTGCTGGAGCCTATCCCAGCTGTCTTGGGGCGACAGGCGGGGTACACCCTGGACTGGTGGCCAGCCAATCACAGGGCACATATAGACAAACAACCATTCACACTCACATTCATATCTACGGACAATTTGGAGTCGCTAATTAACCTAGCATGTTTTTGGAATGTGGGAGGAAACCGGAGCACCCGGAGAAAACCCACGCATGCACGGGGAGAACATGCAAACTCCACACAGAGATGGCCGAGGGGGGAATTGAACCCTGGTCTCCTAGCTGTGAGGTAATCTTCAGACGTAGTTTTGTAAATCCAAAAGAGAGACCATGAACAAAAACTCACGGTTTGCCACCAGAGGAACCCGGCAGAGAGGACGACAGGCCCGAGGCCCTCAGGTGAGAACGAGAGTCGTAAGCCACCTGGTGGGCGTGGGAGACACAAACACTGAATTTATGATCCATAAAGACCATTCTTCACCATTCTTTACAAATCCATGGTCGTCCCTCAACACATCGCTGGTCAGATTTCACAGTATTTCAAACATATTAAAAATCATGCTGCTTCCTGTACAACAAATATGCATTTGTAAATTTTATGTATCTCATGCCAAATAAAGCATTGTCAAGGCAAAAGAAAGTAAAATACCAATACAAGGAAGAAGACGCATTCAACTTGCGAATGTAGTATTCTACATTGGCCACTAGGTGTCCGTAATTGTTCAGTGTGCCTGAAAAACAATGATCTGTTTTTTCTCATTACATCGACAATATTGTGTAATATAAATGTAAATGTGACTACATAGATAGATTGAAGAGAAATCAATTATTTTTAGTTTATTTTTTATTTTATACTGTATTCAAAAGTATAAACTTACATAGACAGTGGATTTGTTTTAGGTGTTAGCATGTTTCCATTGCTAGTATGCACTAGCACGCTAGCATTTTAGCCATTTTTTAAAGTATTATCTTATATTGACGGGCCACATATAAGTGGCATAGAAGACAGATGGATCTTATATTGACACTTACTGTTATCGTGCTAGGTGTTAACCCAGTTAGTATGCTAACTACAGCGTTTCAGCCTGGCGTCAGCATGTCAGGGGGCAGGTGTTAGCATGCTAGCTACACGTTTGAGTCTGGCAACATCGAGTGCGGCATTTTAGTTTGACGTCAGCATTTCCAGAATTCACACACAATTTTGCATTTTGAAATTACATTCACGTCACGTCACTATATACTTCATAAACAAGGAGCGTCTAATAATATTAAAAAAAATAATTTGTACATTGTATATATGTTTTCCATGCCATAACTACTAAAATATTCCATTCATAAGGAAGTCTACTTATCACGGTCGGGTCTTGAACCAATTAACCTCAATCAAGAAGGAATTACCGTATGTCAAAATGAAAAGAAAGAAAACATACAAGGGGGGGGTGTCCAAATGTAAAAGCAAATAAAGTTTTTTTTAGTCTTTGTTATAAATGAATGAATAAAAAAAGTGACACCGCCCCCATCCACAGAATGTGGCCCTCGGTGGAAAAACACCCAATGACAGACGGGCCAGTCAGAAAGTGATGCGGTCATGACGTACCATGGGACTTCGGGTGTAGGCGCTGGCTGCTGCGCTGATTTGGGGCGAGAGAGTCAAGGCCCCGCCAAACCCTCCCGGGCTGGCTAGCTCGCCGTTCAGTCCTGCGTGGGACACCACGCCAAAATGAGCCGGGTATGAACCGGGGGGCACAGACATGGGGCTGCGGAGTGCTGGTGGAGGGAGGAAAGAAGTAAGGAAAGAATGAAGGAAGGAAGGAAGGAAAGGAGGAGAGGACATAACAAGAGGGTATGATAAGAATGATGAAGTCTTTTTATTCAACTCTATTTGACCCACTGTGTCCCCTTCACGGCTAACTAGGAAGCGCTATAGGGGTGCGATGCTGCTCATGTTAGATGTCAGTGGGGCACTATAACACACTGACGATGCACGACATTGGGTACGTTGGGTACAGGAGAAGGAGACGAGAAGAGGCTCCTCAGTAACTACTGCAAATTGATGTGCCATAACTCCTCAGTAACTACTCTAAATGGATGTACAGTAAAGTCTCGTTATATCGATATTGTCGGGAGTCGGAAAAAATATCGATATAACCGGACTGTCGATATATCCGATCCTGCGCCGAACTGCATTAAAACTACTCTAAACGGACGCCCCAATGCTCCTCGGTAACCACTCGGTAATCACCGGTAACTACTCAAAACGGATGTGTCATAGCTCACCAGTAACTCTAAATGGATGGGCCGTAGCTCCTCAGTAAGTACTAACTACTCTAAATGGACACATATTAGCTCCCAATAACGACTCTAAATTGATGTACCTGAGCTCAACAGTAACTACTCTAAATAGACATGCTCTGACTCATCAATAACTACTCTAAATGGGAGTGTATTAACTCCCAGTAACTACTCTAAATGGACGTGTATTAGCTCCCTAGTAACTACGTACACAAAATGGATGTGCCATAGCTCCTCAGTAACTACTGTAAATTGATGTGCCATAATGCCTCAGTAACTACTCTAAATGGATGTACAGTAAAGTCTCGTTATATCGATATTGTCGGGAGTCGGAAAAAATATCGATATAACCGGACTGTCGATATATCCGATCCTGCGCCGAACTGCATTAAAAGTGGGCAATAATGCACTCGACATTGTTCTATAGTATTGAAATCAATCTTTGCTTAAGGATTTCAATACCAAAAAAGAACACGGTTATAACCACGGTTGAGCATGACCTGTGAACCAGGAAGTGCGGGAATCGGTGTGTGTGTGCGCTCTGGTGGTGGAAGTGTGAAAAATTGTCAACATTTTTGGAGACACAATCAATGACTAATGTTATAATACGTAACAAATAAAAATACTGTATCATAAAAAATATCTTAATAACAGAATTAATATGTCATTTTTCACTGTTGATCATTTGAATTGTCATTTCTGACAAGTATTTTCTCAAACCCAATTTGCGCTGTCTAACATTTGCAGCATTTCCCGAAATGCTGGCTTTTCAACTGTGTTAACAAGCAGCATTTCTTTTGCCATGACTTTCTGTGAACGCACACCTTTTTGCACTGTTCCGTTTGTATTTACATTACCCACCAAACGTCTCAGCGATGACCGTCAGGATTTATTTATTTTTCACAAGACAGGATAAATCTTACATTTTCATCTCGCAATATCTTGTGGCACGACATCTTGTGACTTCCCTGCTTTGTAAACATGTGTTTTAACACCCCTAAAGTCACCTTAACATTCCTATTATTTTTGTTTACAACACATTGCTCAACTCTCGTTTATGGTGGCTAATTGGTTCCAGACCTGACCGTGATATACTATTCAATGTTAATAAATGGAATATTTTCCGAGTTAGAGCATAGAAACCCTGTTTAGGGCTTTCTCGTAGGGGTGTCAGGAGACAAGATTTTAAGGTTAACTTTTGCTTTATTTTGATGGTCAAGATATGGCTCAAATCTGTACGGTCAGATGCCCAATGCTCCCTTTAAAAACAGCAGAGATAGGTGTTAAGGTAAAGTCATGTAAGCTAATGTCTGAATGTTTTGTGTCATGACAAGTGACCACAATACTACATGTCCCTGCTATTCCAATGTGTTTGGACTAATACCAGACCCTAGTCTGTACATCTGAAGTAGTGTTCCAGGTAAATCTGCATTCTTCTCCTCTTGGATTACACAGCCTGCTCCCTGACTACGTCTACTCTGCTGCGATTGGTCCGGAGTCCGGGTCGGCTACGTTTTTACTTGAACCGAGTTAGAAGCTAATGAAGTAAGGAATATGGGAAAAGGTTGGGGAGATGAGGAACTACCAGCCAACTACTGCTGACTGGTAACGATGGTGCCAGGATTTTACCATCAAAAGGTAAACAAACGGATGAAAGAAATCTCACCGAGCGGGTCCGCCGCGGACGCCGCTTTGCTGACCAGACGTAGGCAGGAAGTGCTGGGACCCGGCCCTCCAGGAGCTCCTGGGGTAAGTGCCTCACGGTGGGATGGGGATGGGGTGCTGGACTTTGACATCGGCGACTGGGACTTGTCCATCTGTAGACATCCAACAATAACAACATAGAAAAACAATAAAAACAGCTCACACAGACAAGAGGGCCATAAAATCTTGAGGGCACTGAATGATAATAACTGAATGAACCACACAACAAATGAAGATCAAGTGGATAATCAACATATTGCCATGTGCATGCGTCTGTTTTCCTCATCTCTCGCCTCCCACCAGGCAGGAAGATGGTTCACTGTGTGCATTTCTGTTCCATAGAACATCGGCATGAACGGCATGAGCCCTTTTGTCAGTCATGCAGTCTCTGATAACATTTTACAATAAGGTAAACAAAATGACAGTAGCTACTTGGGAACTGACCTACTTAACCCTAACCGCTACTCACTACATCTGGATTAGCTCCTCAGTAACTACTCTAAATGGATGGGCCGTAGCTCCTCAGTAAGTACTCTAAATGGACATGCCTTAGCTCGTCATTAACTACTCTAAATGGACATACATAGCTCCCCAGTAACTACTCTAAATGAACGTGCCTTAGCTCCCCAGTAACTACTCTAAATGAATGTGCCTTGGCTCCTCAGTAACTACTTTAAATGGATGTACTTAAGGTCATCATGAACGAGAGCCTTAGCTCACCAGTAACTACTCTAAATGGATGCCCCAATTCTCCTCGGTAACCACTCTAAACTGACATATCTTAGCTCACCAGTAACTACTCAAAACGGATGTGTCATAGCTCACCAGTAACTACTCTAAATGGATGGGCCGCAGCTCCTCAGTAAGTACTCTAAATGGACGTGCCTTAGCTCATCATTAACTACTCTAAATGGACATACATAGCTCCCCAGTAACTACTCTAAATGAACGTGCCTTAGCTCCCCAGTAACTACTCGAAATGAATGTGCCTTGGCTCCTCAGTAAGTACTTTAAATGGACGTACCTTAGGTCATCATAAACGAGTGCCTTAGCTCATCAGTAACTACTCTAAACGGACGCCCCAATGCTCCTCGGTAACCACTCTAAACTGACATATCTTAGCTCACCAGTAACTACTCAAAACGGATGTGTCATAGCTCACCAGTAACTACTCTAAATGGATGGGCCGCAGCTCCTCAGTAAGTACTCTAAATGGACATGCCTTAGCTCGTCATTAACTACTCAAAACGGATGTGTCATAGCTCATCAGTAACTACTCTAAATGGACACATATTAGCTCCCAATAACGACTCTAAATTGATGTACCTGAGCTCAACAGTAACTACTCTAAATAGACATGCTCTGACTCATCAATAACTACTCTAAATGGGCGTGTATTAACTCCCAGTAACTACTCTAAATGGACGTGTATTAGCTCCCTAGTAACTACGTACACAAAATGGATGTGCCATAGCTCCTCAGTAACTACTGTAAATTGATGTGCCATAACTCCTCAGTAACTACTCTAAATGGATGTACAGTAAAGTCTCGTTATATCGATATTGTCGGGAGTCGGAAAAAATATCGATATAACCGGACTGTCGATATATCCGATCCTGCGCCGAACTGCATTAAAAGTGGGCAATAATACACTCGACATTGTTCTATAGTATTGAAATCAATCTTTGCTTAAGGATTTCAATACCAAAAAAGAACACGGTTATAACCACGGTTGAGCATGACCTGTGAACCAGGAAGTGCGGGAATCGGTGTGTGTGTGTGCTGCGCTCTGGTGGTGGAAGTGTGAAAAATAAAGTTGACTGGAAGCAGCCGTTCGCCGTGTTCTTTTTTGGTATGGAAATCCTTAAGCAAAGATTGATTTAAGCTGCTTTTGTATCGATATAAGCAGACCAAATTGGCTGGCGGGAGATGAAAAGGGCATCGTAGTAACCGGATTATCATAATAACCGGGTATCGTACTAACGGAACTAATTATATCATAAAAGACTAGAAATTTGCCGGGAAATGAAAATAGTATCGTAATAAGCAGTAATTCGTTATAACCGATATCGATATAACGAGACTTTACTGTACCTTAGCTCCTCAGTAACTACTGTACTTTTGTGTATCTTATTGGAAAGTGAGATCCAGTGTCTTTGTCTGGGTGGGTGGAGGCGGGGCTGTGGGCGTACACACAGAATGGGCAAGAGTGTAACGTAGTAGAAATCAGATTGGTAGATGTCATGCTTTTCTCGTCTGGTCTGGTTTTCACTGAGCCAATCTGGTGTCCGGGACACCCTAACAGAGAATATGGGAGGAGATTCTTTTGACTAATTTAGTAGGTTTCTCCAAGAGAATGTGGTGTGTGAATAAAATAAAATAATGATCATGCACAGTTAAGATAAAAGTGATCAATATCATCTTTCTAAAGGCACCTGTATGATACATCTCACACGCTTAGCTTGTGAAAAGCACTTGCCTGTGTGGGATCTTTGGCCTTTCCTGGGGCGGGGCTACAGGGGTTTGGGGTGGTGGGCCCCTCTGCTGGGGCTGAAGAGCCCGGGAGGTCTTTCCTTAGGGCGGGGGCCCGGTCCAAACCGTTCCCTCGAGGAGAATGGGGCGGGCTTCCCGCTGGAGAGTTTGGCTCCTGAAGAGAAGAGAATGAAGGAAGTGTTCAAACGAACGGGATTGGATCACAGTTGGTGGCTCAGCATCTCCTGGCACATCCACGACTCAGCAGATACTGTCCGTGTTGAAGTTGGAGATGATGTCACCATTACACTCCAGCACAGGACTCGCGGCTTGTGCTTCAGTTAGCACTTCTGGCCGGGTCGCACTGAGTAGCACTGACATAGATGTAGACGCTGCTACACACACTTGTCTGCTGGATCAGAACCAGGGAGCTTTATTTATGCTTTGTCGTGCTATGTCAAAATTAGGGGTACAATAATGATGAGGCTGACACTATGATGTCAAATCAGTAAGTCTTTTCTCCCTTTTGTAGTCAGGAACTGACATTTTCCTGAAACTTTCTACTGCTGATGACTACAATCAGTCCACGGTCTACTGGCTGGGATTTATTGAGTTCATCAGTAAATTCATAAAGTCTTGTATTATTTATGCTATGATATGTCATTCATGACTGTCTCAGATTTGACAGATCGTTGGTGAATTTACACCAAACATTTGTATCGCATCGGTATCGCCTATACCGTCCTGAATTTGACTGTGTATCGGACAGTATCGGACCACATGAGTGGTATCGCACAATGACACTAGCAGCAATGACATGATATTGATATATGATATTGATTTTTGATTGGTCCAGTCCTTCTTACCTCCAGGTGTGCACAAACTACACTTCCATCGACATTTAACCTAGCATGTTTTTGGAATGTGGGAGGAAACCGGAGTACCCGGAGAAAACCCACGCATGCACAGGGAGAACATGCAAACTCCACACAGAGATATCCGAAGGTGGGATTGAACCCCGGTCTGCTAGCTGTGAGGTCTGCGCGCTAACCACTCGATGTCTTGTTCAGCCTCGTCTTATACTAAGAGCCTCTTTCTGCACTGTTGTCCAAAAACCCAAATCATGGAATTGATCAACTGGTCTCTCCATGCAATTGACACGATCTTCTCGACGAGAAGCTCAGGTTCAGGTGAACCTGCCTGCCCTGACGGAACGTACAACGTCAGGTCCGTGATGGACAGGGACATGGAAGACGTCTACCTATTCGGGACCATGATAACAGGTCTGTTGCTGATTGGATTGGGCACTTTCCTGGTGTATCGCAGGATTCGTATGATGAAGGCAGCGGATTGAGTTGGCCCACAGCTGATTTGTTGGCAAAGCCGTTCACACTCTGACTGTGACTGCCAATCACAACAAGGATGCCATCTTGGAGAAGATTTCGGCTTTACAAAGGCAGTTGGATCAATTGAGAGACCAGAATGGGCACTAGAGTGGTCCGGTTTATTGGAATGTGGTTCCCCGAACTAACCCAAACAATATTCTTAATCTGGATGTCCGCATCCCCAGCATGGCTAACCATGTCGTGTTGATCCTCCATTATTTCTTCACAGACATCTGCTGTTTCGCTTCCTTGGGCCCACCATGGACTTCTCCATGGCAACTGCTGTTTATCGTAATGACACTGAGTTTCAGGTTTGGACACCTGATGGGGGAAAGGCATCCATCCTGCTTGGGACCAGTGGCTGCAGGTAGCCTCGCTGGCTACTTTCGGTTACTTTCGCTTCATGGCGCTGGTCTTGTGTCGGTTAGGAGTCTAGTTTGGAGTTGTTGTCCTCCTTCTTACCCCCCCTTCATTGCCCAATCATCCCATATTTGTATGGACGGATGATTGCACTATTACTACCACAACAACATGCCAATGTTCACCCATAGACGGTTGTCTGGTTTACATGTTGCTACTGTGCTCTTGGGTGGTGTCGTTGTCTGTGTTGGAACCATTTTGTAGCATGTACATGTTTTTTTGACATCTTAATGACCGAGGAAGACTACAGCATTACCTAGTAATAATCGAGTTTTGGTGTTTGACCTGGAAAATATCAGGAAAGATGGATATGGTCGGCCGTATTGCAGTAGAAAATAGATGGACGAATTAAAATGCATAAAAAAGTTTGAATATTATTTTTAACAGTCATTTCTGTGATGGTTTACTTTAAAATGTTAGCAAAAATACATTTTTATTGTGGTAAGAAATGCTTGAGAGCCAGATACAGTCATCAAAAGAGCCATACCTAACTCCCGAGCCATAGGTTCCCTACCTCTGCTCTAGGTCCTACCAGGGCCCACAATGAATGTGTGGTAGGTTTCCACCATCTCCCAGGCCAGAACAATGAAGTTTCAGCAACTTTTAAAAAAATGACAGCCGCAGAACTTAAAAAAAACTTTCAAAAGTTGACCTGTCAAAAAAAGTGCTGTTTTCGCCATCTTTGTGTCCTACCAGGATCCAGAATGAATGTGTGGTAGGTTTCCACCCCCTTCCCAGACCAGAACAATCTGGTTTCGGGCAACTTGAATAAATGTCAACCTTATCAGCCACCTGAAATGTTTGAAAAGTACAAAAGGTTTGCCAGAGACCTCCATGGCATCACATCGGCTGCTCGGAGCGTGTGCGTCAATACAGTGCACCTACTACAATTACATCTACATTTGAAAAAGTAGCTATGAAAAGTTAAAGCGTATTAGTATTATATAAGTTTTGGGAGGCACCCCCGCTTGTTATGTATTCAAATATCACAATCCCCATGATGATGATTATTATGTAAAATGATATTGTGGTGGATATTTGCTAGGTGTGTGTTGATCTGTTAGCGTATACCTCATTGGATACGTCCACAACCAGATTGTCCTCACTTTTGTCTCCATCGCTGTCCTGCGAGAAACAAAAAAAAAAAAGTTCTATTTTCAAAAGAGAAATAAATGTGACTTTTCAGTGAAAACTTTAATCATAAAGACTGAATTGTGCACACCGATCCATAACGTCGATATCACTGGCTGCTCTTCGCCTCCCTCCCCATTCAACTTCAGCTGGCACACTAGCCCGCCATTGATCATGCACGTGCGCACACACACACACACTCATTCGCCATCAGACACACACTTTCCACTAGACATCTTTGTCTCTCTCTCGCTGTCCCTTCTTTCTGGGGCGAGAAGGATGGCACTTAGTCACCATAGCAACGCAGCTTTGATATCATCAGGGCCTGATGCTCTATTGACATCAGCACCACAGCACAACTAATGCAGGGCCACGTCTGCAGCTGAATAAGAACAGTAGGAGTGGGGGTGGCGGGGTGGGGGTGGGGGGCTTGTTGTTCACTCTGGGATTTCCATATGGGGCGCTGTGCACACGGCCGTCTAATTCTTTACCGCTATATCAGCCTTGGCCGTGCCTCTCCCTGGCATCGCTTCACCTCCGGCTCCCCACAGCCCAGCCAACCCAAACACGGCTCTAATTGGCCGCCAAACTCCCCAACATAACACCACCCCGCCCCCGTGGCGTATGCTGTCATGGGAAATGTCAACCAAATTCATACATAACCTTTACTTGTTGTCAAGGAGATCATGTATATGACTCATGAGGCCAAAATCCTAAACACAACCCAATACCATACCGACCCAAATATAAGACAACCAGGGGATAGAGGGGGAGGAGCCACCTGCTGTGGCCCAGCAAGGAGAGTGTGTGTGACCGGAAGAAAAGCTCTTAATGGATGAGTCCTAATGAAATATCATGAATGACTACTACCAGGGGAGAGAGGGGGAGGAGCCACCTGCTGTGGCCCAGTAAGGAGAGCGTGTGTGACCGGAAGAAAAGCTCTTAATGGATGAATCCTAATGAAATATCATGAATGACTACTACCAGAGGATAGAGGCGGAGGAGCCACCTGCTGTGGCCCAGCAAGGAGAGTGTGTGTGACGGGAAGAAAAGCTCTTAATGGATGAATCCTAATGAAATATCATGAATGACTACTACCAGAGGATAGAGGGGGAGGAGCCACCTGCTGTGGCCCAGCAAGGAGAGTGTGTGTGACCGGAAGAAAAGCTCTTAATGGATGAGTCCTAATGAAATATCATGAATGACTACTACCAGGGGATAGAGGGGGAGGAGCCACCTGCTGTGGCCCAGTAAGGAGAGCGTGTGTGACCGGAAGAAAAGCTCTTAATGGATGAATCCTAATGAAATATCATGAATGACTACTATCAGAGGATAGAGGGGGAGGAGCCACCTGCTGTGGCCCAGTAAGGAGAGCGTGTGTGACCGGAAGAAAAGCTCTTAATGGATGAGTCCTAATGAAATATCATGAATGACTACTACCAGAGGATAGAGGGGGAGGAGCCACCTGCTGTGGCCCAGTAAGGAGAGCGTGTGTGACCGGAAGAAAAGCTCTTAATGGATGAGTCCTAATGAAATATCATGAATGACTACTACCAGGGGATAGAGGGGGAGGAGCCACCTGCTGTGGCCCAGCAAGGAGAGTGTGTGTGACCGGAAGAAAAGCTCTTAATGGATGAATCCTAATGAAATATCATGAATGACTACTACCAGAGGATAGAGGGGGAGGAGCCACCCGCTGTGGCCCAGCAAGGAGAGCGTGTGTGACAGGAAGAAAAGCTCTTAATGGATGAATCCTAATGAAATATCATGAATGACTACTACCAGAGGATAGAGGGGGAGGAGCCACCCGCTGTGGCCCAGCAAGGAGAGCGTGTGTGACCGGAAGAAAAGCTCTTAATGGATGAGTCCTAATGAAATATCATGAATGACTACTACCAGGGGATAGAGGGGGAGGAGCCACCTGCTGTGGCCCAGCAAGGAGAGCGTGTGTGACCGGAAGAAAAGCTCTTAATGGATGAATCCTAATGAAATATCATGAATGACTACTACCAGAGGATAAAGGGGGAGGAGCCACCCGCTGTGGCCCAGCAAGGAGAGTGTGTGTGACCGGAAGAAAAGCTCTTAATGGATGAATCCTAATGAAATATCATGAATGACTACTACCAGAAGATAAAGGGGGAGGAGCCACCTGCTGTGGCCCAGTAAGGAGAGCGTGTGTGACCGGAAGAAAAGCTCTTAATGGATGAATCCTAATGAAATATCATGAATGACTACTACCAGAGGATAGAGGGGGAGGAGCCACCTGCTGTGGCCCAGTAAGGAGAGCGTGTGTGACCGGAAGAAAAGCTCTTAATGGATGAGTCCTAATGAAATATCATGAATGACTACTACCAGAAGATAAAGGGGGAGGAGCCACCTACTGTGGCCCAGCAAGGAGAGCGTGTGTGACCGGAAGAAAAGCTCTTAATGGATGAGTCCTAATGAAATATCATGAATGACTACTACCAGGGGATAGAGGGGGAGGAGCCACCTGCTGTGGCCCAGTAAGGAGAGTGTGTGTGACAGGAAGAAAAGCTCTTAATGGATGAATCCTAACGAAATATCATGAAGACTACTACCAGAGGATAGAGGGGTGGAGCCACCTGCTGTGGCCCAGCAAGGAGAGTGTGTGTGACCGGAAGAAAAGCTCTTAATGGATGAGTCCTAATGAAATATCATGAATGACTACTACCAGGGGATAGAGGGGGAGGAGCCACCTGCTGTGGCCCAGTAAGGAGAGCGTGTGTGACCGGAAGAAAAGCTCTTAATGGATGAATCCTAATGAAATATCATGAATGACTACTATCAGAGGATAGAGGGGGAGGAGCCACCTGCTGTGGCCCAGTAAGGAGAGCGTGTGTGACCGGAAGAAAAGCTCTTAATGGATGAGTCCTAATGAAATATCATGAATGACTACTACCAGAGGATAGAGGGGGAGGAGCCACCTGCTGTGGCCCAGCAAGGAGAGTGTGTGTGACAGGAAGAAAAGCTCTTAATGGATGAATCCTAATGAAATATCATGAATGACTACTACCAGAGGATAGAGGGGGAGGAGCCACCTGCTGTGGCCCAGTAAGGAGAGCGTGTGTGACCGGAAGAAAAGCTCTTAATGGATGAGTCCTAATGAAATATCATGAATGACTACTACCAGGGGATAGAGGGGGAGGAGCCACCTGCTGTGGCCCAGCAAGGAGAGTGTGTGTGACCGGAAGAAAAGCTCTTAATGGATGAATCCTAATGAAATATCATGAATGACTACTACCAGAGGATAGAGGGGGAGGAGCCACCCGCTGTGGCCCAGCAAGGAGAGCGTGTGTGACAGGAAGAAAAGCTCTTAATGGATGAATCCTAATGAAATATCATGAATGACTACTACCAGAGGATAGAGGGGGAGGAGCCACCCGCTGTGGCCCAGCAAGGAGAGCGTGTGTGACCGGAAGAAAAGCTCTTAATGGATGAATCCTAATGAAATATCATGAATGACTACTACCAGAGGATAGAGGGGGAGGAGCCACCTGCTGTGGCCCAGTAAGGAGAGCGTGTGTGACCGGAAGAAAAGCTCTTAATGGATGAGTCCTAATGAAATATCATGAATGACTACTACCAGGGGATAGAGGGGGAGGAGCCACCTGCTGTGGCCCAGTAAGGAGAGCGTGTGTGACCGGAAGAAAAGCTCTTAATGGATGAGTCCTAATGAAATATCATGAATGACTACTACCAGAGGATAGAGGGGGAGGAGCCACCTGCTGTGGCCCAGTAAGGAGAGCGTGTGTGACCGGAAGAAAAGCTCTTAATGGATGAGTCCTAATGAAATATCATGAATGACTACTACCAGAAGATAAAGGGGGAGGAGCCACCTACTGTGGCCCAGCAAGGAGAGCGTGTGTGACCGGAAGAAAAGCTCTTAATGGATGAGTCCTAATGAAATATCATGAATGACTACTACCAGGGGATAGAGGGGGAGGAGCCACCCGCTGTGGCCCAGCAAGGAGAGCGTGTGTGACCGGAAGAAAAGCTCTTAATGGATGAATCCTAATGAAATATCATGAATGACTACTACCAGAGGATAGAGGGGGAGGAGCCACCTGCTGTGGCCCAGCAAGGAGAGCGTGTGTGACCGGAAGAAAAGCTCTTAATGGATGAATCCTAATGAAATATCATGAATGACTACTACCAGAGGATAGAGGGGGAGAAGCCACCTGCTGTGGCCCAGCAAGGTGCACTGTATTGGGGCACAGATTAGAACTTAGCCTTGAATTGGCTGCAGGGTTCATGTTTAAGAAAAAAGTATACACCGGAACTTATGGTACATAAAAATAACGGTAGTTCAATTTCAAAGTGAACATATTTTATACACAACAATAGGTGGATGAGAACAATGATGAGGAAACAATGTTGTGTATATGTACATCTAATATAATATACTTTTACAGGAGAAACACAAGCACCTACATAGGAGTGTGGTGGGAGGGGCTCTTTGTCATCGCAGCGTCGTCTCTTGGCCTCCCCTCCCCCCTGCGAGGACGCGTAGCCACCTGATGGCCCCTGACGCTCTTCGGGGGGCTGACTGTCTGTCGACGACACCGACTTACTCTGCAGAGCAGGACATAAAAGGAAAGACTTAGACAGGTGATGAAGACATGCTTTATAAGATACGCAACATGACAATGTGGTCAATTTACCGCACGGCTAAATTGGAGTTAGAGTGGCTCCTTTTCTCCTTGGTGGCATGACATGATGTAGTAATGTTTCAGCACATATATACTGTTCATTAGGGCAGCTACTGATGGAGTTAGAGTGGCTCCTTTTCTCCTTGGCGGCATGACATGATGTAGTAATGTTTCAGCACATATGTATCTACTGTTCATTAGGGCAGCTACTGATGGAGTTAGAGTGGCTCCTTTTCTCCTTGGTGGCATGACATGATGTAGTAATGTTTCAGCACATATCTACTGTTCATTAGGGCAGCTACTGATGGAGTTAGAGTGGCTCCTTTTCTCCTTGGCGGCATGACATGATGTAGTAATGTTTCAGCACATATCTACTGTTCATTAGGGCAGCTACTGATGGAGTTAGAGTGGCTCCTTTTCTCCTTGGCGGCATGACATAATGTAGTAATGTTTCAGCACATATCTACTGTTCATTAGGGCAGCTACTGATGGAGTTAGAGTGGCTCCATTTCTCCTTGGCGGCATGACATGATGTAGTAATGTTTCAGCACATATATACTGTTCATTAGTGCAGCTACTGATGGAGTTAGAGTGGCTCCATTTCTCCTTGGCGGCATGACATGATGTAGTAATGTTTCAGCACATATCTACTGTGCATGAAGGCAGCTACTGATGGAGTTAGAGTGGCTCCTTTTCTCCTTGGCGGCATGACATGATGTAGTAATGTTTCAGCACATATCTACTGTTCATTAGGGCAGCTACTGATGGAGTTAGAGTGGCTCCTTTTCTCCTTGGTGGCATGACATGGTGTAGTAATGTTTCAGCACATATCTACTGTGCATGAAGGCAGCTACTGATGGAGTTAGAGTGGCTCCTTTTCTCCTTGGCGGCATGACATGGTGTAGTAATGTTTCAGCACATATCTACTGTTCATTAGGGCAGCTACTGATGGAGTTAGAGTGGCTCCTTTTCTCCTTGGCGGCATGACATAATGTAGTAATGTTTCAGCACATATCTATTGTGCATGAGGGCAGCTACTGGTGGAGTTAGAGTGGCTCCTTTTCTCCTTGGCGGCATGACATAATGTAGTAATGTTTCAGCACATATCTACTGTTCATAAGGGCAGCTACTGATGGAGTTAGAGTGGCTCCTTTTCTCCTTGGCGGCATGACATGATGTAGTAATGTTTCAGCACATATCTACTGTGCATGAGGGCAGCTACTGGTGGAGTTAGAGTGGCTCCTTTTCTCCTTGGTGGCATGACATGATGTAGTAATGTTTCAGCACATATCTACTGTTCATTAGGGCAGCTACTGATGGAGTTAGAGTGGCTCCTTTTCTCCTTGGCGGCATGACATGATGTAGTAATGTTTCAGCACATATCTACTGTTCATTAGGGCAGCTACTGATGGAGTTAGAGTGGCTCCTTTTCTCCTTGGCGGCATGACATGGTGTAGTAATGTTTCAGCACATATCTACTGTTCATTAGGGCAGCTACTGATGGAGTTAGAGTGGCTCCTTTTCTCCTTGGTGGCATGACATGATGTAGTAATTCTGATGGCATTCTGCTTCCTTCTACTGCTGGTTTGACTTTGTAGTTTCTTCAAGGATATTGTAGTGACCTGACATTATGCATAGAGTTTTGTGATTTCCGATTTCCATCTGTGAATGTGGCGTGCTGACTGTACGAGAGAACGAGGTGGACTGGTGTATTTTTATTTGAGTCAGAAGCATTGCCAAGCGTATTAAAGCCACTCTGGTGTGCATGTCCATTTCATTTGGTTTATCAAAGACACACACACAGACACACAAGTACTCACCCTGCTGGGCGCTCCCTCTGGGAAGGCAGGAGGACAGCGAGAGAGCGAAGGGAGAAAAAAAGGTTGACGTCAGTGTTGATGAAGGCAACAAGAATCAGTCAGCCAAGGTTAGGCTGAACTATGACTGCTCCTTTCTAATAAAGATGTTATTTATCCAATCTTCCCTCCGCCTCCTTTTCTCGCCACAAAACACTCACACCATGCGTAATGTACAAATAGAATCTCTATCTCTTTCTCCTTCCACTCCTACTTTTCTTTCTTTTTCTGTCTTCCCAGCCCTCGCTTATTCATGAGTCCCTTGGCTGCGAGCCTGAAAGAGATAAGCTGGGCGGTGGAGGTGAATGGAAGTTCATTGGAGAAAGGTGCAGCAGAGTCAGCAATCTGAACACTCCAAATGAGGTCCAGAAGGTGAGCTGCTCGATGATATCTGGCTCAGGTAGCGTATGATGGCATTCCAATCATGTGTCAGATTTCTCTGTTTATTAGTTAGCAGGGTACTTCCTGCTTTATGGACTCGGCGACTATGTTTCATAACATCAAGCATGGAGGGCGGGCCTTCCTTTTCTATAAACCCGGTCTGAACGAGGGGGTCTAGAAATGTACACGAGCAACCACACCATCAGGTGGCACCAAACAACTCCTGTCTGAGGAGGCAGAGTTTTTCTCCCTGTCACTCACACACACACACCAGTGAAAGGGCTACATCCTTGTTCATGACAATCCAGCAGAAAGGTGGGGGCCTGGGAAACTGGACATTAAACATGAAGCCTCCACAATCATCAACAATGCTTAATACGGTATACAGTACACACTACACACAGTACATACAGATGTATGTATATATATATATATACATATACATATATAACCCAATATGTGCATCTGTAGACTGGACAATACATTATTTCACTTTTTCCTCAGTTTAATTATTAATTAATAAAGAATTATTTCAAGCTGTTTATTTTTCTGACAAATATTTAGTTTAGCTCATTACTGTAGTATTACTACATAATAAGACATACTACATCATAGTCATACATCATACATAGTGACGGAGACATAGACATTGCACAATAACACAGCAGTGAAATTGCCAACGAAATGCCGTTGCCTGGCTCCCGTATAATAATAAATAATAACAATAATAATGTGGTGAATAAATAGATGACATCAGATATAAACAACAACGTACAGATTCATTTAAATAATTTAGAACAAAAAAATAATAATTTAAAGTTTTGCGTGTGCATGTGGGGCAGGAAGAGGGGCATTATTTGGCATTCAGCAGTCTGATGGCCAAGGGGGTGCTACATTGGCCAATACGGTCTCTAATCAAAAAATATCATCTCATGAACATGAGAACATGACATAAAATGTCTCAAAAATGTAGCTATACGCTTATACAGGAGCTATGTTGGTATTGTGGTATGCTGGTGACGCATGCATTGTGGTATCGTATATGCATACATTGTGTTATGGTAGTTATGCATAAATTATGTTATGGTAGTTATGCATACATTGTGTTATGGTAGATATGCATACATTGTGTTATGGTAGATATGCATACATTGTGTTATGGTAGATATGCATACATTGTGTTATGGTAGATATGCATAAATTATGTTATGTAGATATGCATAAATTATGTTATGGTAGATATGCATACATTGTGTTATGGTAGATATGCATAAATTATGTTATGGTAGATATGCATAAATTATGTTATGGTAGATATGCATACATTGTGTTATGGTAGATATGCATACATTGTGTTATGGTAGATATGCATACATTGTGTTATGGTAGTTATGCATAAATTATGTTATGGTAGATATGCATACATTGTGTTATGGTAGATATGCATACATTGTGTTATGGTAGATATGCATACATTGTGTTATGGTAGTTATGCATAAATTATGTTATGGTAGATATGCATAAATTATGTTATGGTAGATATGCATGCATTGTGTTATGGTAGTTATGCATAAATTATGTTATGGTAGATATGCATACATTGTGTTATGGTAGTTATGCATAAATTATGTTATGGTAGTTATGCATAAATTATGTTATGTAGTTATGCATAAATTATGTTATGGTAGATATGCATAAATTATGTTATGGTAGATATGCATACATTGTGTTATGGTAGTTATGCATAAATTATGTTATGGTAGTTATGCATAAATTATGTTATGGTAGTTATGCATAAATTATGTTATGGTAGATATGCATAAATTATGTTATGGTAGATATGCATACATTGTGTTATGGTAGTTATGCATAAATTATGTTATGGTAGATATGCATAAATTATGTTATGGTAGATATGCATACATTGTGTTATGGTAGTTATGCATAAATTATGTTATGGTAGTTATGCATAAATTATGTTATGGTAGATATGCATACATTGTGTTATGGTAGTTATGCATAAATTATGTTATGGTAGATATGCATAAATTATGTTATGGTAGATATGCATAAATTATGTTATGGTAGTTATGCATAAATTATGTTATGGTAGATATGCATAAATTATGTTATGGTAGATATGCATGCATTGTGTTATGGTAGTTATGCATAAATTATGTTATGGTAGATATGCATACATTGTGTTATGGTAGTTATGCATAAATTATGTTATGGTAGATATGCATACATTGTGTTATGGTAGTTATGCATAAATTATGTTATGGTAGATATGCATAAATTATGTTATGGTAGATATGCATGCATTGTGTTATGGTAGTTATGCATAAATTATGTTATGGTAGATATGCATACATTGTGTTATGGTAGTTATGCATAAATTATGTTATGGTAGATATGCATAAATTATGTTATGGTAGATATGCATAAATTATGTTATGGTAGATATGCATACATTGTGTTATGGTAGTTATGCATAAATTATGTTATGGTAGATATGCATACATTATGTTATGGTAGATATGCATAAATTATGTTATGGTAGTTATGCATAAATTATGTTATGGTAGATATGCATGCATTGTGTTATGGTAGTTATGCATAAATTATGTTATGGTAGATATGCATAAATTATGTTATGGTAGATATGCATACATTGTGTTATGGTAGATATGCATAAATTATGTTATGGTAGTTATGCATACATTATGTTATAGTAGATATGCATAAATTATGTTATGGTAGATATGCATACATTGTGTTATGGTAGATATGCATAAATTATGTTATGGTAGATATGCATACATTGTGGTATGCTAGTTATGCATGTATTGTGTTATGGTAGTTATGCATAAATTATGTTATGGTAGATATGCATAAATTATGTTATGGTAGATATGCATAAATTATGTTATGGTAGTTATGCATGTATTGTGTTATGGTAGTTATGCATGTATTGTGTTATGGTAGTTTTGACCGTGTTTTGACAGTAAAGCGCGTGCGTGTTGTTACTGTTTGCTACCTCGGAGATGTTCCGGGTCAAGGTGGTTTCGCTCATCTTTGGAGGCGAGGTGTGCCGACACCCCCAACGCTCCCGTTAGCGCCAGAAGCCCGGAGCCGCCTGCACCCAGAGACAACCCAGACGGGTGCGGCGTGAGGGGGATGCCTGGGGCGTGGTGGGACAGGTGCTGGAGCTGCTGCTGCTGTGGCCACAGGAGAAAGAGAAGGGGGGTGGGAAGGAAGGTAATGGGACACAGAGAGGGAGATGTGATTAGGAAGAAAGGCACCCATTGTGGAACAGAATAAGATGGCGGTTATGGTTAGGTTAGGTTGGGGTAGGTCAGGTTCAGGTTCAGGTTCAGGTTATATTAGGTTAGGGTATGTTTAGGTTAGGTTTGTGGGGAAAGAAAACATGAAGGAAGTGGAAGGGATGAGCAGAATAACATTACGGGTGAAAAGAATGAAAAGTGAATGAGAAACGAAGGAAATGGAATCATTAGTAATGCAGGAAGGAAAAGAGGAAATGAAAAGAAGGAGGTGAGATCATGTGATTGATGGAAATGACAGAGGAAGTGATGGAGGGAGGTCAATTAAGGGGGGACAGAGGGAGGGAGGATTATAGCACAGAGAGGACGGGGGAGACAACAACAGATATGATAAGAAAACAAGAAGGAAGAAAAAGGAAGACAGCAAAAGGAGCAGCCAGTGAGAAAGGCTCTTCTCCTGGGGGGGCACGTTAGGACGAGTCACCTTGGAGACTAGAATGTTTGTCATACCTATCTAATCCATACAAAATACAACTTTACATGTCAACGCTTATCCTGTAAATAACTGCTGCTTTTCTTAGGGGTTACAAACCACTACCACCAGAGAATGGTAAAGGTCTGCAAGCCTCAGCTCCAGGACCCCCCCCCCCCTTTGGCCACCTCTTCAATTGCCATCGGTCACTCGCCACATGGTTTAGGTTGAATCCCTAAATATGCCTAAGGATCACTGCAGCTTACAGCTTACAGCTTACCACTTCCACACCGAATGGGAGGAGAACTTCTCGTCAGACCGTAATCTAATATTATGTCTGTGATGCATACTACGTTGCAGAATACTACGTATAAATTTGACGTCAAATATGTTTGATTGATCATTCTATGATTAATAATTAACACGCCATAAGACAGCCGTCATTTATTATTTACTTCATTTTTTTAAATAGAGCGAGTAATAAGGGAACCACAATATTGTGAAGGATGAATGTTTTTTTTTTAAATTAATGTCGACCAATACTGTGTGTGTGGTGGTGGTGGTGGTGGTGGTGGGGGGGGGGGGGGGGGGCAGAATCGGGGACAATCAATATTGTTGGGTGTTTGTGCATGGAGGTGACTCACCCCGATGATGGCGTTGAGTTCTGCCATTGTGACCTGCTTGGCCCGCTCCACTGCTTGGACCACCTGTTGCTGGTGCTGAAAACACACACACACACACACACACACATTAAATACAGAGAATCATGTTGCAATACACCACTACTATGTCACAATGCAACATGAATAAAGCGCATTATGCACGTACATTGCATAATCATCTCAAAGACATGCTATACAGGATACTAAAATACTGGCGGGTTTCTACAATGACCCAATGTAATCAGTCACACGCATGTGCACACACACACACACACACACACACACACAGTGTCAATATTGATGAAACTGACAGCACTGTGACCTCCCCGTCTCCAGAGACATTCATCACCGCATGCTCACACTGGGACCAAAAAAAACATGTCTGCAAATTTGTATTCTGTTGACACACACAGGCACGCACGCGTGCACGCATGCGCACGCACGCAAAGGGGACGCACACGTCCCCCTCGCATTGTTTTGCAGTGTTACACAGACCTCAGGCAGATTCCTAAACGCCAGCATTTTCTGACCTGAAAAAAAGCTAATTTGTTATAAATCACATCCCGCCGGGGTGCTGCCCCCTTGTGGTTGAAATGTTCATTTAAGAAACACCTACAGCTGGGGCAGGGGTCAGCAACCTGCGGCTCCAGAGCCGCATGTAGCTCTTGTGGCTCCCTTTGCAATGCTTTAATATTTTTTTTAACACCCGAGTGAAGAAAATGCACGTCTTTGTAATAAGTTTTAAAAATTCCAACTTTGTGTGAGTCCATGAATGCATCCTGACTGAGTTCTGACTCACGAGGGTGAGCAGACAGGATGCTATTCAGTTCTCTCTCTCAGAGGTAAACATGTAGGAAAATACTTTATAAATACTTTTCATACTTTCCCAGAGCTATTTGACAATTCTAAAAAATAAATTAGAGATCATCTAAAAACAGCGGCATTAAAACTTCAGGTATCAAGTAAGTTTACAGTAATTTACACATATTTATATATAATATAATACTAGCAAGAGTACTCCAACTCATTTTTTCTTATCTGAACTATTTTGATACCCCCAAATTCCCTCCAATTTTGTTTTAAACATACTATGTTTTACGGCTCCAGGCTATTTTTCTTTAGTGACCAAGGGGGTGAAATGGCTCTTTTCATAATAAAGGTTGCCGACCCCTGACTTACAGTATATATATGGAAAAAAAAATGCACTTTTTTGGAATGACATCCATGATCCGCAACCCTTATCTGAGACATGAACACACGTCTTACTCTTTTCTGCTTTCCAAAGATATAAAAACTGATTAAAAAAAAAAGAGGCAGCTAAGAATGCATGTCATAGGACACACCTACGCCGCCACCAAGGCTCAATTTCCATCACGTGAGCTGCATATGAAGCACATTGTTATTATTCTTATGGACATTGTTACACCCAAGAACTACGTTACTGATGTAGTGACACCTCATGCCTCATATTTTAGTTTTGGAGGCTAGGTGTAGCCTTCCTTTCTATGTTGCTATGTGGCATCGATACACCCAGGAAGGAAGTTATACTAAAATACTCCAAGTATAACATGTTAGCATCAATGTAGCTGTTACTACATGCTCACAGCATGGACAGAAAACGTTTTTGGAGTTTTCCGGCCTTCTAGGCCCAATGGCTGTGTTGCATTACATGCATTCATGACCTGCTTTCATATCTTTAGAAGGCCCAGAAAGAAGGAAGGGTTGTTCATTCATTCATTCATTCATTCATTCATTTTCTACCGCTTATCTTACCTTATCATGAGGGTTGCAGGGGTGCTGGAGCCTATCCCAGCTGTCTTTGGTGACCAGCCAATCACAGGGCACATATAGACAAACAACCATTCACACTCACATTCATACCTATAGACAATTTGGAGTCGCTAATTAACCTAGCATGTTTTTTTTGGAATGTGGGACGAAACCCACGCATGCATGAGGAGAACTTGCAAACTCCAAACAGAGATGGCCAAAGGTGCAATTGAACTTGGGTCTCCAAGCTGTGAGGCCTGCACGCTAACCACTCTATTGCCGTGCAGCCCCAGAAGGATTGTGGATGAAGTCCACTTTTACTTTAAGAAAGGTTCCCATCGTCACTGCAGACTAACTTTTGGACGCTGCTTGCCCCCGAGAGGTTGCTCCGTAAGTAAGTGGACGGCGCCAAAAATAAGTAAGGAGTTTGTTTTTCTTGTATTTTGTGAAATGTTCTCCACAGTGGCTGTTGCACCAAGCCTTTGTCATAACTTGCAATGAGTCTCTTCCAGCTGTGGAGGAATTGTTGTCATTCAGTCACATTGGAGGCTTTTGTAGCATCAAGGACTTTTGAAGGTCATGCCACAGCATCTCAATAGGATTCAGCTCAGGACTTGGACTAGGCCGCTCCAAAGTCTTCATTTGCTTTGGTGGACTTGCTGTTGTGTTTTGGAGCAGCAGACCATCACACTACCACCACCGTGTTTTACTGTTGCTATGAAATGCTTTTACACCAGACCACAGAGTATTTCCCCAAAATTGGGGATCATGAAGATGTTTTCTGGTCAAATGGAGACCAGCCTTAATGTTCTTTTTGTTCAGCAGTGCTTTTGGTCTCAGAACTCTGCTTTGCAGGCCGTTTTTGCCCAGTGTCTTTCTTACGATGGAGTCATGAACACTGACCTGAACTGGGGCAAGTGGGGCCTGCACTTGTTTGGATGTTGTTGTGGGGTCTTTTGTGACCTCTCGGATGAGCCGTGGCTGTTCTCCTGGGATAACGGCTCTTACTGTGGTTGGCCGGATTCCCAAAGCTTTACCCAACCCCCACCCCAAAAAAAGAGTAGCTGTGCCATTCTTCATGCTTGAATCCAGTGTTTCCAGGAGGCTCGTAGCAATGCTGCTCCAGGTGCTGAAGATGGCGTCACGGTCTGTAAATCCATCCCCAAATGTTCTCCATTGGATTTAAATGAGGGGAAGACGCAGGATGGTCCAAAAGAGGAAGCTTATTCCTCTTTGTTAAGTGTTGAAAAAGTGTGTCATTACCACACAGGACCTTCAGTCATGAGGGATGCCCCCCTGCAACCACTGCCATTTGACACCCCTGCTTGACCTGAAGCTCCATTGTTCGATTGAAGGATGATGATGGTGGATCTTCTTGTCATGCCAGTAAGGTTTGAAGCCATCAGGACCGTAAAGGCAGAAGAAAACCTTCTTCCACCTTTCCGTGTCCCATGTTGTGCTATAACATCTCCTGTATTATTCACACGTGGTTAATAACTACGCCATGGAAAAGATATATGAAGAGCTTGCAACCAAAAGGCGCTAAATCCATTTTGACTGATTTCGAGAAAATCAATGATTTTTAATTACGCACATATCAATCTATTTGGTAATCAAGTCTATATTGCAAATGAAAGAGCTATCAATATAGGTCATAAAAATGCATGCTATAAAAATCCTGCACACACCATGTATTTTATATATTTAAAAAAAAAAAAAATTTCGGATTTAGAGCCTTTTGGCTGAAATAAATTTGAAGTCACCTTTAACTTCTTCAATGGCATTGTTGTAAAAGAATGTAAGGTGCTTTAATGTGCTATGCTAATAAAATAATGACAACACAGAAGCCATTCTCAACATACAATACACCCCCCCACACACACACACACATGCACTCGTTCGCCTTCACACATTACAGAAACAAAATGTTATATGTATGTGCAGTGCCAATTGTATTCTTCTCTCTGATTGGTCAGATTATCAATAGATGGGAAACTTGGGCTAATGAGAATAAAGAATAAAGAAAGGGATTTAGCGCCTTTTGGTTGAAATCTGAAATGGAAATAGCGCCTTTTGGTTGAAAGCATAAATTTCATATCACTTTTTTTCATATTTTTTAAAATGATTTCAAGACCAAAATATGTGATTTGGATACACATGACAGAGGTCTATTAAACTCATGAAAAACATGCAACTTCGTGAAAATTGGATTTAGCGCCTTTTGGTTGCAAGCTCTTCATATACAAAGTGACCCTCCATAGAGTACCAAGTATTTTAGTAGTTACAGCATTTAGATGGATGATTGGTTAGAGTCCTCTAGACATGAAATAACACCCCTATAGTGACTCCTATTACCCGATAAGACAAAATAAGAGAAATAAAAGACATGAAAGACATAAATCTGACTTGCGGTCATGTCTGGAAGTTAAAATCGAAAAAAAAAAATGTCAGACGAAAAACAGAAATGGGATGCGGGTACCTAATGTTGTGGCCAACACAACAGTGTATGATGTCCTGGTGAAATGAGTGACGCATGTTGATATAGAAATGCAGCTAAGACGTGGCGGCAGCCGTGACACTCACCTCTTGGGAGAGGAAAGGGATGATCTGAGCGCAGATGGCACTGAGACGCTTCACAATCTCCGCCTGCGATGCAGGAAGGAAGGGGAGAAAAGGGGATACTCAATCACATCGCATATGGCCAAGTCATGAGTGCACACTGAACACGGAGCATATGATACGCTTTTGCGGCAGCAGAATGCAAGTTCCTAATGAGCGGGCGGAGGTGGGGGGGGTGGGGGGGGTGGTCGTGTTGGGACAGCACAAGCACTCAATAGTAACGTACTTGCAATGTACATCAACAAAGAAGACACTCATTTTAGCCCCCACAGAAAATCGATGAACACTTCATTAGGTACACCTGTACAATCAAAGCACACACAGTAATAGTCATATTTACCACTATGCTAATCAATGTTGCCTGTTTCACATCACGTTATGCTGCCAAGGAAAAAAGGAGCCAAGAATTTCAAATGGTCTGATTCTCGGAATGTTTTGTACTTTTTCCATTCCGGATGGTTCTGCTTGATTTGTGCTGATTTTGTACACGTGTTGCAGGCGTGACAGTCATGTGATCAGTGATTGGACACCATGACAAGTGTGTGTGTGTCTGACATGCTAATATGTAGCAGCGCCTCAAGAACAGTCTGTCCTTGTCGTGGAGCTAATTCTTCTGTCTCACCTCCACTTTATCTCTAATACACTTCAAGCCTCTCTCTCTCCCTCTCTTGCCAATTGGCAGCATATCTGCCCTCAGGTGTTTATGGACCCCTCCCGCTCCCCCCATCTATTCTTTGTATGTGTTCCAGCCTCCATCCGTGCCGCCTGTGCCAGGGCTCCCTGATGGCTGCGCCTTGGCAGGGTGTAGGACAGGATCTGTGCTTGTGTTGTTTGTGACACCTGACTTGGTCTCAGCTGAGCTCGCTTTTATTATGCTGCAAAGCCCCCGCCGGCTTATTGGCTGCTGTCACTCCTGACACTCTTTTCAGATATTCGTTTACCCCCCCCCACCCCACCCGTTCCACTCCACCAAATCCAACGCACGTGGTGACGTCGGTATCACTTGTCAATCTCTGCTTGAACATCCGTGCTCTGTACCTGGAAGCACCAAAGCAAGGCGGTGGTCATGCTGCCGCCTTCCATCTCCAAAAGGCATGCCCATAAAGGATCAGTACTGCATCGACGCAAAGTAGTTTTTTTTCCATCCATGGTGCCTCCCAAGCATGCGAGACTCTTCTGATCTCAATGTGCCGAACAAAAGGAAAGGGAAAGTGAAAATTGACACAGTAAAATGCAAAGAAAGTGGAGAAACACCGAGCGTCACCAACGGCACGGAGGCTTCAAGCTGCTCAAACAGGACATGAAGGACAAAGATGGTGTCTATGAAAGGGACAGTGATAACTAAGCAGTATAGTGCTCTCATTAGTGATACTTTCTTATGTCTTCCCTGCCTTTGCAACGCCCCTTTCAGGGCGCAGGATATTCCACATTTCTAGGACTGCATTTTATGTCCTTCACGAGTTCTGTGCACAGCGAAGGTCACTCAGTAATATTTAGTTCCGACTTATACTAAACCTCAGAGGAGCAGAACTTAGACTGGAGACTAGCCTTGGCCTTCGAGTCTCAAGACCGGATGGGAACCAGGACTAACATTCCAATTCTCTGGGGATCGTTCCAAAGGCTTTATTTGATTCATGGTGATGGTGAGGAAGCGTACCACAACAGTCGCTGCAATTAGCCACGTCCAATGAATGCAACACATCAAAAACGCTGCCAAAGGGAAACTCTTCACACTTGCTAACATGGCGGAGCCCCAGCCTCATTTTTGTATCTTCAATCAGAGTTTGGCAACTTGCTGATTGAATTGTTTCCAGATTGCAAGAGCGTTTGCCATATAAAAGATGGCTGGCCCCCAGATGGTGCGCATTCAAACACGCACCCTTCGTTAGCCTCTGATCATCCTCAAGACCGACCTCCCCCCCAGCCCCTTAACCCTAGCCGCCATGTAGTAAGGACAGAAAAAAGTCTAACTTTCAGTTCTTTAACTTTCAGTTCTGTTGCTGTTGACCTTGATTTTCTAGTATTTCCAGATGGAGCAGCCCAACCCAACACAACAGTCTTGGAGTCTGGAACCTCAAGCCGGTGCCCAACTACCACGTCATGATAAAACTGCCATGGAATGACATGAAACCAAAAGTCCTGTCATCGACTCCACTCATGTGACAGACATAATGTTGGTTTATATCGTTCCTTGTTCAAAGCAGACCTCCGTACTCGCCATACAGACGTTGGGCTTGACTCCTCCCACAAGGATCCCATTTCAGGTGTACAGCAGCAACGGTACAAGCGCACACAAGAGCAGAGGAAGTGCCAAGTCATTTGAACACAAATCAGTTATGTACACAATTTACAGCTGTGTAAGGGTTGGTCAAGCCACAAGTTTATTGCATGGTTAGTGCACGATTTATTGCATACTTTATTGCACGGTTATTGCACAGTTTATTACGTACTTTATTGCATGGTTAATTTCATACTTTATTGCATGGTTAATTTCATACTTTATTGCATGGTTATTGCACGGTTTATTACATACTTTATTGCATGGTTAATTTCATACTTTATTGCATGGTTAATTTCATACTTTATTGCATGGTTATTGCACGGTTTATTACATACTTTATTGCATGGTTAATTTCATACTTTATTGCATGGTTATTGCACGGTTTATTACATACTTTATTGCATGTTAATTTCATACTTTATTGCATGGTTATTGCACGGTTTATTACATACTTTATTGCATGTTAATTTCATACTTTATTGCATGGTTATTGCACGGTTTATTACATGCTTTATTGCATGGTTCATTTCATACTTTATTGCATTGTTATTGCACGGTTTATTACATACTTTATTGCATGGTTCATTTCATACTTTATTGCATGGTTATTGCACGGTTTATTACATACTTTATTGCATGGTTCATTTCATACTTTATTGCATGGTTATTGCACGGTTTATTACATACTTTATTGCATGGTTAATTTCATACTTTATTGCATGGTTATTGCACGGTTTATTACATACTTTATTGCATGGTTAATTTTATACTTTATTGCATGGTTATTGCACGGTTTATTACATACTTTATTGCATGGTTCATTTCATACTTTATTGCATGGTTAATTTCATACTTTATTGCATGGTTAATTTCATACTTTATTGCATGGTTCATTTCATACTTTATTGCATGGTTAATTTCATACTTTATTGCATGGTTATTGCATGGTTTATTACATACTTTATTGCATGGTTCATTTCATACTTTATTGCATGGTTATTGCACGGTTCATTACATACTTTATTGCATGGTTAATTTCATACTTTATTGCATGGTTATTGCACGGTTTATTACATACTTTATTGCATGGTTAATTTCATACTTTATTGCATGGTTATTGCACGGTTTATTACATACTTTATTGCATGGTTATTGCACGGTTTATTACATACTTTATTGCATGTTAATTTCATACTTTATTGCATGGTTATTGCACGGTTTATTACATACTTTATTGCATGGTTAATTTCATACTTTATTGCATGATTATTGCACGGTTTATTACATACTTTATTGCATGGTTCATTTCATACTTTATTGCATGATTATTGCACGGTTTATTACATACGTTATTGCATGGTTTTTGCATGGATATTGTAAAGGATTTTTGCAGCAGTTATGTTTGGCTGATTCGTGACCGTGTCAAATGATCTCGCAAGATGAGCAAATGCCTGCATAGGATTTGATCTTGCAGTGGTCATCAAAACATGAGGCTTGCTAAGACATAAACAGCAAACGATAATTATTGTCGATAACGTGTTTTTTTGTGGGTGTCTGGAAGGAGTGAATTGGATTTCCATTATTTTCTATGGGAAAACTTGCTTTGGTTAGAGTCCGTTTTAGTTTGAGTCGGACGGGATTCATGATGCTAACCAAGGCAGTACTTGTAATCATGCTACATAGGGAAAGGAGTGCCTGTGTGCGTGTCCAGCTAGCTTGCTAAATATTGAATTATTCATGCATAAATCCGTATCAGTACTACACACACACACACTCTTAGAAATGTATGATGTAATGAGGACGTGTCCTTGCAACTGTATGTGTGTGTGTGTGATGACGACCATGATGAGACTGGCCGTGACTGACAGGCTGGCTCATCATACAGATGAGGGTGTAAGAGACAGTTTTCCCTGTCCTCCTCCTTTTTTCGTCGTCATCCCCCAATGGAGGCAACATGTGCTGTGATGAAGGGGGAGGAGGAGGAGGAACGCCTGGAAAGGAAACGGCAGGAAAAAAGGAAAAGAGAGGCTAATAATGGAGAAATGAAAAAGGAAGCAGTGGCGCTGTGTGTTTGTGGGGGCGGGGGGAAGGGGGGGGGCAGGCTGGAAAAGGAACAGTGTGGAGAAGGAAAGAGAGCGAGAGGAGCAGTGAGGAAGAGGAGGGTGAATACCGTAATAATGGCTGAGTGTGAGAGCTGTTGGAGGAAGCGAGGGAGCGGCTGAGCCAGGAAGAGAACAAAATGAGGCTGAGGGCACTCAGACAGATAGAATTAGACACACTGTGTGTGTGTGTGTGTGTGTGTGTGTGTGTGTGTGTGTGTGTGTGTGTGTGTGTGCGTGGCTGGTGACTATACTACTATATTGACGACAAAGGTGTCCCCATGTTGTACCTCCACTATCTGTATAGATATACCTTAGAGATTTACCAACTTTATTATGCTACTGCATCAACTCCAGTACTACTTCATCTGAATATTTACTACACACTAACCTGACCTCTAGTCACTCTAGGTTATGTACATCCATACACATATTTACTGCAAACCTGATGTTGCAACATTCCTAGCATGTTCCTACGTACTTTCAAAAGGCGGGCCGTATTCAAACACTTGGCGGGCCGGATGTGGCCCCCGGGCCGTAGTTTGCCCACCCCTGCCATAGCGTCATCAAATAGCACACGTGTTTACACAGTTTCATTCATTAGAAACATATGTACGATACATGACTATTATTCTGTTATCTACTTTGAAAAGACGATCGGATGGATGAGTCCAAATGAAAATATCATGACATGACTACTACCAGGAGAACCAGAGGATAGAGGGGGAGGAGGCACCTGCTGGGGCCCAGCAAGGTGCACTGTATTGGGGCACACGCTCTATGTGGCACAGGTTCTTTGGTACGATGTCCTTCCTCTTATTATGCTCATTTTCCATCCCTTTGTATTTAGTTGTGGACATCGCTATGCTAGCCAATATGCTACCTAAAACAAATGGATATAGAAGAACGGATGACATTCGGGGGGAAATCTTCTTTAGCCAACAGGCTAACCTGGGAGTGTAATGTTAGCATCCTAGCATCACATCGCTATGCTAGCCAATATGCTACCTAAAACAAATGGATATAGAAGAACGGATGACATTCGAAGGGGAATCTTCTTTAGCCAACAAGCTAACCTGGGAGTGTAATGTTAGCATCCTAGCATTACATCGCTATGCTAGCCAATATGCTACCTAAAACAAATGGATATAGAAAAACGGATGACATTCGGGGGGGAATCTTCTTTAGCCAACAGGCTAACCTGGGAGTGTAATGTTAGCATCCTAGCATTACATCGCTATGCTAGCCAATATGCTACCTAAAACAAATTGATATAGAAGAACGGATGACATTCGGGGGGGAATCTTCTTTAGGCAACAGGCTAACCTGGGAGTGTAATGTTAGCATCCTAGCATCACATCGCTATGCTAGCCAATATGCTACCTAAAACAAATGGATATAGAAAAACGGATGACATTCGGGGGGGAATCTTCTTTAGCCAACAGGCTAACCTGGGAGTGTAATGTTAGCACCATAGCATCACATCGCTATGCTAGCCAATATGCTACCTAAAACAAATGGATATAGAAAAACAAATGACATTCGGGGGGAATCTTCTTTAGCCAACAGGCTAACCTGGGAGTGTAATGTTAGCATCCTAGCATCACATCGCTATGCTAGCCAATATGCTACCTAAAACAAATGGATATAGAAGAACGGATGACATTCGGGGGGGAATCTTCTTTAGCCAACAGGCTAACCTGGGAGTGTAATGTTAGCATCCTAGCATCACATCGCTATGCTAGCCAATATGCTACCTAAAACAAATGGATAAAGAAGAACGGATGATATTCGAAGGGGAATCTTCTTTAGCCAACAGGCTAACCTAGGAGTGTAATGTTAGCACTCTAGCATCACATCGCTATGCTAGCCAATATGCTACCTAAAACAAATGGATATAGAAAAACGGATGACATTCGGGGGGAATCTTCTTTAGCCAACAGGCTAACCTAGGAGTGTAATGTTAGCACCATAGCATCACATCGCTATGCTAGCCAATATGCTACCTAAAACAAATGGATATAGAAAAACGGATGACATTCGGGGGGGAATCTTCTTTAGCCAACAAGCTAACCTAGGAGTGTAATGTTAGCACTCTAGCATCACATCGCTATGCTAGCCAACATGCAGAAAAAAGGTCTTTCTGCTATTTTGGAATATCATGAAAAAAAGGCGACGAGAGTAATTAGAAAAAAGAAACTATTAATAAACAAATAATGAAAAATTACAGATAAGAAATAAAAACAATAAAATAAAGTCAAAAGAAGAATAGAGGAAAAAGTCATTCTAAAAAAACAAATAAAATAAAAAAATACAAAATTCAAAAATAATGTCAACATTTTAAGAAAAAAAAAGTCATTCAACAATAAGAAATAAAAATACAATATAATTGATAATTCAGATAACCAAAAACAAACAAACAGATGCAAGTCATAAAAAAGTTGCCATTTTACAAATAATAATAATAATAATACAAATCAAATATATTGATTATCCACTTCATTTTCATTGATTGATTACATCCTAGTCCTGGTGTCCACCACACATTGAAGTGCACTTCTAGGACCACATCAGCACCTTCTGTCCTTCTGTATCTCATTCTTTGGTCCCAAATCTCTCTCTCCTGTTATCTCACTCCTTTGCTCTTCCTCCCCGCCCTCTTTTTTCATGCTCTCATCTCTTTTTGCTTCATCTTTTTGCCCCTGCCTCTCTTTCCCCTCCCTTCCTCCTCTGGGCATCCTGCCAGCTTCTCTTCCCTGGCACCACGCCACCCCCCCCCTCTTCTTCTGATTGATGGCCCTGCTGTTAGGAGGCAGAAGAAGGGAACAGGGAGAAAGGAGGGAAGAAAGGGGGCGCAGCAAAGCATACGCAAGCGCCAAAGTACACACACTGAAACACTACTAACAATCTCGGACACACACACACAGCACGTATAAATACAGCTAAACACACAGAATGAGGCACACAGCCAAGAAGGGCACACAGAAGAAGCAATCCAAACACAGCAGAGAAGAGCACGCATACAGTACAAAGAGCTGTGTGCACAGCGAGCACAGCAAGCAAAGCCTCCCAGCGTGGAAGCAATGAGCACGCACACACACACACACACACACACACAGCGGCAACCATCGGCGTAGAACCAGGACAAGACAGGCAGGGAAGAAGAAAAAAGAAGAAAAAAGAAGAACAAGGAAACATTTCCACCCAGAAAAAATGCTGAATGACAGCTCGCCTCTCTCACACGTTTAATTGGACATCACGACGCCGCCGTCTTTCATCCAAAAATGTAGGATTTACATCATGGAAGAGGCGGAATACATTACATCATGGTGCCCCCCCCCCCACCACCATGATTTCACAGGCCACAACTGATGACGCCTCCACAAAGTCCACACATCTTCAACACAAACTTGTTTTTTGGTCCAATGGCGCTCCAACAGTGGTTGCAGCCTTGCCCTCCCCCCCATCACACACTCCCTGCCTGTATTATAACTCCAGCTATTAGTCATAGCCGCACGGTGCCAGCTCGCCAGCTTGCTCTGACAGCCTGCGTAGCTCCCTGCAACGCTGTCAAATGCACACGCGTGTGCACACGCAGCATATTTATGGACGCTGGAAAGAAACAATACAGGTTTTGGAGAAAGCGCTAACTATCCATCAGTCGGCTACAGACATGCTAGCTGTAATTTTTGTTACGGTTTTGTTACGGTTTTATCCATTTTTGATGGTTTGTGTTCAAAATAACTTGGAAACCTCGGAACAAATTTGGATGGCATTTTCAGGAATCGTGGGAAATGGGATTATGGAAGAACGGATGACATACTAGGTTAGCCTGCTGGCTAAAGAAGATCCCCCCCAGAATGTCATCCTTTCTTCCATATCACATTTGTTTTACGTAGCATGTTGGCTAGCATAGCGATGTGATGCTAGCGTGCTAACATTACACTCCAATTTTAACATGAACATCATACTCGGTTAGCCTGTTGGCTAAAGAAGATCCCCCCCCAGAATGTCATCCTTTCTTCCATATCACATTTGTTTTACGTAGCATGTTGGTTAGCATAGCAATGTGATGCTAGGGTGCTAACATTACACTCCCAGGTTAGCCTCTTGGCTAAAGAAGATCCCCCCGAGAATGTCAACCGTTCCTCCATATCACATTTGTTTTACGTAGCATGTTGGCTAGCATAGCGATGTGATGCTAGCATGCTAACATGGGTAAAGTCTACTGTGTTTTGTGGGCATACCAGTGTGTAAAAAAAACATTGTAAAGGTTATTAGCATACCCCCTTCCTGTATGCCCACTCTATAATGCTACACAGACAAGTGCTTTTGCTCCATGAGTTGCACTAAATAAAGACAGTTAAGACACTGATAAACTGTTATTTACTGCTGGCCCTTTTGACTCTTCCACACCACCAAGTACCATTGGAAAGGCGTAGGGCTTCAGCTAGTTTGTGGGCTAGTCCAGCTGCATAGTGGCCCATGCTCACTAAACAGTCCAGTGTGAAATGCCCTTGACAGATGAAAATGTATTTCTTTTGCTGGTAGGGAATCAGGAACTCCAACCACTTGGGGCTGATGGTGGCGTCTTTAGGAATTGGAAACAAATGTGGCTTTGCTAGCAAGTAAACAGAGGAGCAGAGCTTGGGGGAGGGCAGACAGCTTATCTGGCTTACAGCCATGCCCATATAAGGAAGTCCGTCTCTCTGTGACATCACAAAGGAACTGTTTTACCATGCCTTCTGAAAGCGAGTGTTTTGTATGGAGGACCAAAACTGCCAAAATAATAAATAAATAAATAAATAAAAGTGGAAATAAAAACAAAAATATATTTTTTTAATTTTTGAATCTTGTTTTTTATTTTTGTATTTATTTTTGCTTTTATTTATTCATGTATATATTTATTTTTGTTTTTATTTCCATTTATATTTATTTTTTTGTATTTAATTTTTTTATTTTCACTGTTATTTATTTGGCAGTTTTGGTCCTCCATAGTTTTGAGTCATCCCAAACGTCTTTCAGAAAAGTGTAAAAAGCATACATCCCCTTTAATTATGTTAACCAAGGCACCACTGTATTCTTTTACGGATTTTACCTGAGTCAAATTTGACAGCCGCAGTATGTTTTTTAGGTGAACAATTTGCTTTTACGTGCTTATTGTCCTTTTTTGTGTCCAGGTGAAATGATGTAAAACGTTCACTCGTCCATTTCATATGTCAGGTTTGTGGCAGTTAAAAAGCCTTTATTTAACAGACTTCTGCATAGATTGTATGCAACATGAGTGCAGAAACTGTTATAAAAAAAAAAAAAAAAAGATTGCCCTCCAAGCACAATCCCCAGTTACTGCCCAATACTGCGTAGTTGTGGTGGAATTGCAGAAATGAAAGTATAATTCAAAAACTCTCTCTCTCCTTCCCTCTCTCACACCTCTAAAAAGAGTGACGAAGCCATTATGTTAAAAGGTTAGCTCAACGGGAATTCCACTCACACTTAATTACTCTCTCATCACATTTGTCTTTCTTTTTCTTTCTCACTCTGCTTCTTTTCTCTCCTGGCTTCCCACAACGTCCGTTTGTCTCCCCTCTAAAGATCCTGTTTTATCCCGCTCCATCTCTTTACGCCTCATTATTCACAAATCAGCTCTTTTACGTGTACATGTGTGGCTGTGTGTGTAGCAGTGCACCTGGACTATAGAGACATATCAAAGCTCCTCTCACACACACACACACACACACACACACACACCGACGTGCACACAAATGGATGCTGCAACATGTACACAAAGCATCTTCACACGGCCGTGATCACAGTCAGTGCAAATAAATAAGCAGGAATCCAGGCAGTCATCTGACCGCTGCAAAGCTCGGCTGACCCACATATGCAGCAGGCGGGGGGGGCTCATCTCCTCCGTTGAATACAAGCAGGCAAATAAAGGGAAGGACGGAGGGATTAGGGGGAAAGGAGATGAGGATTCAGGTCACAAGTTTAGCCACATGCACACACGCAGTGTCGTTATTGCACAAAAGGAGCTGACTGACTGACTGACTGACTGACTGACTTTTGATGGCACAAAGACACAGTCAGCCTGAAATGAAAGGAGGGAGGAAGGAAGGAAGGCCAGCCAGCTGCTTCACGCATCCTCAGGAGTCCACAGAGGGAAGCGTCCGGCTGCACGGCATCCTGACTCTCCAACACAACATCCTACAATATCCTGCCTGTTCTTTGGGCCGCTGCACTGCCAGGATTTTATTCCTCCCCTATAGGAAATAATCATCTGTTCCGGGGTAAAACTGTTGCAAGCATGAAAGCTGAAATACCATTTCTACGAGTGTAAAACCACCGGCAATACTAAAAGCTCAAAATACAGGTTATATTTCTACTACGTACACTGTGATATCTTTGCTCCAGCATACCACCACCCTGGTGAGGATAAGCGGCATAGAGGATGGATGGATGGACACTGTAATATCCTCTTACGTGCACGGGAAACCATTCCTAGGAATTCATGAATACATGACTGCTGTTTAATGGCTGACCCTGGCGCATTGTTTGTCCAAATGAATTGAAATACAAGTGATATTAAATTAGCGTCACACTTCATGGAGTCAAACATGGTATGTCCAATATGATAAAGTCAAAAGTTCTCCTCCCATTCAGTGTGGAAGTGGTAAGTTTATAGCTTAATTTTAAGCCCTTTCTTAAAGGAAAAGTGCACTTTTGTTTGGAATTTACCCCAGGTTTTTCTAAATTCTAATAATACATTAGTATTTAGTATTAGTGTTTCATTGGTGGCCATGAAAACACTTTGTTACTCATAAAATGTTGTTCCATTATAGACATTACATTAGCGTCACACTGCATGGAGTCAGACATGTTATGTCCAACATGATAAAGTCAAAAGACGTTCTCCTCCCATTCAGTGTGGAAGTGGTATGTTTATGGCTTCATTTTAAACCCTTTCTTAAAGGAAAAGTGCACTTTTGTTTGGAATTTACCGCAGGTTTTTCTAAATTCTAATAATACATTAGTATTTAGTATTAGTGTTTCATTGGTGGCCATGAAAACACTTGGACTGTTACATGTAAAATATATAGTCTGCCCCCCCCCCTGTAAATTTTGTCATATCAATGCGGCCCGCGAGTCAAAAAGTTTGCCTACCCCTGCATTAGACGTTACCCATGCTGTAGATTCTGGAAGATCTAGAAAGCTTTGTGTGCAGGTTATTGTGTGTAGCTGCTCTATAGGAGTCCACAACTCAATACAAAAGGCTGAAAAATTTGCATAATAGATCTCCTTTAAATCTTACACATTTGAATAGGACTTTTTTTCCTTGAAAAATATGACTTTATTAATTAATTTTCACTCGAATATTAAGCCTTTTATGAAGCCATCATATTACTTTGGGGAAATGTTATTATTATTACTTCTTCTAATAATATTAGAGGAATATCATTAGGATTATTTGCCAAAAATGTACACCTTACTTTCTTTTTTCTTCAGAAATGTAAATATTAGAATTTATAATATTACTATTTTTTTTTCCAAAATGGAGAAAATCTGCACTTAAATTTGAACAGTTTAAAATTTTAAATGTATTTAAATTATTAAATTTATTCACTTTAATAACCAATTTAATTGTGACATGAATGAAATCATTAATATACTTGAGGGTGTCAAATAGATTGTTAAATTATGTGTTTATAGTCATACATTTATTCACATTAATGATTTATTTTATGAAATTAATAATTAAAATGGGGGAGGGGGTTACAGTTCAGTGAATGCTGATGCTGATGATGATGATGATGACGAGGAAGAGGACGCCATGAGAGGGCCAGGATGTAAAGAGGAAGCTGAAAGCGAGGAGGAAATAAGCCAACTGCTTTGATGATTGATTATTTCCCAGTGCAGCTAAGAGGTCTCTCTTCCCCTCCGCTGCTTTTATCTCTTCCCAGCTCTTCATCTCCATCCTTCCTGTTTACATTCCCCTCCTTCGTCCCCTCACTCCATCTCCACGCCGCCCAAAACATTCAACATTACAGCAATAAAGTCCTCGTTTATCCAAAAATAATGTGTTTTATAATATTCAATACCCTAATATTTACATTTCTAAAAAAAAAAGTAGCATTGCAAAAATAAAGTTGTCAAGAAAAAAAATCACATTTAATTGAAAAATAGTAATAATATTACAGGAATAAAGTAGTAATAGTCTTTTTTGCTTTTGTTATTTTTTAACCTTTTCAAGTTTTTTTAACCTTTTCAGGACAACAACTGTACAACTCAGTTACTCTAAACTGTACAATTCTCTACTGTAATTTTATAAGAAGAAAGTCATATTTTGTAGATACTGGTGTCTGCTGTGGAGGTTTGGAATCAATGCAAGCCATCCATCTGTCGGCTGTGTTGTGCATATGCGGCGCTGTAGCGAGCAGAGCAACCATTTGAGGCCCCCGCCTTGATATGAAAGTTTAATGTTAGTGCGGCCCGCGCAAGTTTGATATGGATGCTGTATGGTATCATGTACCCAGAAAAAATTATTACGTTTGATTCATGTTCATGTTAAAGGTTAAATAACTGTTAATAGTTATCCTCCCGATCCGTGTGGAAGTGGTAAGTTTTTAGCTATTTAAGTTGAAAGGAAATAACTTGAAGGCTACCGTTTGGGTGGCTAGCTCTCTAGTTTGCGAGTTAGCATGTGTCTCAAGACCCTGCAGTTGCGCAATATGTTGTAAATAAAACGAGTATAAATGTGACTATAGTCGTGTTTTGTCATGTCTATAAAAAAAGATTAAAAAAAGATAAAGAATTATCTCTCAGAAAATACTTAGCAAAATATGTGTAAATCAGGGGTCTCAAACATGCAGCCCGCGGGCCAAATGTGGCCCGCATGACACTAGTTTGAGGCCCCCCGCCTTGATATGAAAGTTTAATGTTAGTGCGGCCCGCACAAGTTTGATATGGATGCTGTATGGTATCATGTACCCAGAAAAAATTATTACGTTTGATTCATGTTCATGTTAAAGGTTAAATAAGTGTTAATAGTTATCCTCCCTATCCGTGTGGAAGTGGTAAGTTTTTGGCTATTTAAGTTGAAAGGAAACTTGAAGGCTACCGTTTAGGTCGCTAGCTCTCTAGTTTGCGAGTTAGCATGTGTCTCAAGACCCTGCAGTTGTGCAATATGTTGTAAATAACAAGGACACTAGTTTGAGGCCCCCGCCTTGATATGAAAGTTTAATGTTAGTGCGGCCCGCGCAAGTTTGATATGGATGCTGTATGGTATCATGTACCCATACAGCTAGGAGAAGTTAGGGTTAGGGTAAGTTCAATTCCACCCTCGGTCATCTCTGTGTGGAGTTTGCATGTTCTCCCCGTGCGTGCGTGGGTTTTCTCCGGTTTCCTCCCACATTCCAAAAACATGCTAGGTTAATTAGCCACTCCAAATTGTCCATAGGTATGAATGTGAGTGTGAATGGTTGTTTGTCTATATGTGCCCTGTGATTGGCTGGCCACCAGTCCAGAGTGTACCCCGCCTCTCTCCCGAAGACAGCTGGGATAGGCTCCAGCACCCCTGCGACCCTTGTGAGGATAAGCGGTAGAAAATGGATGAATGAATGAATGAGTTCTCCTATTTTGTGTGGAAGTGGTACCTTTTTGGCTTCTTATTTTGTCTTTCCCCACCCTCGGCCATCTCTGTATGGAGTTTGCATGTTCTCCCCGTGCATGCGTGGGTTTTCTCCGGTTTCCTCCCACATTCCAAAAACATGCTAGGTTAATTAGCCACTCCAAATTGTCCATAGGTATGAATGTGAGTGTGAATGGTTGTTTGTCTATATGTGCCCTGTGATTGGCTGGCCACCAGTCCAGGGTGTACCCCGCCTCTCGCCCGAAGACAGCTGGGATAGGCTCCAGCATCGCCCACGACCCTCATGAGGATAGGGAGAAAATGAATGAATGATATTGTCATATACTGTCTTACTTCCGTTGGTACCTTTGGTCAAAGTAATCCCGTCTGGTCTGATTCTCATAGAGCCAGTCTAGTCATGATATGATACCATGATGTGTATTTTGGCCGGATACAAGCCAACAGGTGGAAAGTGAAAAGGCGGCATTGAGCACGGTGCTACATCTTGTGTGTTTGGACGGACACCCGCTGCTCCATGTCGGCGTTCTAGAATTACCTGTGCTGCCAAGTGACACCATGATTACAGGGTTAAAGTTAAGTGCGGAAGCCTTGATTTGGCTGCATTACAACGTTTCACACAATGAGCAGCTTTGTGAAGAAGCGCATCGGGCACGCTGAAGCATCACTCTGCCGTGTGGAAAAAGCTCACTTCAATATATATGGAGGAGGAACAACTAAATGACGGAAATAAACTTGCGCCCACGCAAATTCACAAAGTGTCACTAATTGTTGGAGCGTAGAAAAAAACAAGCATTGATGAACACTCACGCACACCCCCGTGCGTTCTCTTACCTGTTTGTGCATCTCTATGTTCAGACCGTAGGACATTTCATAGTACTGCGGAGACAAAGACACAAACACAGCTTTGTCAGATATTGTTATCCGGCGCACATCGACAACAAGAATGCAGAGCCAACATCTGTTGCTGGGCATATGGTGGCATGCATGGTCCGGCACCGCCCCCGCCGACATAAACCATGTGTGCCTACTTGTGAAACTCTTTGGCCGTTACCTGAAATCTTTTCATTAGAGGCATCATAAGACGTCACAAGATTAAAACGCAAACATTTCCCAAAAAAAATATCTCCTGGGCACTAAGCCGGGGATGAGAAGAAATAAATGAATCAATCAGACAATCAATAAAAAGGCAGCCTCCCGCTCCATAGAAATATGGCATGAAGTGAGACCCAGTCTTGGTGGGTGGAGGCGGGGCGGCTAGCATACACACAGAGTTAAAAAGAACAGAAAAAATCATCTTAGTAGATTGCAATATATTATCAACTATTTTTTCATTGTACTTTTCTTAAATGTAAAGTTAAAATCTCGTCTCTTGGACTCTCTTGCACGAGTTGTTTAGTATTCTCCACTCGTATTGTTTTGTTTGTTACCTACATGTTGCCTGTCAAGTTGCTGTGTGATGATTTTAGCCTAGTGTGTTCCCGCATAGGTCATGATTGGTTCCTGCCAAATAAAGAGCAGCCTTTTCCTCACTAAATGTACTGCAAAAAAGGTCAGTAGGGATAATTCACAATAACAAAAAAAATCACAAATACTTCAACTTGCTGATATAGTTAATTTTCAAACAGCTAAAATAATGCATACGTTTAAAAACAACCAATTAGCTAAAAATGTCATCCAATACTTCTCTACAAGAGAGGAGAAATATGATCTCAGGGGAAGAAGTACATTTGAAACACTTCTATGCTCGGACTACGTTATGCTAGCCATAGCATTTCGGTATGTGGAATCAAACTATGGAATGGATTGAGTAAGGGAATCAAACAATGCACAACGATGAGCCAATTCAAGAAACAATACAAGCAGTTGATGTTTGCTAACTACAAGGATGAAGAGTCTTGAACCAGTCATGATGTGCTATATATATCACTATATTGACACTTACTATGGTACCCATTATGGCATTGGATGCTCATATCACAGAGTACTTTGGTACGTGACAAAAAATAATAATAATAATAAATAAAAATTAATAAAAATTAATAAAAAAAATAATAAAAATTAATAAAAAAAAATTAATGGAAAAATTATAAAAAAATTAATAAAGAATTAATAAAAATGTATAAAATAAATTTATAAATAAAATTTGCTAAATACAAGGATGAAGAGTCTTGAACCAGTCATGATGTGCTATATATATCACTATATTGACACTTACTATGGTACCCATTATGGCATTGGATGCTCATATCACCGAGTACTTTGGTACGTGACAAAAAATAATAATAATAAAAAATATAAATTAATAAAATTAATAAAAAAATTAAAATTAATAAAAATTAATGAAAAAATTATAAAAAATTAACAAAGAATTAATAAAAATTTATAAATTTATAAATAAAATTTGCTAAATACAAGGATGAAGAGTCTTGAACCAGTCATGATGTGCTATATATATCACTATATTGACACTTACTATGGTACCCATTATGGCATTGGATGATCATATCACCGAGTACTTTGGTACGAGGTACATTAGTAAAAAAAAAAAAACCTTAAACTGTACTATGGAAAGCAGGAAGTGAACAAATCTAACAGTTAGTGATTATAAAAGTACCAGATGGAGGGCTAGGATTTAATAAGCTTTGCTTCTTCCTACTCCTTTTTGGACATGTGGAACTGGGAACTGATTATGGGATGCACTCAATTGTAATCTGATGCATGTTCAAATGAAATAAAACCATTACTATTACCATTACCGTTTAGTGGGAGTGGCTTTTCCGGCAGAAATGATGGTACAAATAGCAAATAGTTGATGAGTCATGCCAGGTCCCCTTTAGGCCCCAACGATGGTAAGACCGTGTTGTGGGACAATCCAGCACAGCATCGTGGGAAGCAAGTCGACTGCTCGCTAAGCATCCGCAAATACGTCCAGCATGTAAGGACGCCTGTCCTGTGAATCACAGCAGATGAGGCTGCTTGCTAAATGCGTGCCCCCCCTGCACATTATGTTCTGTGATGATGCTGATGGAGCGATGCTGGCATCCAGCCAGCGAGGCTCCATCATGGTGACAAAGTCAGCCTCGGCTGCTGGATGAACAATGTCTGACTGATGAGAGCGACACCACTCTCTCTCTCTCTCCCAATCTTGCTCTCTCGCTCCACGTCCTCCTCGCCTCAGTCGGCTTCTCTCTGATCCCCATCCGAGTCCACAGCCTCTTGGAATGTTCGCTCCTTTGCCTGGATGTCTGTGTTGTGTCATGCCGAGGTCTTTTAACCCTTTTCAGCCATGGCTATCAATCATCCATCTTGGACTGACATTTCCCACGGAGCTGGATGTACTCCACCCAAGCCTCACTGCAACTTTGGACTGCTACATACGCCCCTGTAGGGTCATCTTTTTGGAACCTGCGACATCTTTATGTGGACCAAACTTGCCTTTTGCCATGTTGAACTTCCCACGACCAGCATCGTTTACACTGGCACTGTCCGCAAGTTGCCTTGGCAACACGTGTCAATGTCAAATGTATTTATATAGCTTCAACCGCCCAAAGTGCCAATAAAACACAGAAACTACACAAGCATGCCCGATGGTAAAAACAGCACAATTAGCAACCGCAGTAAACAATACACAACGCTAATAAAACAGTTTAAAACAGTGCTGACTGCGCTAAGACTGCAAGAGAAATGATCAAAGAGAAGTGGTGAAATATGGAGAGCTGTGTAGTCATCTCATAGACTGAATATACGCTACTACTGACTTGGATGGGGAAAGCGTAGAGTGGGTTGTTACTCTTTGTCCCGCCCATCGGACGCTCATTGTCTGAGGGTCTACGAGGCAGCGGGCCGGCCCGGATGCTCGGCTTCGGTACCTGCTTTAATTTTATGGTCTGAGTCAGGGGTGCTCACACTTTTTCAGCATGCTACTTTTAAAAGGACCGAGTCAAAATGATCTACCCACTACAAAAATGCAAAACATCTATTTATTTTCAAATGTATTGAGGATTATTTGTACGTACAATGTATGTTGATGTACCTTACATAACCAAATGAGCCAATATTGCAAAACACACATAATTAACTATTAACATTTTTTGTAATTACCTGAGTTTACTTTGATGACTTGCACTGAATTGAATCAGCCAGGGATGCATAGTCCGGACAGTAGCTGCTGATAGCCAGGTTAGCCAGGTTAGCCAGGTTAGCCAGGTTAGCCAGGTTAGCCAGGTTAGCCAGGATAGCCAGGTTAGCCAGGATAGCCAGGTTAGCCAGGTTAGCCAGGTTAGCCAGGATCGCCAGGTTAGCCAGGTTAGCCAGGTTAGCCAGGATAGCCAGGATAGCCAGGATAGCCAGGTTAGCCAGGTTAGCCAGGTTAGCCAGGTTAGCCAGGATAGCCAGGTTAGCCAGGTTAGCCAGGATCGCCAGGATCGCCAGGTTAGCCAGGTTAGCCAGGTTAGCCAGGTTAGCCAGGATAGCCAGGTTAGCCAGGATAGCCAGGTTAGCCAGGTTAGCCAGGTTAGCCAGGTTAGCCAGGATAGCCAGGTTAGCCAGGTTAGCCAGGTTAGCCAGGATAGCCAGGTTAGCCAGGTTAGCAAGGTTAGCCAGGATAGCCAGGATAGCCAGGTTAGCCAGGTTAGCCAGGTTAGCCAGGTTAGCCAGGTTAGCCAGGTTAGCCAGGTTAGCAAGGCAAACGCACTTCAAAAAAGACATTGTGAAAAAAAAAGTCCACCTCCCATTCCGTATGGAAGTGATATGTTTTTGCCTTTTTACTTGGTCCAGCTACTTCACTCATTTTAGTCACCATAAACTTTAGCGAGGGCTTAAAATCTGACGCAATTCGCCGACTAGCTTAGCACTTTGCATTGTTGTTTACGCATGAGCAGTTGTCATCTGATTGGTTGTGATGTATGTCAATCAAGTAACAGGGATGGATGATAGGCTGACATCGTAAGTTCTGCTGCACTTAGAGACGTTGTTTGATTTGATTGGTCACCCGAAGAGCAACATTCAGTTGTCATCTGAATGGCTGCCCTGTATATCAATCAAGTGACGGCATTGATGCTAGGATGATATTTTTTTAATGTCACGCCGCGATCGACCAGTACCACCTCCGCGATCGACCGGTAGATCGCGATCGACTTAATGAGCACCCCTGGTCTGAGTGTTGTTGTTGTTAAATAGTTGTTAAATAGTAGAATAAAATTCAACTAAAGTCACCTTTTTCAGTAGGGGGGTTGGTACATACACTAATTCACCCCGGAACTATTCAAGTTGAAGGTGTTGTTACTCCAACGGTTCAGGCAGTAGGAAGATGCCTTTTGTTGAGGTTTTAGACGTCTCCTTTCGCTGCAGTGTGACTTCATGTTGAACAACAAAATAAAGTTTGCTAGCTGCATTCCCAATGCCGCCTCAGACTTTGTCCAAAAATAATAATATACAGTTAGAAATCCCCTAATTTTGCATGTTGTTTGTTGCAAGCGGTCCCACTTTCTTGGGCCGTCCTTGAACGCATCACAAAAACATTGTCCCAGGCTGCACAGATAGACTACTCTACTGTATTTGTAGCCTCTTTCCTTCAGCCCATATTTGCTATTAGCCTAACTTTCATTTTGACACAAAGGTTTTTGCTCAAATATCTAAACAAATACACCAACTATACTAAACATGGAACTACCATGATGAGTGGGGATGTACACAGACATTGTGGCAAAGATACAATGTCCATAGAAAGCCAGCAGACCTCCAAGTGTCACCAGGGTTCGATCTAAATGGGACGTTGATGCCTGCTTCACATGCTTGCGGCCCCCCCAGCACGCCTGGATTCATTAAGCATGCGTGTACACGTGTGTGAATGTAACTCGAGTTTCCTTGGTGTTTGTGTGTGGCCAAGCGAGTGTGTAAAAGCATTGTTCCCGGGTGTCCCACTGGGGGGGCTTGTCTCGCTCATCTACCCTCCCCCACAGCAGGGATGTTAAAACATTTATTAGAAGGCTGGTCCAAAGCACATCACAGGTCAGGTTAGCAGGCTACGAGTGATGACTCCATTAGTTCTGACATTAAGCTTGACAGCAGCTCCTCTTGCCGCCAGTTTCATCAGTCGGAAAGTTAAGTCAACTACTGCACGCAGGGAAGCGGGAATTTGAAGGAGGGCGCTTTATTTTGTTATGTTCAGGGAGACGTGGTCCAGTTTTTTTAATCCCTATCTCCTGCCTTGTTTCTAGACTCCTCAGACTGCTTTAAGGCTCTTAAAAATCCATCCTCCCCTTCATCTGGCCCTCTTAAATCCCTAAACAATTCCCGCTCTTGGAAGGCCGAGCAACTTTGGAGTGGTTAGCACAGGGGTGGGCAAACTTTTTGACTCGCGGGCCGCATTGATATGACAAAATTTACGAGGGGGGGGGGGGGGGGGGCAGACTATACATTTTACACGTAACAGTCCACCTGGTATTATTGTATCTGTAAAATTGTCATGCAATCTGCTATTATTATTTATTATTTTATATTTATATTTAAATATTTTAAAAATAATAAAATATTGTAATAATTACAATAAAATTAAAATAATTATTATTATGTCATTATTATGTAAAATATGCAAATATAACAATACTATTATATATAATTAATATAATAATTAGCATTAATATAATAATTATAATAATCATAATAGTTCTAATAATACATATAATAATCTAATAATCTAATAATAATCTAATAATTATTATTATTATATTATTATACAACAGACGAAAAAACAAAATTGATAAAACCATCAAAAGGTTGGCTCAGGCCATGATGCCAGGTTGTATGTTGAGTTTAAATGAAATACTTTGGAAGATTGGGCGGGCCGTATTCAAACACTTGGCGGGCCGGATGTGGCCCCCGGGCCGTAGTTTGCGCCACCCCTGGGTTAGCATGTCAACCTCACAGACAAAAGATAGAGGGTTCTCTATCTAAGACAAACATGTTATGTTAATTGTAGACTGAATGTTGCTTGTTTGTGTACATGTGTCCTGTGATTGGCTGGTTGGTTGATGGATTGATATTGACATGGCATACCCCATATCTCTCACTCAAAGTCAGTTGTAGACTAGTACCTGGCGGCCCTACGACTACCCTGCAGTGGTCGGACTGATTTCAAACGGAGATGAGACAGCCTACAGAGAGGATGTTCAGAGACTCCCAACCTGGTGCTCTGAAAATAACCTGACTCTGAATACCAGGAAAACAAAAAAGATCATCGTGGACTTCAGGAAGATGAAAAGTGATCGTTTAAAGGGCATTCTGATTCTGATTCTGATTCTACTGCCAGCCCTGCTAGATCTACTAGTACGTGGCGGCCCTACTGGTGGCCCTGCTACCGTCTGGTGGCCCCACGAGATCTACTAGTACCTGGCGTCTGGTATCATACCAGTGGCCCTGCTAGCATCTACTTGTACCTGGCGGCCCTACTAGCATCTACTTGTACCTGGCGGCCCTACTGGTGGCCCTACGAGATCTACAAGTACCTGGCGTCTGGTATCATAGCAGTGGCCCTGATAGCATCTACCAGTACCTGGCGGCCCTACTAGCATCTACTTGTACCTGGCGGCCCTACGAGATCTACAAGTACCTGGTGTCTGGTATCATAGCAGTGGCCCTGATAGCATCTACCAGTACCTGGCGGCCCTACTAGCATCTACTTGTACCTGACGGCCCTACTGGTGGCCCTACGAGATCTACAAGTACCTGCGTCTGGTAGCATAGCAGTGGCCCTGATAGCATCTACCAGTACCTGGCGGCCCTACTAGCATCTACTTGTACCTGGCGACCCGACTGGTGGCCCTACGAGATCTACAAGTACCTGGCGTCTGGTATCATAGCAGTGGCCCTGATAGCATCTACCAGTACCTGGCGGCCCTACTAGCATCTACTTGTACCTGGTGGCCCTACCGGTGGGCCCTACGAGATCTGCAAGTACCTGGCGTCTGGTATCATAGCAGTGGCCCTGATAGCATCTACCAGTACCTGGCGGCCCTACTAGCATCTACTTGTACCTGGCGGCCCTACTGGTGGCCCTACGAGATCTACAAGTACCTGGCGTCTGGTATCATAGCAGTGGCCCTGATAGCATCTACCAGTACCTGGCGGCCCTACTAGCATCTACTTGTACCTGGCGGCCCTACTGGTGGCCCTACGAGACCTACAAGTACCTGGCGTCTGGTATCATAGCAGTGGCCCTGATAGCATCTACCAGTACCTGGCAGCCCTACTAGCATCTACTTGTACCTGGCGGCCCTGCTGGTGGCCCTACGAGATCTGCAAGTACCTGGCGTCTGGTATCATAGCAGTGGCCCTGATAGCATCTACCAGTACCTGGCGGCCCTACTAGCATCTACTTGTACCTGGCGGCCCTACTAGCATCTACTTGTACCTGGCGGCCCTACTGGTGGCCCTACGAGATCTACAAGTACCTGGCGTCTGGTATCATAGCAGTGGCCCTGATAGCATCTACCAGTACCTGGCGGCCCTACTAGCATCTACTTGTACCTGGCGGCCCTACTGGTGGCCCTACGAGATCTACAAGTACCTGGCGTCTGGTATCATAGCAGTGGCCCTGATAGCATCTACCAGTACCTGGCGGCCCTACTAGCATCTACTTGTACCTGGCGGCCCTACTGGTGGCCCTACGAGATCTACAAGTACCTGGCGTCTGGTATCATAGCAGTGGCCCTGATAGCATCTACCAGTACCTGGCGGCCCTACTAGCATCTACTTGTACCTGGCGGCCCTACGAGATCTACAAGTACCTGGCGTCTGGTATCATAGCAGTGGCCCTGATAGCATCTACCAGTACCTGGCGGCCCTACTAGCATCTACTTGTACCTGACGGCCCTACTGGTGGCCCTACGAGATCTACAAGTACCTGCGTCTGGTAGCATAGCAGTGGCCCTGATAGCATCTACCAGTACCTGGCGGCCCTACTAGCATCTACTTGTACCTGGCGGCCCGACTGGTGGCCCTACGAGATCTACAAGTACCTGGCGTCTGGTATCATAGCAGTGGCCCTGATAGCATCTACCAGTACCTGGCGGCCCTACTAGCATCTACTTGTACCTGGCGGCCCGACTGGTGGCCCTACGAGATCTACAAGTACCTGGCGTCTGGTATCATAGCAGTGGCCCTGATAGCATCTACCAGTACCTGGCGGCCCTACTAGCATCTACTTGTACCTGGCGGCCCTACTGGTGGCCCTACGAGATCTACAAGTACCTGGCGTCTGGTATCATAGCAGTGGCCCTGATAGCATCTACCAGTACCTGGCGGCCCTACTAGCATCTACTTGTACCTGGCGGCCCTACTGGTGGCCCTACGAGATCTACAAGTACCTGGCGTCTGGTATCATAGCAGTGGCCCTGATAGCATCTACCAGTACCTGGCGGCCCTACTAGCATCTACTTGTACCTGGCGGCCCTACTGGTGGCCCTACGAGATCTACAAGTACCTGGCGTCTGGTATCATAGCAGTGGCCCTGATAGCATCTACCAGTACCTGGCGGCCCTACTAGCATCTACTTGTACCTGGCGGCCCTACTAGTGGCCCTACGAGATCTACAAGTACCTGGCGTCTGGTATCATAGCAGTGGCCCTGATAGCATCTACCAGTACCTGGCGGCCCTACTAGCATCTACTTGTACCTGGCGGCCCTACTGGTGGCCCTACGAGATCTACAAGTACCTGGCGTCTGGTATCATAGCAGTGGCCCTGATAGCATCTACCAGTACCTGGCGGCCCTACTAGCATCTACTTGTACCTGGCGGCCCTACTGGTGGCCCTACGAGATCTACAAGTACCTGGCGTCTGGTATCATAGCAGTGGCCCTGATAGCATCTACCAGTACCTGGCGGCCCTACTAGCATCTACTTGTACCTGGCGGCCCTACGAGATCTACAAGTACCTGGCGTCTGGTATCATAGCAGTGGCCCTGATAGCATCTACCAGTACCTGGCGGCCCTACTAGCATCTACTTGTACCTGGCGGCCCTACTGGTGGCCCTACTCAATCTACTAGTACCTGGCAGCCATACCGGTGGACCTGCTAACGTCTACTAGTACCTGCCAGCCCTGCTAGATCTACTAGTACCTGGCAACCCTCACGGTGGCCGTGCTCGTGTCTACTACTACCTGGTAACCACATTACACTCTTCTGCCTCTGTGTGTTTATGCTACCAACCCTGCTTCCACCCACTGAAACAAAGTGACAGTAACAAAAGGGCTCACTCTGTTCATGCCATTGTTCCCGCGAGGCTGTTTCATTCTGAATGACAGATGTTGTCACCTTTTAATCTTGTGACACGTCTGGTAATTCGGACAACAGAAACCGTTAGCAGTTGCTAAAAGGATAGTTGCATGGACCGAGTGGAACGCCTGCCGGCTGGTGGGGTTTTCCATCTCACTCCCTGACAGCTTAGGAGTCGTGATGGACGTCGAGTTTTTTTTTAGCTCGACGGCTGGCGCTCTCAACCCAGATTCTTCAGACTGTGGTTGGAGCCCAGGGTTTGGGACTGGGTGGGTTACACAACGAGAGGAATTCATTAAAATTTGGCAAGGATCTGGATAAATGTGCTGATATAGGCATTTATTTCCACTGTTGCACGAGCCTGAGAACTAGCAAAGAGATGGACATTAAGGACAAATACAGCTAAGCCTCGCCTCGTTTATGGCGCTTAATTGGTTCCAGACACGACCACCATCCTTTCAGCAATGGCGGAATGTGGCTCAAACCGTTTCCTATACTGTACTTTCCATCTGATCTTTCTTCCTGGGCTCCTTCCTCCCTGCCTGGCCTTTACCAGTTTGATGGAGAAAAAAAAACACTGCTGAAATATTGAAGCCAGCGTGGCAGGTGAGAGCTTCGTACTACTCCATACTGTAGTACAGCAGTGTCTTGGTTAACGTCATGAATACGTCCCAGAAGGGCTGACTCAAACCAAAACGGTCTCTAAGCAAAGCAAATTTTGCCATAAAAAATGTCAATCCCTTGAATGTGTTGCAGACGTTATGTTTTTTTATGCAGACAATGATGCAAAAATAATGACTATATCACTTTTACCTAGTTTTGTTGGGGAAAACCCACAAAACCACCAACTAACAAAATAACACAAAATAAACACATTATTCTGATTATTCTGAAAAAAGTGAATATCAATGTTCTTGAACCAAAACACAAGCGTTTGTGCTTTATTTGATCATCAGCTAATGTTCTTCTTGTGCCACAAAGCGGAGGTGACTGGCTTTTACCGAGTCAACATTTTTGTGTTCTGAATTGGGTTGAAACAATTTTTTGTCGTTGCGGCAGAGCCAATTAACACACATCATGCGATCCCCCGCTAAGAGCTGTCACCCACCAGTGGTCCTTTTTTATGTTTTTATCAGCCCTTTATAGCCAACTCATGAAATACAGAACAAGACAAAACACCTACTGCACATTAAAGGCTATTATATTCTTGTGACTTTTAACGCTAGTAATTAATATTGTTGTATTTATCACAATAATCATGTTTTTTTTCCA
>NC_136360.1:21837500-21972500 GCF_037039965.1 Doryrhamphus excisus
GTAAACAATAGACCGCATCAAATAACGAAATTATTGTATCTGTAAAAGTGTCATGCAATCTGCTATATGTGCACGTTAAGATCATTTATTTCATGTAAAGTATGTTATAAATTTATAATAATTAGAATAAATGTATTATTATTTGATATTATTTGTTATTATTATTTTATATTAATTTATTATTATTATGTTGTAAAGTGCGTTATAAATGTATAATAAGAAGAATAAATTTAGTATTATTTTATATTATTTGTTATTGTTATTTTATATTATTATTATTTGTTATTATTATTATTATTATGTGCCTGTGTCCCTTTTTTCAGGAGCACTTTGTAAACAACAGACCGCATCAAATAACGAAATTATTGTATCTGTAAAAGTGTTATGCAATCTGCTATATGTGCACTTTGAGATCATTTATTTCATGTAAAGTGCGTTATAAATTTATAATAATAAGAATACATTTATTATTTAATATTATTATTATTATTATTTTTATGTGCTTGTGTCCCTTTTTTCACTTTGTCAACAACAGACCGCATGAAATAACGAAATTGATAAAACCGCCAAACCATGAAAATGTCGGCTCAAGCCATGATGCCAGCTTGTATGTTGACTTCAAATGAAATACTTTGGAAAAAAAACGGGCGGGCCGTATTCAAACACTTGGCGGGCCGGATGTGGCCCCCGGGCCGTAGTTTGCCCACCCCTGCCCTAGTCCATCCATTTGTAACGTCTCGCCCTGACTACTGTAATGTACTGCTTTCTGGTCTTCCAAAGTCTAGTTTAAAAAGGCCGCAGCACGACTTCTTACAAGGATGTGTAAATTTGACCATATTTCTCCAGTACCAGCCAAACCTGCACTGGCTCCCACTTCATCCAAGTTGCCACTTTAAGGTTCTGTATACAAAATATGACATGGGTCGGCACCTTCCTATCTGGTTGACCTTGTGGTACCCTATGCTCCGTCTAGAAACCTACCCTCACGACACGCCGGTCTTGCAGGCTATAAGCCCTTTATATTCGGGCACCAACGTTGTGGAATGCCCTACCTGTTAATATTAGAGCTGCTACTTCAGTAGAAATGTTCAAGTCTTTAGCATTTATTTAATATTATTCCTGGCCTGTTTGACTGCTGCTACCCTCCGCAGAATCTGAAAAGATCTGAGGTGGTCCACCTCTTAGAGGCACTGCCAAGGAGGGCCCAGCTTGGCTGATGATTATCCTAAGACTGACCAAGTCTCCTGATGGCCCTACATCTACATCTATGACCTGGACTATTACGCTATTTCGATGTACTTGTCATATGTTGCCCACTCCACTGCCGGGATGGGGGTTCAAATCAGGGGATGTCGTCCATTGTTGCCAGCTTAGAAAGCCCTTTGAGAGGCTTTTGTGATTAAGGGCTGTATAAATAAACTTGACTTGATATCATCTATTATTTAGGATTAGATTTTCACATTATTATTTACTCAGATCTTCCCACGATTTGGGCAGTAGGCCAGAGAAGATAAAGGAATAAATCCATCAACACATTAGATCATTCATATATTGCTATCGTCTCTATCGCCGTTTTTCATTCTCGTATATCATATCATTGTATATCGCTATTATTCATGTTTTAGGATGATGTCATAGTTCCCTCACATCAGCCCACTATTTATCTTACATCCTGAGCATTATGCTATGAAAAGCACCAAATATGTTACTTGTAATAGAAGCCGGGCGGGTGTGCGCTCTAAAATAACTAAATAACCTGGTTAACATTGGGCCTTGCGGCTGGAGGAAACCTCTCACTATTTCATCAACTCCAAGAGATGGCAGTGAGTTCCTCAATCTACCTCTGCGTGCACTTCGTAATACCGCTTGCTGCTGGGGCTAAACTCCAGGGTGGTATACCCGCTGCTCATCACTGGCGTTCAGGCCGTATTCCCGCTGCTACAACATTGGTTCTGTTGCTGCTGTGTTGTACACCTAAATCAAGCCCTTTCCACGTTCATACTATGAATCATTATGAAAGGAAAAGTGCCCTTTTGGAATGTTCCACAATTCTTATGTAGGACATGTATACTCACACGGCGCAGTGTGTAGTAAAGATACACAAACGGGTAAAAAGAGGCAGGTCATGAATGCATGTCATGGGACACTGAAGTAAAATGCATTCGGGAAGAGTTGCGTCATCGCCGTGTTGTTGGATGGGGCGTCGGGTTTAGATCCATCCATCCATTTTCCTCCGCTTATCCGGGTCCGGGTCGCGGGGGCAGCAGTCTTAGAAAAGAAGCCCAGACTTCCCGGTCCCCGGCCACCTCCTCCAGCTCCACCGGTAGGACACCAAGGTGTTCCCAGGCCAGCTGTGAGACATAGTCCCTCCAGCGTGTCCTAGGTCTGACCCGGGGCCTTTTCCCGGCTGGGCATGCCCGGAACACGTCGCCAGGGAGGCGTCCGGGAGGCATCCGGACTAGATGCCCGAGCCACCTCAACTGACTCCTCTCGATGTGAAGGAGAAGCCCCTCCCGGATCTCTTAGGGTGAGGAGTCCAGCTACCCTACGGAGGAAACTCATTTCAGCCGCCTGAATCCGCGATCTTCCCTTGTAGACCCACCACCTACGGGGGCAAGCATAAGGGTCCGGTGCAATGTGTGTTGGGTGGCGGGTGCGTAGGCGACCTGGTCTTCGGCGGCCAAATCTGGTTCGTTGGGTTGCTTTGCTTGTAGTTTTTTTTTAAGCCCGCTCTCCATCCTTCCCACCTGTGTGCCGACCCAGCACACAGTCCTGATCCCGCCTGCCCTCTCAGGTTTATGAAAGGCAAGCAGCTTTGCAGACGGTGCATATCAAATTCCACGTGGCTCTGCATGGATTTTGTAGCACAGACAAAGCCTCACGATACATGTGAGTGGCATAATCGCATATCAACACCCGCAAAGAAAAACTCAGGACTGGAAAACTGGCAGCACAAACTAGACGGGATTTTTGATATCAACAATGCACACTGATTACCCCCTTCTATTCATACCACCGTATCGCTATACGGCTGCCTCTATTGACCATACGTGAAAGAGTGTTGTAGCGGTTGGGTGTGAAGGAAACAAACCGGCCATCTCAGTGAAACACTCACCATGATGTAGTGCCGCTGCATCTCCGTCTTCTCGCTGGCCAGCTTCTCACACTCCAGCTTCAGGCTGCACAAGGACGCACAAGGACATGCAAATGAGACACTTTCCTCGCATGTGGCCAAGTATCGTCATTTCACACATGACCCAGCAGGGCGCAACGCTCTCACTCCACAAAGTGTGAAGAATGAGTCATTAGCGTTACACAACTGGTCTCTACATTACACTTACCTGCCACTGAAGTTGTGTATTTGGATATGCTAATCATATCATGCAAATACCAGAGGAATGTTGTTTCCACCAAGCAGTACTGTAGCTAAATATCTGCTGGTGCTGACCCATTGTTTTGCATACTTTTGTGTGTGTACCAATCACACTTGCATGGTATGCTAGCCGCTATCTCCATGCATGTTAACATGCTAACATTAGAATAGTACAATTTTAGCTGTTTTTAGCATTAGGAATCATAGTAAATCTTTGCGCTATCGTGTTGTTAGCATGCCAACAAAAGAGTATACGCATGCTTGGTGTTGCATGCTAACTTTAGCATGTTAGCGTGTTATTACCATAGTAGTATTTTTAGCCATTTTGTAAGCAGAATTCAGAAACAGTTTGGCTATTATGTTATGTTAGCATGCTAAAGCTGCATGTTAGAATTGCTAGCATACTAACAACATTAACATACGCATACTTGGTGTTGCATGCTAACTTTAGCATGTTAGCGTGTTATTACCATAGTAGTATTTTTAGCCATTTTGTAAGCAGAATTCAGAAACAGGTTGGCTATTGTGTTATGTTAGCATGCTAAAGCTGCATGTTAGAATTGCTAGCATACTAACAACATTAACATACGCATACTTGGTGTTGCATGCTAACTTTAGCATGTTAGCGTGTTATTACCATAGTAGTATTTTTAGCCATTTTGTAAGCAGAATTCAGAAACAGTTTGGCTATTATGTTATGTTAGCATGCTAAAGCTGCATGTTAGAATTGCTAGCATACTAACAACATTAACATACGCATGCTTGGTGTTGCATGCTAACTTTAGCATGTTAGCGTGTTATTACCATAGTAGTATTTTTAGCCATTTTGTAAGCAGAATTCAGAAACAGTTTGGCTATTGTGTTATGTTAGCATGCTAAAGCTGCATGTTAGAATTGCTAGCATACTAACAACATTAACATACGCATACTTGGTGTTGCATGCTAACTTTAGCATGTTAGCGTGTTATTACCATAGTAGTATTTTTAGCCATTTTGTAAGCAGAATTCAGAAACAGTTTGGCTATTATGTTATGTTAGCATGCTAAAGCTGCATGTTAGAATTGCTAGCATACTAACAACATTAACATACGCATACTTGGTGTTGCATGCTAACTTTAGCATGTTATTACCATAGTAGTATTTTTAGCCATTTTGTAAGCAGAATTCAGAAACAGTTTGGCTATTATGTTATGTTAGCATGCTAAAGCTGCATGTTAGAATTGCTAGCATACTAACAACATTAACATACGCATACTTGGTGTTGCATGCTAACTTTAGCATGTTAGCGTGTTATTACCATAGTAGTATTTTTAGCCATTTTGTAAGCAGAATTCAGAAACAGTTTGGCTATTATGTTATGCTAGCATGCTAAAACTGCATGTTAGAATTGCTAGCATACTAACAACATTAACATAGCAGCACTTTGCAAAAGTATAAACATTGACGCATGTATAGTTAGCATTGGTAACATAAGCATAGTATTTTCTAGCTATTTTCATGAGTACAAACATCCAAATACTCAGTACTATCATGTTAGGTATGTTAGCGCATGTTAGCGCTAGTATGCTAACATTAGCATAGTATCATTTTTTGACATTTTTGTGCAAACACTTGTTAACCACTGGCTAACCATGTTATTGAATAATACTTTGCATTTGCTTGCTGTACTTTTTTCAGTTGATTACACTTTTTCCCCGTGTTCTAAATACTCTACTATCATTTCTGCATTTTGACATGCACGCCTTTCCTACTCATGTCTTGTTTGTCTCTTCATCTCTTCATTCAGCTTCAAGGGACGTGCATTTTTTTAAAAATTTTATGTGAAACATGAGCACATTTTCTGTGCATAATAGCACTAGAAAATCAGTTAATTTGAGCTAGCTAACAATGCTGTCATTGGGATACACCTATTTCGACTATGAAGAACTCTAAAAAAAAAAAACCTCTACCAAGGTTGCATGGTTCCCAGTCCCGTCTGGGAATGACGCTGAGACGAGTGGCAAGTGAGGTTGTTAGTCCGCCAGATAAAAATGTTTTTCATGTTAGCTGCTACAATAACAATTGGCTGTGGCTTAGTTAATATATACCATGGAAATTGAACACTGTTGGCTGTTTTTTTAGTATTTTTGAGAGGGCTTTTGAGTTAAAATAGGTATTTCCCATGACATCCTTTGTTAGCCTGCTCTTATTAACTCATTTTCTTGTGCTACAATGCACAGAAAGAGGAAATAAAGGATAAAGGATTGGGAATGATGGGCAGTATTCCAAAAAAAGTGCAGTTCCCCTTCAGCATTCAAACGCTATGTCTTCAGACATTGCCATGATCTCGGTAGATTATATGAACTTTTATTAAATGGGATTAGTACTAGGGACCATGGATGATATATAGCCTTTTGGCTAAATCAGGAATATTGATGGAAATGTTTATAAACATGCAAAGTCTGTGTAAATTAAAAAAAAAATAGTCCTGACTTAGCTGGCCAACTTGCATGCAGCCTTCATCATTTGCACATCAATAAGACAGAAAACGGCACCATCCTTGTTAGCATGGCGTTAATTCATACCAAAAAATGTGCACATGCTGCTGTACCTGTGATACTGGGCCTGGAGAAACTGGAATTCCTCCTTAATCCGGTCCAGAGTTTCCAGGACGGTGAACTTGAAAGACTGGCCAGGTTGCAAGGGGACCTTGATTGGGGAGAGGACAGACAGAAAGACGGACATTTAAGTGCACGTGTGTCTCTTGGCTATATAACACGGTAAGTGCATGTGCATGGCTCATACATTTTAGTGTGTGTGCGTGTCAGAGACGAAGGGAAGATGAAAGTGAGAGGAAAGGTCACTTCCTCTTCCCACACATCATAAAGCTGTGTCCTTTCTCTGTCTGTGTTCTCCTCCTCCTCTAATGACTCTTCCTACTTCCCAGCCCTCTTCCTCATCCCTCCCTCCCTCCTCCATATTAGCATCCTCTTGCCAGCTTGCTAATGTATTCCAGCCTACAAAGAGCTGCAAAAGGAGGAAATGTCATTAGAATCACGGCACCTGCTAAAAGCTAAAAGGAGCAACAAAACAAACATCTCTCAGGGGAACATCTCCCCCACCAGCCTTTCAACCTACACACACAGACACACACACTAAGCACCTTCCTCCACCATGTTTGTCCTAAGACTGGGGTGCTTAATAATAGCGCCACTGTGTGGTGTATGTGTCAGAAAATAACCAAATAACACAAAGTAGATGTTTTTTTTATTTTTGCTCATCTCCATAACTCGGTGATCTATTGGCATACACCCATACACACACACACACACACACACACAACACAACATAACACACACCAAACCAAACGCCTCCGTCACTCGCCGAGTAACATGTGGGACAAGCAATGTCATCTATGGACTTGGCAGGTATTAAAATATTAAAATATTAATGCCAAGCAACATTTCACATTCATTTAGATCCAGCAAGGCATGCTGGGAAGCCCTCTTCCCCCAAGAGGAAATTACCCAGCATAGATTGCGTGCAGGGCACCACAGTTGTCGCCCATTACATCACAGTTTTGTGTGGTAGACTATGGTCTCTTCTTAGTAATATGTAGTATTGTGATCACTAGGTGGCAGTAATGACACAAAACATGGAGACATTAGCTTACAGATATTACCTTAACACTGCATGAAGTCAGCCAAGGCATGTCCCCACATCATCAAGTAAAAAAGTTTTGACTTCACTATTTCAAAATTATTTCACACACATGCTTGGAAAGGGGCGGCACGGTGGTCTAGTGGTTAGCGCACAGACCTCACAGTTAGGAGGACCAGGGTTCAATTCCCGCCATCTCTCCGGGTACTCCGGTTTCCTCCCACATTCCAAAAACATGCTAGGTTAATTAGCGACTCCAAATTGTCCATAGGTATGAATGTGAGTGTGAATGGTTGTTTGTCTATATGTGCCCTATGATTGGCTGGCGACCAGTCCAGGGTGTACCCCTGTAGCATACCAGTACAATGTGGTATAAACAAATAATAATAACAGAGCAAAGGCAACTATAGGGGTGTTATTGCATGTCTACAAGGCTCTAATTGTGTTGGAAATTTATTGTTTGTGATATGAGGCTGCAGGGCAGCCGAGTGCTTAGTACATAGGCCACACAGCGAGGGGACCCGAGTTCGATTCCCCCCTCGGCCATCTCTGTGCAGAGTTTGCATGTTCTCCCTCTGCGTGCGTGGGTTTTCTCCGGGTACTCCGGCTTCCTCCACCATTAGCTTCCAAATTGTCCATAGGTATGAATGTGAGTGTGAATGGTTGTTTGTCTATATGTGCCCTGGGATTGGCTGGCCACCAGTCCAGGGTGTACCAAAAAACGGTCTTGTAGTGGTAGGTTACCGGGACATAAAAAATGTAAAAACAATATAGATTATTGACGATAATTCATAGCACAGACAATAACACAAGTGTTATTGTGACAGGTCTACACGCTTGGTACTACGGTTGGGTCTCGAAACAACTGAGTGCCATGAAGGAGGGACCACTGTAAACCAATGGAGGGTCCATCCCATTTGATCCTTTAACGATGTAAACAACAACAGAAGCAAATGCATCCATTCCAATTCAGCGGCAGTGTGCAGAAGGCTACACGCTAACGCTGAGCTACACAAAGTTGGCGGTTTCAGAGGCGAGCTTCATTAGTCTAGACAAGCACAATTCAATTAGATTTCAATTAGTTCGACGGTGGAGGCCAGAGATGTGGTGAGTTCCTGCAGTAATTAATCCGCAGGGCCGAGCTGAGCCGAGTTAAAGTGGAAGCTAGACAGCAAAGGGACGCACGCTAACTGTGTGTGTTTGGTGGGGTAGGGTTGTGGGTGGTGGGGGGTCTGAAAAACAGATCCCTACTGACCTTGATTTACACAACACACACTGGGGGGGGGGGGACTTGGAGGGTGTGCTACGGCAGCAGAACACATATGGCCATGACATCAGTGACTACATGTAGATTCCCACTTGCAGCATGCACACCACGACAACACACACACACGCTGCAAAGTGGGAGGGAGCGGTAGACAGTAGGACTGATTGGCAAAAGAAGAGATAGTGCCTTGTGTGACAGACAGGCGGATGGATTGAGCGAGCGATAGACTGACGTTGTGACAAAGCGGAGAGAGAAACGATGAGCGAGCTGAGGGCTGCTGACTGAGTCAGACCTTCATCCCTGGCACCCCCCACCATGGGAGGAAGATGAAGGAAGACTTTGATTGCCTGTGAATATTGTTATCCTTACAGGTCATCGTATTCTCAGGTCATGGAGTGGATGGCAACTGGACTGTCTAGGTTGTCTCGGAAGACGTTGGACCGCTCATCCCAGCAGGCTTCATCAGTTCATGTTCAAAGACGAGGTCGCACACACCAGCCAGGCTAGATAGGACACCTCTAATCTAGTTCATGCTCAAAGACTAGGTAGGACACACCAGTCAGACCGGATAGGACAGCTCTAGTCTAGTTCATGCTCAAAGACTAGGTAGGACACACCAGTCAGACCGGATAGGACAGCCCTGGTCTAGTTCATGCTCAAAGACTAGGTAGGACACACCAGTCAGACTAGATAGGACAGCTCTAGTTCGGTTCATGATCAAAGACTACGTAGGACATGCCAGTCAGACTAGATAGGACACCTCTCGGCTAGTTCATGTTCAAAGATTACTAGGTAGGACACACCAGCCAGACTAGATAGGACACCTCTCGGCTAGTTCATGATCAAAGACTAGGTAGAAAACACCAGTCAGACGAGATAGGACACCTCTAGTCTAGTTCAGGCTCAAATACTAGGTAGGACACACCAGTCAGACTAGATCGGACAGCTCTATTTCGGTTCATGATCAAAAACTGGGTAGGACACACCTGTCAGACTAGATAGGACACCACTAGTATAGTTCATGATCAAAGCCTCGGTAGGACACACCAGTCAGGCTAGATAGGACACCTCTACTCTAGTTCATGATCAAAGACTACATAGGATATGAAAGTCAGACTAGATAGGACACCTCTCGGTTAGTTCATGATCAAAGATTAGGTAGGACACACCAGCCAGACTAGATAGGACACCTCTAGTCTAGTTCACAATCAAAGATCAGGAGGAACACGGACAAGTCAGACTAGATAGGACACCTCTAGTCTAGTTCATGATCAAAGACTAGGTAGGAAACACCAGCCAGACTAGATAGGACAGCTCTAGTCTAGTTCAGGCTCAAATACTAGGTAGGACACACCAGTCAGACTAGATCGGACAGCTCTAGTTCGGTTCATGATCAAAAACTAGGTAGGACACACCTGTCAGACTAGATAGGACACCACTAGTATAGTTCATGATTAAAGCCTAGGTAGGACACACCAGTCAGGCTAAATAGGACACCTCTACTCTAGTTCATGATCAAAGACTACGTAGGACATGCCAGTCAGACTAGATAGGACACCACTAGTCTAGTTCATGTTCAAAGATTAGGTAGGACACACCAGCCAGACTAGATAGGACACCTCTAGTCGAGATCACAATCAAAGATCAGGAGGAACACGGACAAGTCAGACTAGATAGGACACCTCTAGTCTAGTTCATGATCAAAGACTAGGTAGGACACACCAGCCAGACTAGATAGGACAGCTCTAGTCTAGTTCAGGCTCAAATACTAGGTAGGACACACCAGTCAGACTAGATCGGACAGCTCTAGTTCGGTTCATGATCAAGAACTAGGTATACATATATTTATATGTTTATATATAATATTTATTTACTTTTTTCAAAATGTATTTTAATTGATGAATTTTAATTACGGTCACACAAAAACATGACAATGTGGGAGCTTCATTTGTAATTTTACATTTAAAGGTGACCTATGATGCTCATTTGGTGGCCCTTTCTATTGAGTTTCTCCTATAGAGCAGCTACTTACAATAACCAAGACACGGAAAGCTTTCTAGATCTTCCAGATGCTGCATATATGGCCATGTATGTAGGCCATGGCAAACATTTGTTGTTGAAGTTGAGCACGAGTATGTCGGGTCTCTCCTGTGCTGTGACAGATGGCAGTACAGACTGTTTGGGGGGGTCTGAGAGGCTGTCACCAAGGGCCAAAAAAGACCTATCGCTGTGTGTGTTTTTGTATGGATGTGCACTAGTACTGCTGTGTGTGTGAGAGAGAGAGAGAGAGCACTAATGCAGGCGTCATAGAGAATTCTGATACCAAAAACTGATCCAGTTAATCTAGCTGGTGGATGGGCAGGAGGGGGGGGCGGTCTCACACACACACACACACACATACAACTTGTGGGACAGCAGTGAATCACAATTTGGACGAGCTGGCACGGGCAAAGCAGGGAATTAGGGAGGATTATCTATGGCGAGTCGAGGGGGGGTTCGGGGGGGTAAACAGAAGGAGGGTTCAGGGAGGTCTGTTTTGACTTGATCATAAACAGGATGGCGATGCTGCCCCTCGCCATGACCATCCCCACCTGTGTCAATGCTTCCACGGACTAGCTCACTGACGAATATTTCAGCAATGGACAAAGATAACAACAACAGACCTGTAATAGATACGCGCTAGAATGGTGTAATCGACTTATGGAGACAAAATAGAGTGCAATACTTGGCTGCAACCAGCAGAGGCACTGTTGGTCTAAATCACACACACTTGCTTACTATAGCATCATTATTCGACTCCATGCTACAGTCACATACAGGAGTACACAACTACCATGGAGAGTCATTAATAACATTTCTAAAACCATATTTATGTCATCAGGAATTGATTAACTGTTTGCATTCCTGGAGAGATATTATATCCGTACATTCATCCACCCATTTTCTATACCGCTTGTGGCAGGTATGCTGGAGTCTATACCAGCCGTCTTCAGGCGAGAGGCGGGGTAGATCCTGGACTGGTCGCCGGCCAATCGCAGCACACTCAGATATTGTAAAAATATATAAGTGTTGTCTCCAAAAAAGATGAGTGTAACTCACTTGAAACATCGGGTGTATTAGAATAATCACAAAATGATGACAAAAGATGGTACCATTGCAGGACTGTCCCCATCACAGTTGCCCCCATCGGCTTGTCTTTCTTATTTCGTGTACCGTATGTCTGGACTAAGCAGGAAGAGGGAAAAATACATAAGCGGGAGTGCAGAGAATAGTGGGAGTGCCCACTTCTACACTACACCAGGGGTGGGCAAACTACGGCCCGGGGGCCACATCCGGCCTGCCAAGTGTTTGAATACGGCCCGCCCAATCTTTCCAAAGTATTTCATTTAAACTCAACATACAACCTGGCATCATGGCCTGAGCCAACCTTTTGATGGTTTTATCAATTTCGTTTTTTGACATGGTCTGTTGTTTACAAAGTGCTCCTGAAAAAAGGGACACAAGCACATAATAATAATTATTATTATTATTATTAGATTATTAAATTATTATTAGAACTATTATTATTATTATATTAATGCTAATTATTATATTAATTATATATAATATTATTGTTATATTTGCATATTTTACATAATAATAATATAATAATTATTATTTTAATTTTATTGTAATTATTATAATATTTTATTATTTTTTAAATATTTAAATGTAAATATAAAATAATAAAAAATAATAGCAGATTGCATGACAATTTTACAGATACAATAATACCAGGTGGACTGTTACGTGTAAAATATATAGTCTGCCCCCCGCCCCCGTAAATTTAGTCATATCAATGCGGGCCCGCGAGTCAAAAAGTTTGCCCACCCCTGGACAGTAAACAAGTTCACCAAGCTCCCAGTCTCATTGCGTCCTCTTGCGGCTGTCCATGAAAATATTCACTCATAGGTTCATGTCACTCAGTATGAATTAACATTGAAAAACATGTTCAATTCAACATATATTTTGATACACAGTTCGTCCCTCACTCTATTGCAGTTTGAATATCACTCATGACTGTGAGAAATATAGAAAGACAAGTTATAGATAGTCCAGTGGTCATGAAGCATCAGTAATGTAAGGAGACATGACGTTACATTACATTACATTTCACACTGCATGGAGACTGGCCACTCAACCACCGACTTATTCATTTTTCACATGCCACGGCCGAGACGGACACGCCATGGCTGAGATTGAGTGAAAAAAGGGTTCTCCTCTCAGTCTGAGTGGAAGTGGTACATGTTCTTAAGTTTAGAATAAATGAAGTGGAAAAGCTAACTAGTTAGCTCGCTAGTTTGCTATTCTAGCAGCCCTCTTTTGTAAGAATAACAGAGTGTAAAAGTAACTCCAGAGGTGTTATTTCATGTCCGCATTGTTTTAATCATGTTAAAACTTGTATTCAGAAACTCATAAACAGGTTTTCTATGCTGCACTTTACTATTTGGATATACTAAGGCAGAGGTAGGGAACCTATGGCTCGGGAGCCAGGTATGGCTCTTTTGATGACTGTATCTGGCTCTCAAGCATTTCTTACCACAATAAAAATGTATTTTTGCTAACATTTTAAAGTAAAATTTTAATTCGTCCATCTATTTTCTACTGCAATACGGTCGACCATATCCATCTTTCCTGATATTTTCCAGGTCAAACACCAAAACTTGATTATTACTGGGTAATGCTGTAGTCTACCTCGGTCATTGAGATGTCAAAAAAACATGTAAATGTAAACTTTCCTCCTTTAGTCAAATAGCTAAAGCTGCAGAACCAAGCCTTCTGATAAAGATGGCCAAAAGAATGAAATATACTGAGTATGGTGCAAAATTATGCAGCAGCAGAAGTTGTATTAATGGTATTTGATTTATTATTAGACACTGCGCTGCTCACGAAAGTGTGCTGGCCACACCCCATTGGCGTGGGGTAGTGTGCCTGGTCTACGTAATTAGAGCCCATTATCTAAAACTGTTGGTCTTACATAAAAATGCACACATTTTATTGTATTCAATGTTTAAAAAAATGTACATGGCTCTCACAGATACACATTTTAAAATATCTGGCCTTCATGGCTCTCTTAGCCAAAAAGGTTCCCGACCCCTGTACTAAGGGGATTGTACAAAGTCAAGTGGCCATCAAAAAGTTGAGTGGTGATCACGCCAACTTCTGCAAAGTCTCTTATCTAAGCTGGCGTGAAGTCTTTGTGAACTGGAACCGTCACATTCAAGTGCACGGTGGCCGCTGACGTCCTTGCAGAACACTCGCAAGTGATACTGCAATCATCCATCTGGTGACTGACGTCAGCGCGATTCGTTTTGCATTCTGTCTGAACGCCATCACGGGAGGCTTTGTTCGTCTCTCTCGGTTCATCTTTCATAACAGGCAACTTCTGTTTTTTTCCCCCCCACCCGCTGGAAAACGAGAGCGCAAGTGTGGAACAGATGAACGTCTGCGAGTGATTGGGTAAGAAATAATTCGATCTGGCTGCTCGTCTCCCTGTTTAGCCCCTGGCGCGCACCGTATCCACACGATGATGGCGGGCAAGCCCGCGCAAGAAGGCATCGGCAAACACTAACTTGTTCTTCAGCACATTTCTTGCCTTCTACTTCCACCCCGTCGTTTTTCTACCCGCCTTCTTCATTTTGCATGAAAGCGTCTCAGACAAGCAGAGACACATTCGAAGAGACCATGAAATAATAATTGGCTGGTGAAATATTTAGGGGCAAAAGGCACAATGAATAGATGAGACATGCCCAGGATTGGTGGTGCTCCTGTGAACAACAACAACAACAGCTTACTGCTTTTGGACTGATGGGACGATATCCAGCAAGGATGTGTGTAGTCTTATGAACACATCGCTTATGTCCCGTGTACACACAAAGTCTTTCTTCGGATGGCTTTACAATTGGCTGAAAGTTTGACAAGTTGTGATGGGCAAGCCCATAGGAGAACTATCAAAATATCAGCTTCTATGAACTTCTGCAACCTAGCAGAGGCACTGTTGATTCAGTCCGAAGAAGATCACCATGTGGGCCATGCAGACCTCTGCTACAGAACAACTCCTCCAAAGAAAATAGACTAATAGACAAGATGAGACGTCATCCAACTAACTGTGTCACATGTGGTAATATCGTTTTATTATGAAGACAAATACTAGGGTGAGGGGTTGGACGTTTAGTGGACACGGCTGCAAGCCAAACGCAAAGCATTTTGCATGCCCATAAAACTATTTTCATCACACCCATACAAAGGTCTACCAAGCTACGGTATAACCGTTTATGAAACACCGGGTAAAATTCGCCAATCATGTATTCCTTCAATAAATTGATTTTTTTTTTGCATTTAAGTCACCGCAATTTCATTTACTAGGACAAAAGTACACACTCTATGCAGGTTAAATAAGTGTAAAAAGTTAAAAAAAAAAAAGAAAGAAAAGACCAGCCCGGATAAGAATGCATCGCCTTGGCTTCTCATTTACATGACAATGAACAACTATTCACACTATATTGTTCTTGTGTGAAAATAGTTTCCAGTTCTATGGTTATCGTCACACACTTCTTTGGTCTCACTTTTCAATAAGGTACACAAAAATACAGCAGTTCATGAGGAACTATGACACATGAATTCAGAACAGTTACTGAGGAACTAGTATAGAACTAAGAAGGAACTAATGACTAAGCCACATGGATTTAGAGTAGTTACTGAGGGACTAGAGCACAAGCATTTAGAGTAGTTACTGAGGAACTAATGAAGTCATGAGAAACCGAGTAGTTACCGAGGAGCCATGGCGCATACATTTGGAGTAGTTACTGAGGAACGACGGCGCATACATTTAGAGTAGTTACTAAGGACTTGAGGCTCTCTTGCTAGGTGCTAGCATGGTAGCTGTTAGCATGTTAGCATTTAAGCTAATTTGTTTATGTTTAAAGGCAAATACACACATGGCATGATGCAGGGAAGTTATAGGACATCCTTGGCAGTTTCTAAACTTGAGGCCCTCTTGCTAGGTGCTAGCATGGTAGCCGTTAGCATGTTAGCATTTAAGCTCATTTACTCATGTTTAAAGGCAAATATACACATGGCATGATGCAGGAAGGTTATAGGACAACCTTGGCAGTTTCTAAACTTGAGGCCCTCTTGCTAGGTGCTAGCATGGTAGCCGTTAGCATGTTAGCATTTAAGCTAAATTGCTTATGTTTAAAAGCAAATACACACATGGCATGATGCAGGGAAGTTATAGGACATCCTTGGCAGTTTCTAAACTTGAGGCCCTCTTGCTAGGTGCTAGCATGGTAGCCGTTAGCATGTTAGCATTTAAGCTAATTTACTCATGGCTACAGGCAAATATACACATGGCATGATGCAGGAAGGTTATAGGACAACCTTGGCAGTTTCTAAACTTGAGGCCCTCTTGCTAGGTGCTAGCATGATGACTGTTAGCATGTTAGCATTTTTGCTAATTTACTCATGTCTAAAGGCAAATACCCACGTGGCATGATGTGGGGACACTATGGGACTGCCCCAAACTTTTCGGGACCTGAGGCTGTCTTGCTAGGTGCTAGCATGGTAGCCGTTAGCATGTTAGCTAATTTACAAATGTCTAAAGGCAAATAGACACATGGCATGATGTGGGGACACTATGGGACTGCATCAACCTTTTCGGTACTTGAGGCGTTCTTGCTAGGTGCTAGCACGGTAGCCGTTGGCACACCGGGCCCGAGGTTCACAGCACAGGTGGCCAGTCCATCAAAATTTCCGCGGGAATTTTCTAGTTAACTACTGTAATTGTGGGTACCTTATTGTAAAGTGATACCACTTCTTCTTAGCCATTAAATGTAGCACTTGTTGTTTTTTTTTTTTCTCCCTTCCTGTGACATTAACCGCCTGTTGTAATGTCCCCTGAGCTCATTTGTAAACAAACCTTCACCTTAAGAGGAAGGATGTCGTACCAAATGCTCCGTGTTTGAAAAGTGTAAAAGCTTTCCCAGAGACCTCTGTGACGTCACAGCAGCTGCTTGGAGCATGTGCCCCAATACAGTGCACCTTGCCGGGCCACAGCAGGTGTCTCCTCCCCCTCTGTACTCTGGTTCTCCTGGTAGTAGTCATGTCATTAGGACTCATCCATCCGGTCCTGAGTTGCCGACTGAAGTCAAACACACAATTAAGAGATTGTGTCCGACCATGGAGACACATTTTCCAAATGTAACTTTCGCCTGTTTGAATCTGGTGGCGGTTCCATCCTAATTCCCCAGCCTCCACTGTGGATGCACTTAAGTAGCACATTTGCAGCAGGAGCAACAACAGGAAATGAATATTCCGGCTGTAGTTGTCTAAAAAAGAAACAGGAAGACCTACTTAAGCGTGCTCTGAATTGATGGCTGCTGGAAGGCAAACAAACGCACACGTGAAGGTGCATGCGTGTTTGGCACTCTCGCACCTCGCCATATGGATCATATTCCATGGCGGCGACAGAAATAACGCCGGCGGAGGGGGTTGGAGTGATGGCGTTTACATGTTGGCATGGGGGTCAAGCTTGATCACAAAGGTCTGCATTATTCTTTATTGCTTCCATCTTTAACTTCATGCCTTTCTCACACTTCCGTCTTGTCTCTTTGAGTCCTATTAGCATTCTCTGTGCAGACCTAATTGATTCCTCATGCCCGACTCTTGTGAAATGCCATTCATAATTCTGTATGATAGTTATGTGTGTGTGTATGTGTGTGTGTGTGTGTGTGTATCTGGCTGGCAAGTCGCTCTGCAGGCGGACTACACACTGCAAAGTGGCCGCTGACCTATTTGTAGCACAGACACAGAGAATGACAAATAAATCTGATTATAGCAAGCGGGCCGTGCCCCCCCCCGGGAATAAAAAGCGTCCTTGGTCACACTGAGCTCAAGCTGTCACTCACCCCTGTGGGATTTTTTTTTTATGAGTCCCTGCGTATTTAACCTTTATCTCACTTTGCATTTAACCTTTACTTTACACTGGCGGCGACATTAACGCCAGAGTTTGACTGCACTTGAAGGCTTTTTATATAGGAGCGTTGGAATGAAAGGAGCATGATGGAAACACACACACGGTAGTGACCTGTCCAGACAGTAGGGTCAGCTCCACCACCGACTATCTACAAGATGAGACAACATATGGGGGGCCAACATCACGACGCCGATGACAGACCCAGAAGAAATATGTGCTTACCGGATGCCTGCCCTGAGGGTACATGATCCCAGGAGAGGAGAGGCTTCCAGTCCGTTTGATGGCCAGGTTGGTCCCCTGGCCCTCCACTCCTCTGCCCTCCACCGGTCACACGCTCAGAAAGTCCACTTCTTCTTCTGGCAAATTCAGTCCGATGCTTGTTTATCCAAGAGTGTCATAAGAAGACCCTGGACTTGCTCTCCTCTTATCAGTCTTCCTCCTTCTGTGATCAGTCAAGGTCCAAACATAGTGACATGACAAAATTACATCCCACCCGCCCCCCCTTCTTCTTCTTCTTCTTCTTCTTCTTCTCGCCTCTGCTCGTCACGTCGCCGGATGCCCCTTCACCCGGTCATCCAATGACAGAAACATAAACACACAGATGGATACCCTTCTTCTCTGCTTGGTCTTTCCTCCTCCTCTGTGACACGCCGAGCGCTGCTGCAGAAGGGGAGGGAGAAGACGAAGATGAAGAGAGTGTGTGCGTTAGATTTCTTTTTTTAATATGAAAATTTTAAAAAATAAAAATAAAAATGAAAGAACAGCAGGTCAGTGGAGGATCCAGCGGGCTTTTCGGCAGCAAACCCTAGACTGTAATATATTGTGCCTGTTGGCTTCAACACAAACAGGACAGGCAGCTAAAGCTGCTCTTAAGGTGGACTGAGCAGATCGCCGAGAGAGAGAGAGAGAGAGAGAGAGAGAGAGATGGATCTTTTTGCCGTTGTGGTCACACAGACAAAGCAATCAGTCGTATACAAAGACTGATAAGGAAGTGAGACTCCCAAACAAATGCGGCCACAGTCGTCCACGACTCATTATCAATAAGTATTAAAGCGTATCAAAGCGTGATTTAAAGCGTAACAAATCCTGATCAATCGGCATCAAAGCGTGAGTTGCCGTAGCGATTCGGGAAATAATTTGTCGCCTAAAGCGGGAACGAATTTCGTATCAGAGCGTATCAGAGCTTATCAGAGCTTAAACATATCTGAGGAGAACGTGAGATTTTTTGAAAAATGACGCCGAATTTCGTCGCCGATTCAAAGCGCGACATTCGGCGTCGGTGTGAACGTAGCTTTAACGATATATATATGTATATATAATATTTTGGGGCCATGGCCGCTTTCAGGAGAGAACATTTTCCAAGAATCCTGATGACAATTCCAAATATTAACAATAATTCTTCCATTTATTCAATATGCCATCGGGATGATTCATATTTACATTACAACATAGCAACGGTCCCACATTTGTAGCAGCTTTTGGTTCCAGACTACCACACGAAAATGTTTTCAAGTCCAAATGGTATCATCCACACGGAAACGGCATTTTGAAGTTTCTGAAAGGGGCTTTTTGAGTGGGAAAATCTTTCCAAACAATTCCAAACAATGACGTCATAGAGGTGGACCAACGTAATACAGTATGCAAACATACATGAATCGCCCCAGTTTACCGTCTCCTGATATTTTGTTGTTCTCCAAAAGGATTCCAATAAATAATTCCACTTTGTCATAAGTACCTGGATGAGCCACAAGGGAAGCAGAAGACTGACATGTTACAGGCTTTCTTTCTTCTTCTATAGTTTGGTGTCACGTGGTTGTCTACATGTGTTTACAGCGCCACACGTAGGTGAGACTTGCGTATGACATCCTTTTCCTCCCAGTCATCAAACCCAAGTGGACACTGCCAATGTATTCAATTCAATGTGATAAATTGAATATTTTGGTAACTAGAGGATAGACAACCTGTTTATGACTTTATAAATACAGGTCTTAACATTAATAGCACCACTATAGTCACCTTTACAATCCTATTCTTTATTTACAACACACTGTAACTCTTATGCCGCAGGTACTCCATACGCTAGCTAGCTAGCAAGCTAGAGCTAGCAAGCCTTGAATTTCTTTCTTCTCAACTTAAGAAGCCAAAAACGTACGATTTCCACAAGCAGTGGTCGGTGAACTCTATCTTGTGGGACAGCCGTGGCTGATTTGATGACTTCATGCAGTGTTGAGGTAATGTCATGTAAGCTAAAGTCTCTGTGTTTTGTGTCATGACTGCCACCGAGTGACCACAATACAGTTGTATTTACATACAGTATGTGTGGACTAATGTAGATATAGACATAGTCCACCACCAAGCAGCCATCATTTATTCAGTCATTCATTTCTGGAACTTTGGAATGTACCAAGGGACAACTGTACTTCTGTTCCACAGAAGGTGCTAGGAAGAAAGTAGATGGTCATTTTCAAGAGAAAAGTCTTAAAGCTTACAGAAATTGAACTATACAAAGACCAGCATTGTCCAAGTCAGGGGTCTTGAAGGCACCTTAAGTGGGTTCAAGTTCACTTCAATTAGACCATAAACGTAGCGTAAAATGAATGCATTGCATTAAAAAAAAAAACGTACACCTACACCCTTGATTGACACAACCTGGAGCCAGTTAGATGCAGACACGGATCCACTCAGGAAAGGCTACCGGGACACAAGAACAGCATAACAAGGTAGGCACTTCCTAGTTTGGGACCTTCCTGCTTTTAGCGCATCTTTCCAGGATTTATCAAGAACTTTTCAACATGGCATTGAAGAGGGTGTCGCTATTCTCATCCAAGATGAGATATTCGCCGACTGCCGACCACTAGATGCTCAAACCACACTGCCTGTCATCCACGCATCACACATTGATGTTATATGCCATTCCCAGGGTTGTATACCCATTGGCAGTCTATTCATTCTGTGTTTGTGTTTGTTATGAACACAGTCCATAATCAATATACAAGACTATAATGTCTGTGGGCTCAAACACTACCACGTGTTTCCACGTAGAGAGCATCAGTCTGACCCAGACGTCTTTTGGCGCTGCTCATAATGACTTTATCCCGGGCAGCTCTGCCTTTGAACTTGATCAAACAGCCATTAATCCGCAACGCTGGCGAATTGGACGCAGCCGTGCCTCTTGGCATGTGGGTACAGGGTTTCCAGTAAGACAGAAAGTGCATTTCATAACAAGAAGGTCAGCCAGAGGGCAGCCCCGAAGACTTCATTAAGGTCACATACAGAGTTCCTATCATCCTATGTGATCCTTACCAAACACCACTTCTGGGGAATGACTCAACTCAAATGAACCAACCTCTACTTTCACATAGAGTTGCACAGATTAACTGATTAATCGATGGTAATCAATTACCCAATTAACTCTTTTGGTCATAGATTTATTGTTTTTGATTTAAATAAGTAAATATCCTCTGATTTCAGCCTCTCAAACATGAATATTTTGTAATTTCCTTAGGAAAGAACGTAAATCCAATGAATCCACTCTACACACCTGTAAGTCAGTGAAACTCAAGCCTTTGTTAAGTACTCGGGAGTCAGTGAAACTCAAGTATTCATTGAGTACTTAGGAGTAAGTCAAACATGAGTCTTTGTTGAATACTTGAGAGTCGGTGAAACTGGAGTCTTCATCGTGTACCGATGAGTCAGTCAAACTAGAGTCTATGTTGGGTACCGATTAACTGCACCGATTAACTGATTAATCGATGGTAATCAATTACCCAATTAACTCTTTTGGTCATAGATTTATTGTTTTTGACTTAAATAAGTAAATATCCTCTGATTTCAGCCTCTCAAACATGAATATTTTGTAATTTCCTTAGGAAAGAACGTAAATCCAATGAATCCACTCTACACACCTGTGAGTCAGTGAAACTCAAGCCTTTGTTAAGTACTCGGGAGTCAGTGAAACTCAAGTATTCATTGAGTACTTAGGAGTAAGTCAAACATGAGTCTTTGTTGAATACTTGAGAGTCGGTGAAACTGGAGTCTTCATCGTGTACCGATGAGTCAGTCAAACTAGAGTCTATGTTGGGTGCCCGTGAGTCAGTCAAACTTGAGTCTATGTTGGGTACCCGCGAGTCAGTCAAACTTGAGTCTTCCTCGAGAACCTTGGGTGCTGGTGAAACATGAGCTTTTGTCATATACACTTGAGTTAGTGCAATTCCAGTCTTCTTTGAGTTCTTGTCGAGTACCTGTGAGTCAGCAAAACTCAAGTCTTCATAAAGGACCCGTATGTCAAGAGTCTTTGTCAAGCTTTGTCAAGCATGTGAGCGCCACTGAAGCCCGAGTCTTTGTCAAGTACCCATGAGTCAGTGAACTCAAGTCTTTTTCGAGTACCTGTGATTCAGTGAAAGTCGAGTCTTCATTGAGGACGTGTGTGTCAGTCAAACCTGAGCCTTCGTCAAGTGTCCGTGAGTCAGTGAAACTCAAGTCTTTGTCAAGTACCCGTGAGTGACTGAAACTCAAGTCTTTATCGAGAACTTCTGTGTCAGTGAAACTCGAGTCTTCGTCATGTACTTAACATCAGTGAAACTGGAGCCTTCGCCGAATACCTGTGAGTCAGTGAAACTTGAGTCTTTGTAGAGTACCCGTGAGTCAGTGAAACTTGAGTCTTTGTAGAGTACCCGTGAGTCAGTGAAACTTGAGCCTTGTAGAGTACCCGTGAGTCAGTGAAACTTGAGTCTTTGTAGAGTACCCGTGAGTCAGTGAAACTTGAGTCTTTGTAGAGTACCCGTGAGTCAGTGAAACTTGAGTCTTTGTAGAGTACCCGTGAGTCAGTGAAACTTGAGTCTTTGTAGAGTACCCGTGAGTCAGTGAAACTCAAGTCTTTGTCAAGTACCCGTGAGTGACTGAAACTCAAGTCTTTATCGAGAACTTCTGTGTCAGTGAAACTCGAGTCTTCGTCATGTACTTAAAATCAGTGAAACTGGAGCCTTCGCCGAATACCTGTGAGTCAGTGAAACTTGAGTCTTTGTAGAGTACCCGTGACTCAGCGAAACTTGAGTCTTTGTAGAGTACCCGTGACTCAGCGAAACTTGAGTCTTTGTAGAGTACCCGTGAGTCAGTGAAACTTGAGTCTTTGTAGAGTACCCGTGAGTCAGTGAAACTTGAGTCTTTGTAGAGTACCCGTGAGTCAGTGAAACCTGAGTCTTTGTAGAGTACCCGTGAGTCAGTGAAACTTGAGTCTTTGTAGAGTACCCGTGAGTCAGTGAAACTTGAGTCTTTGTAGAGTACCCGTGAGTCAGTGAAACTTGAGTCTTTGTAGAGTACCCGTGAGTCAGTGAAACTCAAGTCTTTGTCAAGTACCCGTGAGTGACTGAAACTCAAGTCTTTATCGAGAACTTCTGTGTCAGTGAAACTCGAGTCTTCGTCATGTACTTAAAATCAGTGAAACTGGAGCCTTCGCCGAATACCTGTGAGTCAGTGAAACCTGAGTCTTTGTAGAGTACCCGTGAGTCAGTGAAACTTGAGTCTTTGTAGAGTACCCGTGAGTCAGTGAAACTTGAGTCTTTGTAGAGTACCCGTGAGTCAGTGAAACTTGAGTCTTTGTAGAGTACCCGTGAGTCGGTGAAACTTGAGTCTTTGTAGAGTACCCGTGAGTCAGTGAAACTCAAGTCTTTGTCAAGTACCCGTGAGTGACTGAAACTCAAGTCTTTATCGAGAACTTCTGTGTCAGTGAAACTCGAGTCTTCGTCATGTACTTAAAATCAGTGAAACTGGAGCCTTCGCCGAATACCTGTGAGTCAGTGAAACTTGAGTCTTTGTAGAGTACCCGTGAGTCAGTGAAACTTGAGTCTTTGTAGAGTACCCGTGAGTCAGTGAAACTGGAGCCTTCACCGAATACCTGTGAGTCAGTGAAACTTGAGTCTTTGTAGAGTACCCGTGAGTCAGTGAAACTTGAGTCTTTGTAGAGTACCCGTGAGTCAGTGAAACTTGAGTCTTTGTAGAGTACCCGTGAGTCAGTGAAACTTGAGTCTTTGTAGAGTACCCGTGAGTCAGTGAAACTTGAGTCTTTGTAGAGTACCCGTGAGTCAGTGAAACTCAAGTCTTTGTCAAGTACCCGTGAGTGACTGAAACTCAAGTCTTTATCGAGAACTTCTGTGTCAGTGAAACTCGAGTCTTCGTCATGTACTTAAAATCAGTGAAACTGGAGCCTTCGCCGAATACCTGTGAGTCAGTGAAACTTGAGTCTTTGTAGAGTACCCGTGAGTCAGTGAAACTCAAGTCTTTGTCAAGTACCCGTGAGTGACTGAAACTCAAGTCTTTATCGAGAACTTCTGTGTCAGTGAAACTCGAGTCTTCGTCATGTACTTAAAATCAGTGAAACTGGAGCCTTCGCCGAATACCTGTGAGTCAGTGAAACCTGAGTCTTTGTAGAGTACCCGTGAGTCAGTGAAACTTGAGTCTTTGTAGAGTACCTGTGAGTCAGTGAAACTTGAGTCTTTGTAGAGTACCCGTGAGTCAGTGAAACTTGAGTCTTTGTAGAGTACCCGTGAGTCAGTGAAACTTGAGTCTTTGTAGAGTACCCGTGAGTCAGTGAAACTTGAGTCTTTGTAGAGTACCCGTGAGTCAGTGAAACTTGAGTCTTTGTAGAGTACCCGTGAGTCAGTGAAACTCCAGTCTATATGGACTACTCGTGGGTCAGTGAGACTCACGTCTCCGTTGAGGGCTCGTGTGGCAGGGAAACCTGAGTCAAAAATATCAACTGGCGAGATTTAATTCAATGCTGCCACTTGCATGATTTTTGGTTTATTTAGCAGTCACACATTTTACAAAAGGCAGACACCGAGTCAGCAACGCTACTTTGCAGGTACTTGGTTTAGACACTTGATTTTGTTTAAAAGACTAGTTTGCTGCACGCAATATTGTACAAAAGAAACCAAATCATACAAAAATGGTGCAAATGAAAACCACAATTGGACTGTCCTGTACTTGTTTGGAGGAGTGTGCTCTGTCCTTACGAAACAATAAGGACGTATAGCCAATAAATACATTGGCTCACTGTGTGAAAAGACGAAAAACTGGCATTCACACCACATCACCTGTCAACCACAGAGCTCCACTTCCTTCTACTTCCTGTTCCAGACATTACAAGCTGCTGAAATCACGGAAAGACTCATTCCAGAACCTTCTACGTCTCAATTGAGTCCATTCACACACAAGGCTGCGGCTAGTGACTGGTTCCACCTTAAAAAAGAAAAAAACTCTGCTTGCCGGGAGACTCTCCCGGCGCGCTGATTGGACGAATTCCACTGCGGCTGCAGCCAATAGCGATCACGGGGACCCACGTTGGCTCCTGATGTAAGCTGAGGAACTGGCCAATAGGAGCGAAGAAGCAGCTTTAAAATGGGCGTAGATGAAAATGAGGAAAGAAGAAAAACGGACATGGGTCTGTGGGGGATTGTGGGTATTGAAGTTCCGATTATTCGACACACACACCTCATTTGCATATTTTGGAATGATCTAAGAAATAAACAGAACTCAGTTTAACCCAGAAAAAATACGGACATATGAAAACGGTAAATAAAAATGTGCACGGTTTCAACTGTGATAATATTTGAATCAAAATGACTACAAAAATGGCCACACGCACACTTTTTGTATGTAGAATGAAGTGAGGGCGATGCTGCAAACAAATGTGATCCCTTGACCTTGCAGTGTAAACATCTAACGTGTGTGTATAGTATAGTGGAGTATAAGCCACAATTAGCTCCACATCCAACTTATTTCCTGCTCCCAGTCCGCAGGAAAGACGTGTGTCACATGTGCTGACATGTTTTAAATAGTTTGGTGTTCATGCGCTGACTTATTCACTCTTTAGCGATGGCGTAACGTAGGAGTTAAAGTATTATGTGTTGCTCATGGGTTCCAACTACAGTGTGATTTCCTTAAAGCTACGTTCACACCGACGCCGAATGTCGCGCTTTGAATCAAAAAATCTCACGATCTCCTCAGATATGTTTAAGCTCTGATAAGCTCTGATACGAAATTCGCTCCCGCTTTAGGCGACAAATTATTTCCCGAATCGCTACCGCAACTCACGCTTTGATGCCGATTGATCAGGATTTGTTACGCTTTAAATCACGCTTTGATACGCTTTAATACTCATTGATAAGCTTTGGTGCGCTTATCACGCTTTAAATAACGCTCTGATACGATTATTAAGCTTTCTTGTGCATTGATGGAAAATTTCGAGACCCCGACTGCAGCATATTGAAGCGACCCTGACGTATTCATGTTGACGTTGTGCTCTTGGGTGTCCGACTGTTCCGGGTGACTGTGAATGCACCAGGGGGTGGGGGCGTGTCTGGTGGAGGAAGTACTGTTGTGTTACGGCCGACAGTAGCCAGTATTATTGTTGTGCAATAAAAAAGCTTGTCAGCGATCGCAGTCGTGTAATTTCCATAGCGTCGGCAACGACGCTACAATATATAAAGATGCAGCAGATCCATTGATCCTTTGAACCAAGCTCTGTTAAGCTTTCCTACGCTTTGAGCAAAACTTTGATAAGCTCTATGACGCTTTGATAAGCTTTAATACGCTCTCCCCGCTTTACGCAATTCGTGACAGATCGCCTCAAATTTTTAAACAGTTTAAAAAATTTTGGCGCTCTTGCCGAATGTCCCGAATTGCTCAAACCTTTCTTACGCTGTATTACGGTCTTTACGCTTTCATTAAGCTTTGTTACGCTTCGCCGCCGCTTTGCTCGCCGATTTAATTCGCCATCGATTCGGCGTCGGTGTGAACGTAGCTTCAATAAGGATGCATAATTGCAGCTGTGCATGTGAGATAAACATTAATAAAGGCATTAAAGCCTCAGTAAGGAACACCGAGTCTTGTTCTGTTGGTAGATTTTTTTGCGTTTATCTCGGATTTGACGACATATTTCAAATAAGTACGTTTGTCTGTCATTGACCAAAGGGTATTTGGGCTTATATTATGTTAGGCCATCCTCAGTTGCTATGGTAACAAAGCCTGCGTCCCCTAACCTTAGGCTGAGAAGGTACCACAACTACAATGTGTGTTGTGAGATTTAATGAACTCTTACAAGACCCCCCCCCCCCAAGACCCGTGTGTCCATGAAACTCAACTCAAACTCGAGTACTCGAGAGTCAGTGAAACTTGAGTCTTTGTCGAGTACGCAAAAACTCAGTTTTCGTTGCGTACCCACGAGTCAGTGCAACTTGAGTCTGTGTTGAGTACCCATGAATCAGTGAAAAAATTGAGTCTCCGTCGAGTAACTATGAGTCAGATGAACTTGAGTCTGCGCAGAGTAGCCACAAGTGTGCGGAACTGAAGTGAAACTTTCTTTCATGATTGTGAGTCATTAAAACTCGAGTCGAAAAGCGGAGTTAATTTGAGGCAAGGACATTGGTATTCAGTACCAATTTGGTAAAACACTTGTTGATGATGAGCACACCCCCCCTGGATGCAAAGGAAGATGAGACACCAGGACATTGTCACGAGGTTTCCCACTTAGGGCAACGTGCAGAGGATAAATGTGTGATTTTGCACCATGTTTACCATTTGTAAGGAATGTAAATAACATGGAGAACATGGTGTCCATACCACATCACGTGTACTCACTGTGACTTATGTGTGCACATGCTGACAATATGAGCTGTGAAGTGCCTTTTTTATGTGTGTGTGTGTGTGTGCGTGTGTGCAGGGCATGCAGGGCTGCAGTAGTAAGCAAAGTGGTGATCAGCCAACTTGGCACACGGCGGTTGTGCGACTAATTGGAAGCGAGGCAGGCTGCACAGAACTAACTCACTGCTCTTGAGTCTGCAGCCGCTCACGTGCTTTCAGCCTGTTTTGCTTCCTGTTTTTGCTCCTTTTTCTTGTTTTTTTTTTTATCATCTTATCTGTCAGTAGCACCTCCATGCTCCAACACGTATTCTCTTTGAACTGTGGAAATAAAATTCCCGAATGATTGGAAAAAACGAATAAATAATGATATAATACATACATTCAATTAATACAATGAATTAGTAATTAAAAAAACAACCTTAACTGTAGTAGCAGGAATGTACCATTGCCCCATGGTCAGATTATTTCCATATACGCGGCTGTATACTGTACTGTAATATCGCCTTCAGCCTGAAACACAGTACACATATGAAATATCATAAATTATAGTATATATATATATATCATATTATATAGCATTATGAACATGACACACACCCATCCTTTCAGCGGGAAGGCAACCTAGCATAAAAGGTATTTGGGGTTTTTCGTTAGAATGGGAAACAGTGCCATCAGGTGGACAAACACAAAAACCACATATTGAAAGCCAGTCTTCCACAATGCAATCTCACCACGAAAAACAAAGTGCTGCCACTTTAGAATAATTCAAAGAAGAAAGATGACCAGATCCTGGATATTATTATTATATATAATTGTATATATATATTATATATAATATAAATATATATATATTATATAATATAATTTAAGGTCCAGCCTTAAAGGTCCAGCCTTAAAGGTCCAGCCTTAAAGGGTCAGCCTTAAAGGGCCAGCCTTAAAGGGCCAGCCTTAAAGGGCCAGCCTTAAAGGGCCAGCCTTAAAGGGCCAGCCTTAAAGGGCCAGCTAAAAGGGCCAGCTAAAAGGGCCAGCTAAAAGGGCCAGCTAAAAGGGCCAGCTAAAAGGGCCAGCTAAAAGGGCCAGCTAAAAGGGCCAGCTAAAAGGGCCAGCTAAAAGGGCCAGCTAAAAGGGCCAGCTAAAAGGGCCAGCTAAAAGGGCCAGCTAAAAGGGCCAGCTAAAAGGGCCAGCCTTAGAGGGCCAGCCTTTGAGGGCCAGCCTTTGAGGGCCAGCCTTTGAGGGCCAGCCTTTGAGGGCCAGCCTTAAAGGGCCAGCCTTAAAGGGCCAGCCTTAAAGGGCCAGCCTTAAAGGGCCAGCCTTAAAGGGCCAGCTTAAAGGGCCAGCCATAAAGGGCCAGCCATAAAGGGCCAGCCATAAAGGGCCAGCCTTACAGGGCCAGCCTTACAGGGCCAGCCTTAGAGGGCCAGCCTTTGAGAGCCAGCCTTTGAGGGCAAGCCTTAAAGGGCCAGCCTTAAAGGGCCAGCCTTAGAGGGCCAGCTTAAAGGGCCAGCCTTAGAGGGCCAGCCTTAGAGGGCCAGCCAGAGCTAGCCTTAAAGCTCCAGCCTTAAAGGGCCAGCCTGAAAGGGCCAGCCTTAAAGGGCCAGCCTTAAAGGGCCAGCTTAAAGGGCCAGCCTTAGAGGGCCAGCCTTAAAGGGCCAGCCTTAAAGGGCCATCTTAAAGGGCCAGCCTTAAAGGGCCAGCTTAAAGGGCCAGCCTTAGAGGGCCAGCCTTAGGGGGCCATCTTAAAGGGCCAGCCTTAGAGGGCCAGCTTAAAGGGCCAGCCTTAGAGGGCCAGCGTTAGAGGGCCAGTCTGAAAGGGCCAGCTTAAAGGGCCAGCCTTAGAGGACCAGCTTAAAGGGCCAGCCTGAAAGGGCCAGCCTTAAAGGGCCAGCCTTAAAGAGCCAGCCTGAAAGGGCCAGCCTTAAAGGACCAGCTTAAAGGGCCAGCCTTAAAGGGCCAGCCTTAAAGGGCCAGCCTTAAAGGGCCAGCCTTAGTATATATTTATTTTCCTTCCTGATACTGAGAGCGTGACAAGAACTGGAGCTAGACAGCTTTTTTTGGCAGGACAAATAAGCTGTAATGTGGTTTAAATAGATGATTCTTAACTCCAGCGCCACCTTTAAACAGGATTAGCCGCTATGCTAGGCTAGCCGCTATGCCAGGTTAGCGGCTATGCTAGGCTAGGCTCCATTTCAAGATAAATGGAAGTAAAACAATCAACACTTCTAACCTCAATGCAGCTTGAGTATTGTATATTTATTCAGAGAAATTATTTTATAAATATCATTAATCTTAACCCATTTGATAGTGTAGTTATTTTTAATCGAAGCAAACGGTAACAGAATGAAGGCGTCGCTATGCTACTGTATGTTATTCATAAGTGGCTCAGTTGCAGTGCAGCTTCCGACCACATGATGGCGGTAATGAGTCAGTCAGTTGTTTAGCAAGCTCACAGACGACCAGAAGATTTTCAACTACAACTAGCAAAGGAGAAGTTTTTTAAAACGAAAAAAATGAAGACAAAAGTGGTGCCAGTCCTCCTCAAAGACTACATTTTTATGTAAGTACAATCCTAATTTCTTGCTTGATTTGTTCCATGAATGAATTATTAGCAAAAGTTAAGATAGGTTTAATAATCTTTGTGATTATCACATTTTATCATGTCATGTTATTATTTAGGGCGGCATGGCGGTCGAGTGGTTAGCGAGCAGACCTCACAGCTAGGAAACCAGGGTTCAATTCCACCTTCGGCCATCTCTGTGTGGAGTTTGCATGTTCTCCCCGTGCATGCGTGGGTTTTCTCCGGGTATAAAACATGCTAGGTTAATTAGCGACTCCAAATTGTCCATAGGTATGAATGTGAGTGTGAATGGTTGTTTGTCTATATGTGCCCTGTGATTGGCTGGCCACCAGTCCACAGTGTACCCCGCCTCTCTTGCCCGAAGACAGCTGGGATAGGCTCCAGCACCCCCTGCGACCCTCGTGAGGATAAGCGGTAGAAAATGCATGAATGAATGAATGAGTTCTCCTTTTTTGTGTGGAAGTGGTCACTTTTTGGCTTTTTATTTTGTCTTTCCCCACCCTCGGCCATCTCTGTGTGGAGTTTGCATGTTCTCCCCGTGCATGCGTGGGTATTCTCCGGGTATAAAACATGCTAGGTTAATTAGCGACTCCAAATTGTCCATAGGTATGAATGTGAGTGTGAATGGTTGTTTGTCTATATGTGCTCTGTGATTGGCTGGCCACCAGTCCACGGTGTACCCCGCCTCTCTTGCCCGAAGACAGCTGGGATAGGCTCCAGCACCCCCAGCAACCCTTGTGAGGATAAGCAGTAGAAAATGCATGAATGAATGAATGAGTTCTCCTCCTTTTTTGTGTGGAAGTGGTCACTTTTTGGCTTCTTATTTTGTCTTTTCCCAGTCTTGGCCATCTCTGTATGGAGTTTGCATGTTCTCCCTGTGCATGCGTGTTTTTTTTTTCCGGGTACTCCGGTTTCCTCCCACATTCCAAAAACATGCTAGGTTAATTAGCGACTCCAAATTGTCCATAGGTATGAATGTGAGTGTGAATGGTTGATTGGCTGTGGTTATTTAACCTTATTGATGGTGGATGATGAAACCACTAATGTGATACAGTAGCCAATTTTATTGTATGTTCATACTGCAGTGTAATATTACTAGGAAATATTACACTGATTTGATATCAACGTGAAACATAATTTGGCGTCAAAGCATCGTCCTGCTGGAAAATGTTGAGTGCGTTGACTTTCCCGTTTATCTGGACACTGGCCATCTCCAGATGAACCAATGAGAAAGTTGGGAAAGTTGTCCCTGCAGTTTCTCCCGTTAAGACGCCAAGAATACCGTGTGTGCACGTAGTTCCAACTTCCATTGTGTGCATGCTCGTCTGCGTTTATGCGTCTTTCCCAGCTGCAAGCCCACAAATGTTGTCCACAACACCAACAGTCTGGGTTCTTATTCAAAGCAAAATACTCGCAAGTACTCCTTTCCATTAGTTTTTTGTGTATTTACGAGTGACACAGTGCGTCTGTGTGGTATTGTGACAAAGTATTAGCATCGGGGAGCGTCGTCATCAAACGCCCGAAAACATGGCTTCCCTCCTTGGTGTGTTCAGGGTAAAACAGATGCCCTCGTTTTGTTAAGCTTCTGCTGCTGCTGCGAGTTCTACATCGCCTGGATAGCGTCAGTATTCGGCGAAACAGAGACCTCCTCAGGAGGATGTAGATCCAAGGGTCGAGGATGGGGTTCACGGATGCGATCCGGATGGCCGCGCGGTCGGCTGCGGGGTCCTCTTTAAGCATGAAGCGGTTGGCAAATACTCTGACCTGAAAGGAAAACAATGGACGCTTCATTAGGTACACATGCACAAAGTGGACAAAAAAAACTTGATTAAGGATATTAATGCGGAGTTTGAACTGAAACTTTATTTAGACATGCTTAACAAGTTTAAATTGAGTCAGGGGTGTCCAAACTTTTTCCATGGAGGGCCACATGAAAGAATTTTGTAACGTAATTTTTGTAACGTAATTTTCATGTTCTCATACTTAATTTTTCAAAAAATGACAACTTTGTTTGTCGTAATATTGCAACTTAAAACACTATTTTTGCTACTACAATGATACATTATTTTTCTATGTAATATTATGAAATTATTCTCATAAAATTGCGACTTTTTTCCAATTTTTGTCTAAATATTTTGACTTTATTCTTGTAAAATTACAGTTTTTCCTGCCATTTCTGCTGTTTTTAAAATTTTCCAACTATCTCAACTTATCAAGTAATATTGTAACTTTATTGCCATAATACTGTGACTTTATTCCCATCTTTATTCCCATGATATTGTGAGTTTATTCCCATAATATTGTGAGTTTATTCCCATAATATTGTGACTTTTTGTCTAAATATTTTGACTTTATCCTTGTAAAATTATAGTTTTTCCTGCCATTTCTGCTGTTTTTAAAATTTTCTATAAAGCAATTTTCTTCTTGTAATATTGTAACTTTACTGCCATAATACTGTGACTTTATTCCCATCTTTATTCCCATAATATTGTGACTTTTTTCCCATAACATTGTGAGTTTATTACCGTAATATTGTGGCTTTTTTCCCATGATATTTGTGACTTTATTCCCATACAGTAATTTTTACCCCAACCAATTCCAAACATAAAAATTGTCTTTATCAAGCAATTTTCTTCTTGTAATATTGTAACTTTATTCCCATAATACTGTGACTTTATTCCCATCTTTATTCCCATAATATTGTGACTTTATTCCCATAATATTTATGACTTTATTCCCATTCAGTAACTTTTACCCCAATTCCAAGCATAAAAATTGTCTTTATCAAGCAATTTTCTTCTTGTAATATTGTGACTTTATTCCCATAATAATGGGACTTTATTCCCATAATATTGTGACTTTATTCCCATAATATTGTGACTTTTTTCCCATAATATATGTGACTTTATTCCCATACAGTATTTTTTACCCCAACCAATTCCAAACGTAAAAGTTATCTTTATCAAGCAATTTTCTTCTTGTAATATTGTAACTTTATTCCCATAATACTGTGACTTTATTCCCATCTTTATTCCCATAATATTGTGACTTTATTCCCATAATATTGTGACTTTTTTCCCATAATATTGTAACTTTATTCCCATAATACTGTGACTTTATTCCCATCTTTATTCCCATAATATTGTGACTTTATTCCCATCTTTATTCCCATAATATTGTGACTTTTTTCCCATAATATTGTAACTTTATTCCCATAATACTGTGACTTTATTCCCATCTTTATTCCCATAATACTGTGACTTTATTCCCGTCTTTATTCCCATAATACTGTGACTTTATTCCCGTCTTTATTCCCATAATATTGTGAGTTTATTCCCATAATATTGTGACTTTTTGTCTAAATATTTTGACTTTATCCTTGTAAAATTATAGTTTTTCCTGCCATTTCTGCTGTTTTTAAAATTTTCTATAAAGCAATTTTCTTCTTGCAATATTGTAACTTTACTGCCATAATACTGTGACTTTATTCCCATCTTTATTCCCATAATATTGTGACTTTTTTCCCATAATATTTGTGACTTTATTCCCATACAGTAATTTTTATCCCAACCAATTCCAAACATAAAAATTGTCTTTATCAAGCAATTTTCTTCTTGTAATATTGTGACTTTATTCCCATAATATTGTGACTTTATTCCCATAATATTGTGACTTTTTTCCCATAATATATGTGACTTTATTCCCATACAGTATTTTTTACCCCAACCAATTCCAAACGTAAAAGTTATCTTTATCAAGCAATTTTCTTCTTGTAATATTGTAACTTTATTCCCATAATACTGTGACTTTATTCCCATCTTTATTCCCATAATATTGTGACTTTATTCCCATAATATTGTGACTTTTTTCCCATAATATTGTAACTTTATTCCCATAATACTGTGACTTTATTCCCATCTTTATTCCCATAATATTGTGACTTTATTCCCATCTTTATTCCCATAATATTGTGACTTTTTTCCCATAATATTGTAACTTTATTCCCATAATACTGTGACTTTATTCCCATCTTTATTCCCATAATACTGTGACTTTATTCCCATCTTTATTCCCATAATACTGTGACTTTATTCCCATCTTTATTCCCATAATATTGTGACTTTTTTCCCATAATATTGTAACTTTATTCCCATAATACTGTGACTTTATTCCCATCTTTATTCCCATAATACTGTGACTTTATTCCCATCTTTATTCCCATAATATTGTGACTTTATTCCCATAATATTGTGACTTTTCCCCATAATATTGTGACTTTATTCCCATACAGTAAGTTTTACCCCAACCAATTCCAAACATAAGAATTGTCTTTATCAAGCAATTTTCTTCTTGTAATATTGTAACTTTATTCCCATAATACTGTGACTTTATTCCCATCTTTATTCCCGTAATATTGTGACTTTATTCCCATAATATTTGGACTTTATTGCCATAATATTGTGACTTTATTGCCATAATATTGAGACTTTATTCCCATAATATTTGTGACTTTATTCCCATACAGTAACTTTTACGCCAACCAATTCCAAACATAAAAATTGTCTTTATCAAGCAAATTTCTTCTTGTAATATTGTAACTTTATTCCCATAATACTGTGACTTTATTCCCATCTTTATTCCCATAATATTGTGACTTTATTCCCATCATATTTGTGACTTTATTCCCATAATATTATGACTTTATTCCCATAATATTGAGACTTTATTCCCATAATATTTGTGACTTTATTCCCATCTAGTAACTTTTACCCCAACCAATTCCAAACATAAAAATTATCTTTATCAAGCAATTTTCTTCTTGTAATATTATAACTTTATTCCCATAATATTGTGACTTTGTTCCCATAATATTGTGACTTTATTCCCATAATATTGAGACTTTATTCCCATAATATTTGTGACTTTATTCCCATACAGTAACTTTTACCCCAACCAATTCCAAACATAAAAATTATCTTTATCAAGCAATTTTCTTCTTGTAATATTGTAACTTTATTGCCATAATATTGTGACTTTTTGTCTAAATATTTTGACTTTATCCTTGTAAAATTACAGTTTTTCTGCCATTTCTCCTATGTTTTTAATTTTTCAAATATCTTTACTTTTTCAAGCAATTTTCTTCATGTAATATTGTGACTTTATTCCCATAATACTGTGACTTTATTTCCACCTTTATTCCCATAATATTGTGACTTTATTCTTACGATATTGTGACTTTTTTCCTATAATATTTGTGACTTTATTCGCATAATATTTGTGACTTTATTCCCATACAGTAACTTTTACACCAACCAATTCCAAACATAAAAATTGCTTTTAATATTTACATTTTATGCTATGAAAATGAGTTTATTTTTCCCTCATACTATTATAGTGTTATTCTTGGAAACATTACAACTTTTTTCTCTTCATATTTGAACTTTATTCTTATAAAATTACTGCTTATTTCTCCATTTGTTGCCTTTTTTTTTTTTTTTTTACTTTGGACTGCCCTGCTTTAGGGGGCCTTGCAAGTTTGAAAAGGAGTAGAATGAAGCAGAGCCTATTCAAGGCAGCACTTTAGGTATTGGGCTATTCCACATGCAGTTAGTCGTCCAATTTTCGGGTTAAAATTTCAGGACGGAAACTAAATTCACACACTTTCCCACTCACCACCAGTGGAGCCGAACAGGCCAGAACCACGACCGAAGTCATCACCAGCACCGCCATGATCTGCGTCTCCGCGGCGGATGACAGATCCCTCCACCTGTCCCGGACGCTGCCGCCGCTCCTGCCGCTTCCCAGCCTCCGCACGCTGCGCCGCCGCATGAGCAGGAGCGCGCCGCACACGGCCACGTTGAGCGCCGTGGTTCCCACGATGAGCAAAACGCTCACGGCACCGTACAGCACCGAGTACACAGCCGCCACGGGCTCCGGTGTCCTCAAGTCTATGAAGCACCAGGTTTTGGACGTCTGCAGCTTACTGCTCACAGCGCCCATCATTGGGACACAACAGAATAAGACATTGGTCCCGTACATGAACACAAGGAAGGTTTGCGCAAAGCGCCGGCCCACTCTCCACCTCTGGTACAAATAAGGGCAACAAATGGCCATGTACCTTTCCGCTGCCATTGCGCAAATGATACTGAGCCCCGTAATGCCGAAAAAGAGCAACAAAAACGCGTGGAAATCACACAATTCCCCGCTTTGGAGCAGCTTCCCATCCATGTAGTTTGCAATGGTGATCGGACTCGCTAGACACGTACCCAGGAGGTCCGTTACCGCCAGTCCGCAAACCAGAGTATAGAAAGCGGAACTTTTCCTCTCCTGTCTGGACACCGAGAGAACGATAATAGCTATGATGTTCCCAACGGCGCCCCCGGCGAACATCAATATCGGCAGGGACATCGTTTCTTTCCAGCGATAATCCACCAGCGTCTCGTTCCTGGACGTGGAACCGTGCGTAAAGTTTGGATTCTCCATGGACGCACGCACCAAGTGGGTCACATTTGACAGCAACATGTCCTTTGAGCTCAAAGTGGACTTTAGGGGGTTATCTCGGAACGGATCATGAGGACTCATGTTGTGGTCTCCAGTGCTTCCAGTAAATCCACATGGACTCGGTCTTTACGCACTAGTGGGACCCCTATCCTCCAGCCCACCCAGCACTCTGATTGGACGAGGCGCTGGCCTCTATTAGGTTAGCAGGTCGATTCAAACGTCGATGATACCGATAACATGTGTAGTTTCCAAACAAAGCATTTTATTTTTATGTTTATTTTGATTTTATTTTAATATACAAATATGGTCATGTTGTAGTTCACTTCCAATAAAACTAGTAATTCAATAAGCTTTAACATTTCCGAATAATACTACACCTTTATTTACTTTGTATCAGATCGATATGAAAATGTGCAGTATCGCCCACCCAGTGTTTTTTTTTTTTTTCCGGAACATTTTAACATCTGTCAGTGGTGACGTCACAACAATCTTGTTTGTGGCAGCTTGTGGGGGGGTCAGCTTTTCTCACCAGTTTGTTTCTCAACACATGAGATTAATTATTTATACACGCGAGACTGCGTGTCTGTTGGAGGACTAATGCTTTCTGTGTAGATATAGAATATAGAATAGAGTGGTTACCAAGGAACTAATGTGGAATTAATGAGTAAGGCATATAAATAGAGTAGTTACTGAGGAACTAATGAAGAAGTAATGTGACAGTAATGAGTAAGGCACACAATAGAGTGGTTACCGAGGAACTAATGTGGAATTAATGAGTAAGGCACATAAATAGAGTAGTTACTGGGTAACTAATGAAGGACCAATGTGGAATTAACGAGTAAGGCACATAAATAGAGTAGTTACTGAGGAACTAATGAAGGACTAATGTGGAATTAATGAGTAAGGCATATAAATAGAGTAGTTACTGAGGAACTAATGAAGAAGTAATGTGACAGTAATGAGTAAGGCACACAATAGAGTGGTTACCGAGGAACTAATGTGGAATTAATGAGTAAGGCACATAAATAGAGTAGTTACTGGGTAACTAATGAAGGACCAATGTGGAATTAATGAGTAAGGCACATAAATAGAGTAGTTACTGAGGAACTAATGAAGGACTAATGTGAAACTAATGAGTAAGGCACATAAATAGAGTGGTTACCGAGGAACTAATGTGGAATTAATGAGTCAGGCACATAAATAGAGTAGTTACCAAGGAACTAATGTGGAATTAATGAGTAAGGCACATCAATAGAGTAGTTACTGAGGAACTAATGAAGGACTAATGTGAAATTAATGACTAAGGCACATAAATAGAGTAGTTACTGAGGAACTAAAGAAGAAGTAAAGTGGAAGTAATGAGTAAGGCACATAAATAGAGTAGTTACTGAGGAACTAATGTGGAATTAATGAGTAAGGCACATAAATAGAGTAGTTACTGAGGAACTAATGTGGAATTAATGAGTAAGGCACATCAATAGAGTAGTTACTGAGGAACTAATGAAGGACTAATGTGGAATTAATGACTAAGGCACATAAATAGAGTAGTTACTGAGGAACTAAAGAAGAAGTAAAGTGGAAGTAATGAGTAAGGCGCATAAATAGAGTGGTTACCGAGGAACTAATGTGGAATTAATGAGTAAGGCACATAAATAGAGTAGTTACTGAGGAACTAATGAAGAAGTAATGTGAAACTAATGAGTAAGGCACATAAATAGAGTAGTTACTGAGGAACTAATGAAGGACTAATGTGGAATTAATAAGTAAGGCACATAAATAGAGTAGTTACTGAGGAACTAATGAAGAACTAATGTGGAATTAATGAGTAAGGTACATAAATAGAGTAGTTACTGAGGAACTAATGAATAAGTAAAATGGAACTAATGAGTAAGGCACATAAATAGAGTGGTTACCGAGGAACTAATGTGGAATTAATGAGTAAGGCACATAAATAGAGTAGTTACTGAGGAACTGATGAGGAAGTAATGTGGAGTTAATGAGGAAGGCACATAAATAGAGTAGTTACTGAGGAACTGATGAGGAAGTAATTTGGAATTAATGAGGAGGGCACATAAATAGAGTAGTTACTGAGGAAGTAATGAAGGACTAATGTGGAATTAATGAGTAAGGCACATAAATAGAGTAGTTACTGAGGAACTAAAGAAGAAGTAACGTGGAACTAATGAGTAAGGCACATAAATAGAGTAGTTACTGAGGAACTAATGAAGAAGTAAAGTGGAACTAATGAGTACGGCACATCAATAGAGTAGTTACCGAGGAACTAATGAAGAAGTAAAGTGGAATTAATGAGTAAGGCACATAAATAGAGTAGTTACTGAGGAACTAAGGCACATAAATTTAGCTTAGTTACCGAGGAGATAATGAAGAACAAACGAGGAACTAAGGCACATACAATTTAGAGTAGTTACAGAGGAACTAATGAGCAATTTTTGCTGTTGTTGTTTTGTCTTCATGTTAAATGATATTTTTAGAATTGTGACTTTTGACCCCCCCTTGCCTTACAACGGATTGTTTTGCATGTGTTGCATATCGTACGTCATTACAGCATGGCAACGTTGACACTACAGACAGATGAGTTAAACATACTGTAGAACACGGAGAGTACTGTAAATACTTATATACGGTAAATGGCGGTATAAGGAGCAGACACGACGTTGCGACTCTCCAGCCATCACACATTAAATACAGTCTGACTGTGTGTTTACAGTGAGGAGCATCGCCGATGGCTTCTATCTGCAGCCGGGGCCTTAAAAGACCAAGTAGAACGCCAGCCTGGGAGAGATGTACGTAAACTTCACAAGAGAGCTGGCAGCCTCTGCGGTGACCACCTAAGCGATGCCAAAGTGTGGAAACTCCACTGGTGGAGTGGAATGTCCCCGAGTTCACGATGAATCATAGGATGAACGAGCTGTCCTTCGCTGCTTTATTGTACTCTTCAGCGTCGTAAAGGTAACTGGTTTATAGCACTAAATGCACTTACATTGGGTTTTATCTGGCAATGATCTGGCGATATCGGCTGGAGAAGAATGGAGAAGAATTTAGTAACAGAACCTTCATGGAGACATACAGTATGTCTATAAAAACCTTGGACGTCACCTTAACCCTTTAGCATCTACTTGATTAGCGTTCCTTGTATCAAAAGTATATGTAAATATGGCCAGTAGGCAACTTCATAGAGTGTAAAAAAGTTCTCCTCCTATTTTGTGTGGAAGTGGTAAGTTTGTCCTTCTTCCCCCACTCACTTCTTAATAACAATACAGCTAATACATTGGAGGGAGGCTAACTATAATATTATAACTTCATGTCTACAGTTTTTCTATGCTCTATTGAATCACTTATTGCGGTCAGGTACTACACCAACTAACCACAATAAGAGAAGGGGGGGTTACGGGGGGGAGCAATGGCGTTTGCACACTCGTTAGAGTAACATACTTTTTCATTTCATTTCATTATAATCACAGGCTGCACGGTGGGCGAGTGGTTTGCGCGCAGGCCTCACAGCAAAGACACCCAAGTTCAATTCCACCCTCGGCCATCTCTGTGTGGAGTTTGCATGTTCTCCCCGTGCATGCGTGGGTTTTCTCCGGGTACTCCGGTTTCCTCCCACATTCCAAAAAAACATGCTAGGTTAATTAGCGACTCCAAATTGTCCATAGGTATGAATGTGAGTGTGAATGGTTGTTTGTCTATATGTGTCCTGTGATTGTCTAGCGACCAGTACAGGGTGTACCCCGCCTCTCTTGCCTGAAGACAGCTGGGATAGGCTCCAGCACCCCCACGACAATATCACTCGGATATTGTGAACATCCAGCAGCAACACAACATTTTGGCATGACTGCTATTTTGATGAAAAAGATACTGAACCAGGGCTGCACAGAGGACGACTGGGATAGGCTCCAGCACCCCCTGCAACCCTTGTGAGAGAAGCGGTAGAAAATGGATGAATGAATGAATGAGTTCTCCTCCTGTTTTGTGTGGAAGTGGTCACTTTTTGGCTTCTTATTTTGTCTTTCCCTACCCTCGGCCATCTCTGTGTGGAATTTGCATGTTCTCCCCGTGCATGCGTGGGTTTTCTCCGGGTACTCCGGTTTCCTCTCACATTCCAAAAACATGCTAGGTTAATTAGCGACTCCAAATTGTCCATAGGTATGAATGTGAGTGTGAATGGTTGTTTGTCTATATGTGCCCTGTGATTGTCTAGCGACCAGTACAGGGTGTACCCCGCCTCTCTTGCCTGAAGACAGCTGGGATAGGCTCCAGCACCGCCGTGCTTTTCAGTGAGGCTTTTGTGACCAAATATGGTTCCTTGCTTTATCAGCCTCTCCTGATTATATCATGCAACAAAAATGTCCCACAATGATTTCTTTAAGAGGTATATTGTAGAACCTGCTGCAACTATGGCAGATCTGCAGTTGCTATCAGTAACTCACCTGCCAACATACTTATCCAAATTAATAACACTCTTAATACGCTTGTATACTCCTCATTTGTTGCATTTTCAGATAAATAAATACATTTTATCCAAAGTTCAAATCTGCAGGGCATGAAAACATTTCTCTCCCTTAAGGGGGAACATGACAAAAACAATCGAGAACAGCATCAAACCTATTAAAAAGCCATTAAAAGTACTTGACTGGATTCCGATGCAACATATTGTTGTTATTAAGTGGGTTATTAAATGTGAGAGCACAGCGGGGTGACATCCTAACGGAAGTGAAGGAATGTAAAACAGAACTGCTTTCATATGTAAAAAAAATCACGTAAAAAAAAAAAACAAAAAAAAAAAAACACGTGATTGCGGTTGAATTGCTGTTTTTATGGTTTCTAGCAGATGCTCAGCACTAAAAATGGATACAAACCAAACAGAAGTTATGCAAACTGGACTTTCTTTGGAGTTTTTATAGCACTGCCCACTCTGGGAAGTGAGTCAAGATGAGATTAGAGAACCACAAGGGAATCTAACGTTGAGGGAGTCTGGAGTTACATAAACTAGTAAGACAAAAGTCACCCGTTGTTGTATCATACTGTACTTCATTTACAATGAAACTACTACCGGAGTACTACAGAACAACTTTGGATGAATGTTGGATATTATTTCAATTAAAGAATAATCTCTTTAATTTAAAGAAGATTAGGGGATTATCTGATAGGAAACTCTTCCTGTCTGTGGGAATTTTGCGGGAAAGATGTTTCAACAAGCAGGAAAAACCTCTTAGCTAAATATAAATATAGTCAAACGGCTTGTAAATATTTCTTTAACAAAGTTCATTGTTTGCATTTTTGTCTTTTAAACTAAGTGGAGAGAGTTTTATGACCGTAAAGTATAGTTTTTTTGTTTTTTTTTTTGCACATGCTCTCAAACTAACCACGTTTTGAGTGAGAAGCACAACTAGTGGGAAAGAACAAGCGTGGAGTTAACAAAACAGTCCGCCTTGAATTATTAGTCTAATTTTATTTGTAAAAGTGTCATACTATCAGCTAAATGTTCTAATTTCCCTTTTTTCAGGAGCACTTTAAACATCACACCAAACTACAATTTTTTTTTTTTTTTTTTTTACTGAATAAGACATCATGTTAAAAGTTGAAATACTCCGAAAGTAACTGGCGGGCCAGATTCAAACTCTTGGTGGGCCGCATGTGGCCCCCGGGCCGTAGTTTGACTACCACTGGTCTAGAGTGACCCAATCAGTGTTTTGGAAGTCTCAACTAAGTCATAGGCTTGATATTTTAGAGGTTTTAACAATCAATTAAATAGCCAATCACAGGGCACATATAGACAAACAACCATTCACACTCACATTCATACCTATGGACAATTTGGAGTCGCTAATTGACCTAGCATGTTTTTGGAATGTGGGAGGAAACCGGGCGACTTATGTATGTTTTTTTCTACCTAATTATGCATTTTTGGCTTTGTGCGACTTATACTCCAGTGCGACTTATGTTTGTTTTTTTCTATCTAATTATGCATTTTCGGCTTTGTGCGACTTATACTCCAGTGCGACTTATGTATGTTTTTTTTATACCTAATTATGCATTTTTGGCTTTGTGCGACTTATACTCCAGTGCGACTTATGTATGTTTTTTTCTACCTAATTATGCATTTTTGTCTTTGTGCGACTTATGTATACTCCAGTGCGACTTATGTATGTGTTTTTCTACCTAATTATGCATTTTTGGCTTTGTGCGACTTATGTATACTCCAGTGCGACTTATGTATGTTTTTTTCTACCTAATTATGCATTTTTGGCTTTGTGCGACTTATACTGCAGTGCGACTTATGTATGTTTTTTTCTATCTAATTATGCATTTTTGGCCTTCTGCGACTTATACTCCAGTGCGACTTATGTATGTTTTTTTCTACGTAATTATGCATTTTTGGCCTTGTGCGACTTATACTCCAGTGCGACTTATGTATTTTTTTCTACCTAATTATGCATTTTTGGCCTTGTGCGACTTATACTCCAGTGCGACTTATGTATTTTTTTCTACCTAATTATGCATTTTTGGCCTTGTGCGACTTATACTCCAGTGCGACTTATGTATGTTTTTTTCTACGATTGACTGGTGGGTGACCAGTCCAGGTTTTACCCTTAAAAAATGTACAGTACAATCAGTGATACTGGCCGTGTATAGTACTACCTTGATATAGGAATGATACTAAGTATTGCCCAAATCTAATGGATATATTTTCCCAATGATGATACTATATTATTATCGTTAGTGTTATCGGATATTGACTTTTTTTTGCCAAAAACCAATATGTCGATATTGTCCAACTCTCAATTTCCAATACCGATATCAGCCGATACCGATATGTTTAACACGATATGAAGTATGTGGTGGATGCAATATTTTGATATCGGTAATAATTATCAGTATCAGTAATTATTGTATCAATAATTATCGGACATCCCTAATTATCATTCCATCAGCAGTTACAGTATGAACAGTTGGCCACGTGATGTGGTATTATTTGGTTCCTTTTCTTCACCATGCTAAGTCCACACGTCGCTTTGATTGTGTTATTTTCAATCCCGTGTGGCAGGCCATGACGGTAAAATCATAAAAACCCAGTCATTGTGCGTGGAAGAGGAAAAAAAAAAAAACACCCTTCAAGGTTGCACTTTGTTTGGACGGTCTAAGGGGACCCATCACTAGCGCCTTTCCCAGCCAGAGAACGTCCCTGAGAGAGTCACATGACCATACGCTAATCTGACTATCTTCTTCAAGAGCTCTCATGAATGTGACGTTCCCAGCGGATGTTAATGTTTCACCAGTTCATTCTCAGACCACCTTTGACCTTGACGCGTTTATCAGCAGCAGGGATATACTCCATGCAGGTGATTTAAGTTGGGCTTCAATTTTCAACTCAAAATTGTACTCTGATGATGATTTATTTATTTTATTTTATTTTTTTGCAGCTGCTACCAAGCAAAAGATTTCCCAGCAGACCTTCGCTGTGATGGAGACGCAACAAACTGCAGGGGAATGTCCCGCGTTAGGACAGACATGGCTGCCCTCCAACACAAGAGGTACAACGGAGCTGATGTTGATATTAGCATCACGCCGTAACCAGCAACACCAGCAGACGTGTTGATGATAAGTCAGTGTCAAATCGGTCCAGCTGCCTGGATGTTATCAGAAAGTTATTGCTGCAGGCTTTCTCTCTGATTTAACTTAAATATTTATATGATAATAATATTTATAATATTATCTTTGTGATATGGGAAACTTGTCATTTACGTAAAGCCACTTTAAACACAATATATGCTACTCAAAATCACATTTTTTACTACAGTTTTTGAGTTTTTGTCGTCAGAGAAGACCTGTACAGGAATTGGACCTTCCACTTATTCATACAATTATAAATTAGAAGGTTTTTTTCTGCAGAAAATACACCTCAGTAATAATAATGTATAAATATGTGACACAATTTTTAGACATATTTTATGCATATCATAAGAGTCGAACTGAAAAGAGAAGAGGAGGGCACTAATAATAACTCGTAATAACTGCAACAGTCACATTTATTGCAAATGCTGATCAGAAAGGGTAATGTCAACCTAGCAGGAGAGTTTGGAGGGTGTATCGAATTTTCACGAGAGTGAATTGCAACCTAACCTAACGTAACGTAACAAAGCCTAGCCTAACCTAGCCTAACATAACGTAACGTAACGTAATGTAACCTAACGTAACATAACCTAACGTAACCTAACCTAATGTAACAAAACGTACCGTAACAAAGCCTAGCCTAACCTAACCTAATGTAATGTAACGAAGACTAGCCTAACGTAACATAAAGTAACATAAAGTAACACAAAGTAACACAAAGTAATGCAAAGTAACGTAAACTATACGTTTACCTAACATAACCTAACCTAACGTAGCATAACGTAACATAACCTAACGTAATGTAACCTAACTTAACGTAACCTAATGTAACAAAACGTAACGTAACAAAGCCTAGCCTAACCTAACATAATGTAACGAAGACTAGCCTAAAGTAAAGTAACGCAAAGTAACGCAAAGTAACGTAAAGTAATGTAACCTAACATAACCTAACTTAACGTAACATAACGTAACATAACATAATGTAACCTAACGTAATGTAACCTAACTTAACGTAACCTAACTTAACGTAACCTAATGTAACAAAACGTAACGTAACAAAGCCTAGCCTAACCTAGCCTAACTTAACTTAATGTAACGAAGACTAGCCTAAAGTAACGTAAAGTAACGTAAAGTAACGTAAAGTAACGTAAAGTAACGTGAAGTAACGTAAAGTAACGTAAAGTAACGTAAAGTAACGTGAAGTAACGTAAAGTAACGTAAAGTAACGTAAAGTAACGTAAAGTAACGTAAAGTAACGTAAAGTAACGTAAAGTAACGCAAAGTAACGCAAAGTAACGTAAAGTAACGTAACTTAACGTAACCTAATGTAACATAACCTAACCTAATGTAACCTAACTTAACGTAACCTAATGTAACAAAACGTAACGTAACAAAGCCTAGCCTAACCTAGCCTAACCTAACGTAATGTAACGAAGACTAGCCTAAAGTAAAGTAACGTAAAGTAACGCAAAGTAACGGAAAGTAACGTAACTTAACATAACCTAACCTAACGTAACCTAACATAACCTAACGTAACCTAACGTAACCTAACGTAACCTAACGTAATATAACCTAACCTAATGTAACATAACCTAATGTAACATAACTTAACGTAACCTAATGTAACAAAACGTAACGTAACAAAGCCTAACCTAGCCTAACCTAACCTAACGTAATGTAACGAAGACTAGCCTAAAGTAAAGTAACGTAAAGTAACGCAAAGTAACGCAAAGTAACGCAAAGTAACGGAAAGTAACGTAACTTAACATAACCTAACCTAACGTAACCTAACGTAACCTAACGTAACATAACCTAACCTAATGTAACCTAACTTAACGTAACCTAATGTAACAAAACGTAACGTAACAAAGCCTAGCCTAACCTAGCCTAACCTAACGTAATGTAACGAAGACTAGCCTAAAGTAAAGTAACGTAAAGTAACGCAAAGTAACGGAAAGTAACGTAACTTAACATAACCTAACCTAACGTAACCTAACGTAACCTAACGTAACCTAACGTAACCTAACGTAACCTAACGTAACCTAACGTAACCTAACGTAACCTAACGTAATATAACCTAACCTAATGTAACCTAACTTAACGTAACCTAATGTAACAAAACGTAACGTAACAAAGCCTAGCCTAACCTAACGTAATGTAACGAAGACTAGCCTAAAGTAAAGTAACGTAAAGTAACGCAAAGTAACGGAAAGTAACGTAACTTAACATAACCTAACCTAACGTAACCTAACGTAACCTAACGTAACCTAACGTAACCTAACGTAACCTAACGTAACCTAACGTAACCTAACGTAACATAACCTAACCTAATGTAACCTAACTTAACGTAACCTAATGTAACAAAACGTAACGTAACAAAGCCTAGCCTAACCTAGCCTAACCTAACGTAATGTAACGAAGACTAGCCTAAAGTAAAGTAACGTAAAGTAACGCAAAGTAACGGAAAGTAACGTAACTTAACATAACCTAACCTAACGTAACCTAACGTAACCTAACGTAACCTAACGTAACCTAACGTAACCTAACGTAACATAACCTAACCTAATGTAACCTAACTTAACGTAACCTAATGTAACAAAACGTAACGTAACAAAGCCTAGCCTAACCTAGCCTAACCTAACATAATGTAACGAAGACTAAAGTAAAGTAAAGTAAAGTAAAGTAAAGTAAAGTAAAGTAAAGTAAAGTAAAGTAAAGTAAAGTAAAGTAAAGTAAAGTAAAGTAAAGTAAAGTAAAGTAAAGTAAAGTAAAGTAAAGTAAAGTAAAGTAAAGTAAAGTAAAGTAAAGTAAAGTAAAGTAAAGTAAAGTAAAGTAAAGTAAAGTAAAGTAAAGTAAAGTAAAGTAAAGTAACAAAGCCTAGCCTAACGTAATGTAACAAAGCCCAGCGTAACGGAACGGAACGTAACAAAGCCCAGCCTAATGTAACGTATCAAAGCCTAGCCTAACGTAACGTAACAAAGCCCAGCCTAACGTAACGTAACAAAGCCCAGCCTAACGTAACGTAACAAAGCCTAGCCTAATGTAACATAACAAAGCCCAGCCTAACGTAACGTAACAAAGCCCAGCCTAACGTAACGTAACAAAGCCTAGCCTAACGTAACGTAACAAAGCCTAGCCTAGCCTAGCCTAGCCTAGCCTACCCTAGCGTAGCATCGTAGCGTAGAATAACATAATCCCATGACGATACATACTACAAAAGCAAAAGCAATGGCTATGGCTGTAGGCAACCTCCTGATGTAGTTTTTTTTTATTCTTAATCAACTCCACAGCAACCTTATCTCCCTCCGCATGACAGCAGTACAATGACAGAATGCATGTAGCTCACGGGCGACATTCTCTCTGACTGCGTGTTGGCCGCGTGGAATCGAGCAGCGCCAATTGCGGGACGTGTGAAGTGTTTGGGAAGTCCAGCTGTTCCAGTTGTTCAGCCGCTGACGTTCTTCAGACGAGCGTTACAGGAATTTAGGAAGCTTTGTGACGAGATTAACCGGAACCACTTGATTGAAGTCAAGCTCATGCGAGGGGAACGTAACAACGACAGATGTTAGGGTTCTTGTGAAGGACTCACGTTTTTCATAACCATACACACTTTTACTCAAGTTATGAGCAAAAGTCATCATCATTTTGAGCATAATAACATTTTTGTCATTTTTTTGCTGTTATTTTACTTTTCTGTACAATCGTAACTGCTCTATAAATAAAATGCTTTATCATTATTATGACTATAAATTGCGACATAATACATCTTTACTACAATTACCTTGACACTACTTCAGGTTTCCATGGCGACAGCGTGCGCTTCAAGGCCAAGCTGATCGGTGTGGACATGCTACCCAGCGCCGGTGGTGACAAGATGTGCAGAGACTCCATGACGAAGCTGAAGGTATTGGAAGAAAACAACACATTCCAAAAACATGCTAGGTTAATTAGCGACTCCAAATTGTCCATAGGTATGAATGCTGGGATAGGCTCCAGCATACCCCTACAATCCTAGTGAGGATAAGCGGCATAGAAACTTACAAGAAGAAAGTTGAAATAGTTAACAGAACTGGAAAATCAGCTGTAATTTTGCAAGAATAAAGTCAAAATATTGAGAAAAAAAATTGGCAATTTGACGAGAATAAACTTGTAATATTATGAAAAAAAAATGTCATTTTAGAAGCAATGACTGGAAATATTAAAGAATATTCTTCAAAGTTGTAAAATTATGAAATAGATTTGTAATTTTTTTTAAATTAGGTTGGGGAAAAAGTTCTAATATTATGTGAATAAAATCATAATATTACTAAAAGAAAATTTTGAAGAAAGTTGAAATATTTGGATTTTTTTTTTTTAAATGTAGGAAAACCTCAATAAAAGCTATTTATTAAGCGTGGGTTTTCTCCAGGTACTCCGGTTTCCTCCCACATTCCAAAAACATGCTAGGTTAATTAGCGACTCCAAATTGTCCATAGGTATGAATGTGAGTGTGAATGGTTGTTTGTCTATATGTGCCTTGTGATTGGCTGGCCACCACTCCAGGGTGTACTCCGCCTCTCGCCCAAAAGACAGCTGGGATAGGCTCCAGCACACCCCGCGACCCTCGTGAGGAAAAGCGGTAGAAAATGAATGAATGAATGAATATTTCTTACAATATTTAAACTTTTTTTTTCACAATTTTTGTACTTTTTCTTTTTGTAATATTATGACTTTATTACCAGAATATTTTGACTTTATTCCCGTAATATTCTAACTTTTTCCCAACCTAATTTTCCTGCAATAAAAACTTTATTTTATTTTCTTAGAAAATGAATGAATGAAATTTAGAAAACCTGTTTATGACCTTGTAAATACATTAAAAAAAATGATTAGACATGGAATAACGACTAATGTGTAACTCTGTTGATGTCTTATTCTTGTCTAATATGTCTTATTTCCTCTAATAATGTTAAAATTACAGCCTTATTTTACAACATAAAAGGTCAGCTCTTTCAATACTAAGCTTGTGTGTGTGTGTGTGTTTGTGTGTGTCCATTGCAGCGCATGGAGGCAACTGCAAGAAAACAGGGCAAACACAAACAAAGAGTGTGGTTGAAAGTCTCAAGCGCCGGCTTTAAGATTGTGGACGAACGCACCGGGGTAACGTGACTCATTCCAAACGATTCAATTCTTTGTGTTTATTCAATGCGCACCAAAAACTGTTTTCCTGTTTGGATTATCACACTAAGACCAAGTTTCCCTCTTGTTTCCCACCATTCCTTTGGGAAGAGACAAAGAGCTTTTATGCAATTGAATTGGATGAGAAGCCAAAAAAAACAACAAAAAAAAACACACAAAGTTCATACTTTTAGTTTGCGGATGAAGAGATGAAAAAACACTGACCTTGAATGACTTGCCCACAAAAATAGACAACGTCTACAATCACATTAAAGCAGAATAATTGAATGTAAGATGACAAGAAGACCGAATAGCCTGTTTATTACTTTCAAAATATGTTTTTTTAACATTATTAGAGCCCCCTAGACATGAACTAACACCCCTATAGTCACGTTTACACTTGTATTTCTCAATATAGTAGACATAATAAGAGTAAATACATCCAGGAGATACTTTTTATTTTATTTTATTTTATTTTATTTTATTTTATTTTATTTTATTTTATTTTATTTTATTTTATTTTATTTTATTTTATTTTATTTTATTTTATTTTATTTTATTTTATTTTATTTAAATGTAATTAAATGGAATTAAATGTAATTTAATTTAATTTAATTTAATTTAATTTAATTTAATTTAATTTAATTTAATTTAATTTAATTTTATTTTATTTTATTTTATTTTATTTTATTTTATTTTATTTTATTTTATTTTATTTTATTTTATTTTATTTAAATGTAATTAAATGTAATTAAATTAAATTAAATTAAATGACATTTAATTTAATTTAATTTAATTTTATTTAATTTTATTTTATTTTATTTTATTTTATTTTATTTTATTTTATTTTATTTTATTTTATTTTATTTTATTTTATTTTATTTTATTTTATTTTATTTTATTTTATTTTATTTTATTTTATTTTATTTTATTTTATTTTATTTTTATTGTTAGCTAATTGGTTATTTTTAGTTATTTTGTTTGAAGATGAACTATATCAGCAAGTTGAAGTATTTGTGATTTTAGAAATAAGGAGTTAGTATGTTCTCTGTAGGCGGCATTATGAATTATCCTTACTGACCTTTTTTTGCAGTACATTTAGCGAGTGAAGATTGCTTTTATAGTTATTAGCCCATATTTCCACACATCTTTGTGTTTTTCTTCATGTATTTTGGGATATGTACTCTACTTTTTGTGATATTTTTATTTGATGGTGTGCCATAAGATATTTTTAATGTAAAACATGCGGCTTGGCATAATAAAGGTTGGGAAATCCCACACTAGGGGACCTGAAAGAGAGGAGGACAGGAAGTGACGTCAAGGGTTCAGAGTTGAGTTTCAGTTTAGCGTAAGTAAAGGCTGCTAAGGTCTTTGAGGTAGATAAATAAAATGCATCACTGATGCTGATACTTCAAACTACCTTGGACTAAATTCTTGTGTAAAATCATCCTTGTCTGTTTTTCAGGCTGTCCAACATGAACACGAGAGGAGTAACATCAGTTCACTAGTCAAAGACAAGTGGGACCTAAGAGCTTTGGCATACATCTACCAAGAAGAAGACATCTACAGCCTCTTCTACATCAAGATGGCCCACCTGGTAACAACACACCCACAAAGCCACACAGGAAATTCCTTCTTATTGATCAGCAACGTTTATGTGTAACGCTCCAGCTGGGGGGAAACACTAGAGGCCTAACATAACGGTAAAGAGGTTGCAACTCTTTTGAGTATCAAAAGTCCACTAAGCAACGCTTTTAGTGATGTACAGTCAATTTATTTGCAGTGGGTAGAAACCAAAAACACATCCATAAAACCAAAGTGCAGCCATTTGGAAGGGGAAAGAGATGGAAGGTGCTCTTTGTCCTTCGGGGTTTCTCTGTCTCTTTATGGAGGGCTGCCCCCCCCCCCACTGCAGCTCAAACCGGAGCTGATGTCCTCCAAAACTGAGGAAACGCAGACACACGCCTACACAACATATGCACGTAACAAATAAATCAAAAAAAACATGACATTCTCAGTCATAACATGATGTAAACACATCACGGACAAGCACACTAAAACAGCTTTTTCCCCTTAAATGAACATAAATCCAGGTTACAGTCATCCCTTGTTTATTGCAGTGCAACCACAATAAGTGGATTTATGTGAAGTAGGATTCATTATTAATGAAATGAATATTTTCGTATAGCTAGTCATTAGAAAACTTGGGTGGGGGGGTAGGTAGGTAGGTAGGACGACAGATAGACAGAACGACAGAATGACAGAACAACAGATAGACAGAACAACAGACCGACAGCCTAACAGACAGATAGACAGAACGACAGATAGACAGAATGACAGATAGACAGAACGACAGAACGACAGAACGACAGAACGACAGAACGACAGAACGACAGAACGACAGATAGACAGAATGACAGAACGACAGATAGACAGAACGACAGATAGACAGGTAGACAGAACGACAGATAGACAGGTAGACAGAACGACAGATAGACAGAACGACAGATAGACAGATAGACAGAACGACAGATAGACAGATAGACAGATAGACAGATAGACAGATAGACAGATAGACAGAACGATAGACAGAACGATAGACAGTACGATAGACAGAACGATAGACAGAACGATAGACAGAACGATAGATAGACAGAATGACAGAATGAAAGAACGACAGATTGACAGATTGACAGAATGACAGAATGACAGACTAACAGACAGATAGACAGGTAGACAGAACGACAGGTAGACAGAACGACAGGTAGACAGAACGACAGATAGACAGAACGACAGATAGACAGATAGACAGATAGACAGATAGACAGATAGACAGATAGACAGATAGACAGATAGACAGATAGACAGATAGACAGATAGACAGATAGACAGAACGACAGATAGACAGAACGACAGAACGATAGACAGAACGATAGATAGACAGAATGACAGAATGACAGAATGACAGAATGACAGAACGACAGATAGACAGAATGACAGAACGACAGAACGACAGAACGACAGAACGACAGAACGACAGACAGAACGACAGAACGACAGAACGACAGAACGACAGAACGACAGAACGACAGAACGACAGAACGACAGAACGACAGAACGACAGAACGACAGAACGACAGAACGACAGAACGACAGAACGACAGAACGACAGAACGACAGAACGACAGAACGACAGAACGACAGATAGACAAAGCACAAAACCTTGTTTTCGGCCAAAATAGCAGACTTCCTGTTTGATTTCCAACTTTTGTCCATCCTTTCATGATTGACGACTCTGGTGGCGAGGGCTTACTTTCGGGATTTTGAGTTTACTTTTTAATATTGTAAATATTTGTATTCTATTCCAGTTGTGAAGAGTACTGTTATTGTTTGTCTTGTAGGCGGAGCCTGTCCTGGACAAAATAAGGGAGATTTTTGAGAAAACAGATGAAGGGTTACCAGATTGTTGCACACAGATTTCACAGGTCAGTGAATGTGTTTTTCTTTAACTTTACATCAAAAGCAATAATCTATGGTCATGTTTGCTTTGCAAAGAACACATTAGGCCTGGGTGGACTGATTATTTAATTGATTAATCGAAAAAAAATTAAAAATTAAAAATTAAAAATTAAAAATTAAAAATTAAAAATTAAAAATTAAAAATTAAAAATTAAAAATTAAAAATTAAAAATTAAAAATTAAAAATTTAAAATTTAAAATTTTAAATTTAAAATTTTAAATTCCATAAGTGGGTCAAAAATGACCCGGTCAGGTTGTTTTCTTGAAATATCTTCGTAATGAAATTTTTTTATCATTTCATATTACAGGTATTCCTCAAAAAACATATTTTTGATATCATGTCGTTCACATTTTTAACTTATTTTTTATAGATTTTAAGAAATTTTAGTTTTGTGTTACTACCCCAACCTTCCATAAGTGGGTCAAAAATGACCCGGTCAGGTTGTTTTCTTGAAATATCTTCGTAATGAAAAATTGTTATTATTTAATATTCCAGGTATTCTTCAAAAAACATATTTTTGATATCATGTCGTTCACATTTTTAACTTATTTTTTATAGATTTTAAGAAATTTTAGTTTTGTGTTACTACCCCAACCTTCCATAAGTGGGTCAAAAATGACCCGGTCAGGTTGTTTTCTTGAAATATCTTCGTAATGAAAAATTGTTATTATTTAATATTCCAGGTATTCTTCAAAAAACATATTTTGATATCATGCCATTCACAATCTCAATATTATGTTTACAATGTTGCATTATTATGAATATAAGAACAAAGAAAAAAACAGGCTTCTGTATCTGCAGGCCTCTGAGCAGACGGAAGTATTTTTATTTTTATTTTTATTTTTATTTTTATTTTTATTTTTATTTTTATTTTTATTTTTATTTTTATTTTTATTTTTATTTTTATTTTTATTTTTATTTTTATTTTTATTTTTATTTTTATTTTTATTTTTATTTTTATTTTTATTTTTATTTTATATAATATTCTCAATATTATGTTTACAATGTTGCATTATTAATAATATAATACAACTTTTGTCCATCCTATCATGATTGATAGAAGATAGAAGGGGTTTTCAACGTTTGAGGTGCCATAAGGACATTCAGCTTGAGAAAAACAAAGAAAAAACATCTGTAGTGACTATGTCTTGTATATATTAAATCAGGAAACACCCATATCAATAACACGTTTGTCTACATGCTGCAAAACCTTGCAGTCTGTTCATGTTTCTTTATTGTGTGTGTGTGTGTGTGTGTGTGTAATGCAATGCAGGTGGTCCTCTTTGCCGCTTCCTGGTATGCAGTAATCTAGTGAGTGACACAGGTTAGTCACACATCACTGCTTTTGCCACCAAGTTGCCGTGACACTGCTGGCATCACCACTGACAGGAATTATGGTAAGATTATGCTAAAATCTTCATTTGGTCTTTTGTAGTACAGTATTCCAGATTGGCCACTGATAGGTAAGATTATGGTAAGATTATGCTAAAATCTTAATTTGGTCTTTTGTAGTATAGTATTCCAGATTGGCCACTGATAGGTAAGATTATTGTAAGATTACGCTAAAATCTTAATTTGGTCTTTTGTAGTACAGTATTCCAGATTGGCCACTGATAGGTAAGATTATGGTAAGATTATGCTAAAATCTTAATTTGGTCTTTTGTAGTACAGTATTCCAGATTGGCCACTGATAGGTAAGATTAGGGTAAGATTATGGTAAGATTATGGTAAGATTATGGTAAGATTATGCTAAAATCTTAATTTGGTCTTTTGTAGTATAGTATTCCAGATTGGCCACTGATAGGTAAGATTATTGTAAGATTACGCTAAAATCTTAATTTGGTCTTTTGTAGTACAGTATTCCAGATTGGCCACTGATAGGTAAGATTATGGTAAGATTACGCTAAAAATCTTAATTTGGTCTTTTGTAGTACAGTATTCCAGATTGGCCACTGATAGGTAAGATTATGATAAGATTATGGTAAGATTATGGTAAGATTATGGTAAGATTATGGTAAGATTATGGTAAAATTATGCTAAAATCTTAATTTGGTGTTTTGTAGTACAGTATTCCAGATTGGCCACTAATAGGTAAGATTATTGTAAGATTACGCTAAAATCTTAATTTGGTCTTTTGTAGTACAGTATTGCAGATTGGCCATTGACAGGAATTATGGTAAGATTACACTAAAATCTTAATTTAGTCTTTTGGTGAAGTAGAATAACACTGTTAATGACGGCTCCTTGCGTAAAAAACATAAAAAAAAAATGTTTTTTTCAAGTATAATATTCGGAAAAACCTCAACACTATAGTTTTGTGTAGTATATGTTGATTTAATAAAAAAAATGAGAATACTATATGTACTTTTTGGTGAGTTTCAACACAATAAAATGATTTAAAAAGTATATATTTTAATTAAATGCCACTGTCAAGTTAATCAAATAACGTTAAATCAATACCGTTCTTGATCTAACTTGATGATGCAACTGTAACTCATGAAGTGTCTGCAGACCGAAAGTAAAGCCATTACGTGCAGACAAAGTTTTTTTATCTGCTTCCTCTGTTCGATGACAGCGAGATGGCTGCCGGTGAATCTTGTACCTTATTGGTGTAGCGGTGTCAGCACGTATGTATCCATAGCAACCGGCGCAGGATGCGAGCTGAGGTAAAGAAGTGTGTGGTTGTATCCACTTCCTCCACACTTTGTAGGTTCCAACTTTAGGTGCTCACATAAAGGATTGATTTTGACTTTTGCAAATAAGAGTTTGATAAGTAAGTCGTCAACAGTTGGGATTGATTATTGATCGTTATTGATTATTGATCAATGCCATGAGAACACAATGACCTGGATTCATGAGAATATTCACAAGCAATGTCATTTTTAGTGATAAAAAGTTGAAATATTAAAGAAATACATTAAGTTCTAATATTACAAAACCAAAACAAATCAAGTTAGAATTTTATGAAAATGAAGTTGCGGAAATGTTATAATGTTACGAGAATAAAGTCATAATATTAGTTAATATAACTACATTAATTTACAAGAACCAAGTTCAAACAAAACAGATGTAATTTTATGAGAATAAACTTGTAATGTTATGAGGAAAATTTTATGAGTATCCTAAAAAATATATAATTCTTTTAAAGTCGTTATATGATGAGAAACAAAACAAAATAAAGTTTTTATTGCTGGAAAATTGGGTTGGGAATAAGTTAGAATATTACCGGAATAAAGTCAAAATATTCTGGTAATAAAGTCATAATATTACAAAAAGAAAATTTACAAAAATAGTGGAAAAAAAAGTTTAAATATTGTAAAAAAATATTCATTCATTCATTTTCTACCGCTTTTCCTCACAAGGGTCGCGGGGGGTCTTCGGGCGAGAGGCGGGGTACACCCTGGACTGGTGGCCAGCCAATCACAGGGCACATATAGACAAACAACCATTCACACTCACATTCATACCTATGGACAATTTGGAGTCGCTAATTAACCTAGCATGTTTTTGGAATGTGGGAGGAAACCGGAGTACCCGGAGAAAACCCACGCATGCACGGGGAGAACATGCAAACTCCACACAGAGATGGCCGTTGATGGAATTGAACTTGGGTCTCCTAGCTGTGAAGCCTGCGTGCTAACCACCCGTCCTCTGTGCAGCCCTGGTTCAGTATATTTTTCATCAAAATAGTAGTCATGCCAAAATGTTGTGTTGCTGCTGGATGTTCACAGTATCTGAGTGATACTGTTGTGGGGGTGCTGGAGCCTATCCCAGATGTCTTCGGTCGAGAGGCGAGGTACACCGTGGGCTGGTGGCCAGCCAATCACAGGGCACATATAGACAAACAACCATTCACACTCACATTCATACCTATGGACAATTTGGAGTCGCTAATTAACCTAGCATGTTTTTGGAATGTGGGAGGAAACCGGAGTACCCGGAGAAAACCCACGCATGCACGGGGAGAAAATGCCAACTCCACACAGAGTGGAATTGAACCCTGGTCTCCTAGCTGTGAGGTCTGCGTGCTAACCACTAGCTCACCGTGCCGCCCCCAGATCACAACATTTTATATATTAAAAAAAGACTTAACAAAGACAAAGGGGCTCACTCCGTTCATGCCGTTGTTCTATGGAGGTTTTTGGAATGTGGGAGGAAACCGGAGTACCCGGAGAAAACCCACGCATGCACGGGGAGAACATGCAAACTCCACACAGAGATGGCCGAAGGTGGAATCGAACCCTGGTCTCCTAGCTGTGAGGTCTGCACACTAACCACTCGACCGCCTTGCCGGGGATACATTGCTATGTGCCGAGCCACTAACTTCCTTCTTGAGAAACCCACTAGTGCTTTGTTGTTGCCAGGAGGAGAGTGTTGACATCAAGGCTCTGAGGGCCAGGTTCAGCAACAAGACCGGGACTTCACACACCAGCACCCGAGACAGCGGCCCACCGAGATCACCACAGTCCGTAACAGAAAAGGGTTTGCTCCTTCCAAAGGTTTCTTCACCACTGCACCCACATATGGCTGGTCTAGACGTGGTGAGGTTCCAAAAAGAGGAAACAATAGCAGCCTCTATCCCGTCCAAGCCTGTTTCCCCCCCCCAGGCGCCTCCCTTTACAGACGTCACAACATCAGTCCAGTCTTCGGGCGTTACTAAAGTCAAGCAGACGGGCGAGCTCTTGGAGAAATTGATGCTGCGAAGTGCCGCAGGTACCAAAATCCCGTCTCCAGGTCCGACCTCTGCACCTCTCCCACTGCGACAGAGGAGCACAGGCGACGCTATTCCACTCAGGAGGCCACTCCCCCTTGAAGGACCGCTGCCCTTGAAACCCAAACGGCCTCCCAACATTAACCTGGAGCACTTCCACAACGTCACCCGGCGAGGTCGGCCACTTCCTGCTTCGAGGTCAAAAGATGGTGAGTCTATCTCTCCAAGACATCTGCTCGCGGGGGAGGAAACATTTTTGTGTAATAAATTAAAATTAATTAAATTAATTAATTAAAATAAATTATACATTTATTTTTATACATACATTTTTTCATCCAAGCAAAACAAGGTAGAATATCATAACATAACGTAGTGAAGCGCAACATAAAATATTATTAATAATATTAATATCATTATAATATTATTAATATTTATGAATTATTTATTATATTAAATAATATTTATTATATTATTATTTTATTAAATATTAATATTACTAACATATTGTTAATTGTTTATTAATATAATTAATATTATAATATTATTAATATTAATATTATTAATTATAATAGATTAAATAAATTAAATAATTTATTATATGTTATATTAATTATAATATTAATTATTATTATTATATTATAATATAATATAATAATAATTAATTTTATTTAAAATGTTATTAAATAAAGTTCATACATTTATCCCTTAATCAAATATAAAAACATGTATCGATACAAGTTTAATATGAAAAAAAAATTATGCACGTTTTTGCATATCTTTTAAGTATTGAACCATTTCAGTGGGGAAGCATATTGAAAATGGTGGACGGCACCGCACTGCTGCTTCTCTCCACCAGAGGGAGCCAGAGGACCCAAAGCCCAGAGGGAAGCTGATATCATTGCAGTAGCCCAATGAATGCATTACTGAGACGCATTACCTTATGGGAAAGCTTTAGAATGTTTTCTTTTTTACTCATATTGGTACGTGTTTGTATATTTGAACTACAAAGTAACGAGATACGATTATTAGGCTATTCTTTTTCTTAGCATTTGTTTGTAACCATTTACGTGTATGAAATATGTCCAGTTTTTTTTTTCTTTTGTTTGCATCTGATGCCTCCTTATTTTCGTATCATCGTTGTTGTTTTCAGTCATGCTCATTTTCACCCCAAAAGATTCTCCAGACCTGGGAGCCAGACTGACGTCATTACCTGGAGTGACCAGTCCATCAAATCCTCTGCCACAGTCCATAAAACCCACAAGGTTGCAGAAGCAGATGCCTGCTATGTGAGTATGTCATTGTGGGGGGGGGGGGGGGTGCTGAAGCCTATCCCAGCTGTCTTGGGGCGAGAGGTGGGGTACATCCTGGACTGGTTGTACTGAAGAACAAAGGAGGAACTCATGAGCAGAGGAGTTACTGAGGAACTAAGGCACATACATTGAGAGTAGTTACTTAGGAACTAATGAAGAAGTAATTACTAACTGGGTAGAGTAGTTACGGAGGAACTAAGGCACACATTTAGAGTGGTCGTTGAGGAAGTAATGAACCAATGAGTAACGTAACTGAGTACTGACTGAAGAACGAAGGCACATACATTTAGAGTAGTTACTGAGGAACTAAGGCACACATTTAGAGTAGTTATTGAGGAAGTAATGAACCAATAAGTAACGTAACTGAGTACTGACTGAAGAACTAAGGCACATACATTTAGAATAGTTACTGAGGAACTAAGGCACACATTTAGAGTAGTTATTGAGGAAGTAATGAACCAATAAGTAACGTAACTGAGTACTGACTGAAGAACTAAGGCACATACATTTAGAATAGTTACTGAGGAACTAAGGCACACATTTAGAGTAGTTATTGAGGAAGTAATGAACCAATAAGTAACGTAACTGAGTACTGACTAAAGAACAAAGACACATACATTTCGAATAGTTACTGAGGAACTAAGGCACACATTTAGAGTAGTTATTGAGGAAGTAATGAACCAGTAAGTAACGTAACAGGGTACTGACTGAAGAACAAAGGCACATACATTTAGAGTAGTTACTGAGGAACTAAGGCACACATTTAGAGTAGTTATTGAAGTCATGAACTAATGAGTGACGTAACTCAGTACTTACAGAAGAACTAAGGCACATTTAGAAGAGTTACTGAGGAACTAAGGCACACATTTAGAGTAGTTATTGAAGTCATGAACTAATGAGTGACGTAACTCAGTACTTACTGAAGAACTAAGGCACATTTAGAGTAGTTACTGAGGAACTAAGGCACACATTTAGAGTAGTTATTGAAGTCATGAACTAATGAGTGATGTAACTGAGTACTTACTGAAGAACTAAGCCAATCACAGGGCACATATAGACAATATTGTCTGGCTCATGTTTGGGTGCAAATGAAGCTAATTATGTTAATTTTGATGTATTAATCTCACAAGAACATGGCAAAAATAGTAGTACTTTTGATATCTAACAATAGAGTTTCACAGAAATATAAAATGTGCTCCGTGTTAGGGACGTGGATAGCAACCAGGACACGTATGATGACATCACAAGCTTGGAGGAGAAAGGTAAAAGTACTTCATTATGGGACACCCTGTGTGAAAAGTACTGTAATGACTGTATTTTGAAAGAGTGAATCCGTGTCGAGGGATTCCCGCACACTACAAGTTTCATGTTTATATTATTATTTATATTATTGAGCATATTTCCGCATATATTTATTCCATGTCACAGAGTCCTGGAGCAACAGCAGTTCACAGTGGACGGAAGGGGTAAGGACAAGCAAATAAAGACATTATATGTATCTGGCGTTCACATAAAACAGGGGTGGGCAAAATTAACAACATTTATAGGGGGGCCAGACTATATATTTTACACGTAACAGTCCGCCTGGAAGTATTGTTGTGTGTTTGTTGTGTCCCTTTTTTACCAGCAGCACTTGAACTAAACAGCAGACCACATGAAATAACCAAATTGATAAAACAGCCACTTCAAAAGCCATGATGCCAGGTTTGATGTTAAGTTTAAATTAAATACTTTGAAAAGAGCTAGCGGGCCAGATGTGGCCCCCGGGCCATAGTTTAGCCACCCCTGACATATAATAAGGAAATTTCTCAGCCCGGTGGTTTGACTCTGTGTTCAATGTTTGTGTTAAATCTGTCAAAATGTGGAAAAAAAACATTAATTGACGTCATTAAAAAAAAGCTAATGATCTCTCTTGCAGGATGAAAGTGACGTGTACGAGCATATTAATGAGTAAGTTTACACTTTCAATGTTAATAAATGTACAAAATAAAATAACAAATAAATCAATGATTTATTTTGAATAATTAATTAGTGAATATTTCATTCATTCATTCATTTTCTACCGCTTTTCCTCACAAGGGTCGCGGGGGGTGCTGGAGCCTATCCCAGCTGTCTTTGGGCGAGAGGCGGGGTACACCCTGGACTGGTGGCCAGCCAATCACAGGGCACATATAGACAAACAACCATTTACACTCACATTCATACCTATGGACAATTTGGAGTCGCTAATTAACCTAGCATGTTTTTGGAATGTGGGAGGAAACCGGAGTACCCGGAGAAAAAAACCCACGCATGCACGGGGAGAACATGCAAACTCCACACAGAGATGACCGAGGGTGGGGAAAGACAAAATAAGAAGCCAAAAAGTTACCACTTCCACACAAAATAGGAGGAGAACTCATTCATTCATTCATGCATTTTCTACCGCTTATCCTCACAAGGGTCGTGGGGGGTGCTGGAGCCTATCCCAGCTGTCTTTGGGCGAGAGGCGGGGTACACCCTGGACTGGTGGCCAGCCAATCACAGGGCACATATAGACAAACAACCATTCACACTCACATTCATACCTATGGACAATTTGGAGTGTCTAATTCGCCTAGCATGTTTTTGGAATGTGGGAGGAAACCAGAGAACATGCAAACTCCACACAGAAATGGCCGAGGATGGAATTGAACTCGGGTCTCCTAGCTGTGAAGCGTGTGCTAACCACTCGCCCACTGTGCAGCCCTGGTTCAGTATATTTTTCCATCTAAATAGTAGTCATGCCAAAATGTTGTGTTGCTGCTGGATGTTCACAGTATCCGAGTGATTTTATTTTTTTTAAATTTTGTTATGAAGTGCATAATTAGCGAACAAAATGTTCATAGAACACGATACGCTGCAACAACATAGGACAACAAACAAGAGGAAGTGTGTCACTAAATGCTATATTATTTGCATATAATGCTACATTATATGAGTCATATATAATTAAGACATAATTGAGAAAATGATTGGTGGCCATTTTGCACTGCTTCATCCACACAGTTCACATTGGATGTTACAGGAACCAAGTGGGTGTGAACTGGGATTCTGACAAGAAAAAAGAAACAAGAGAAAAAAGCCATCAAGCCGTGACGAGGAGAGCGCAAAGAGAAAAGGAGCTACGGAAAAAATTCCAGGTAATATTCCAACAATCATATAGACATCCTAGTTCCGGCCTGTCCTTCAGCATCCATCCTCTCTAGTTGCAAGAGGAGGAGGAGATTCTGCACACGGCCAGAGCTCGTCACGACTGGTACGGGAAAGGAAAACTGGACCTCAACGTGCACCAGGGCCAGAGTGTGGAGATCATCAGAATTAAGAATAACCCAAAGGGCAAGTGGTTGGCTCGTTCCCTGGATGGAAAGTGTGAGTTTGATGTCCAAGAAATAATAATAATGAAGAACATATTACTTGAGGAGATGTCTCTATCTGATCTTCTACAGATGGCTACATCAGTAACGCCTGTGTGGATGTCGACTACGAGGCGGTGAAGCGTAAACTGATCCAGTCCAGGAAAATGGAAGAACCCTGTTTACCTCCACCGCCTCCAGATCCACCTGAGATGTTCCATATTGATGCCAGTTACAGGTCACCTTTCAACGCTTGAACTTTTATACAAACGCTACTGCTCTTTTTGATTCATTTTTTTTGTTCGTATTTGCAGTTTGGCTCACAGTCAAGGTGAGTGGAACATCTGGAAAATTATTCTTTTTTTTTTACAAAAAATGTTCCAAAGTTTTTCATTTCATGGAACAGAACAAGAGAATCCACAATCAGCCATGAATTATTGCTCATTAGTAATAGGAGGAGTAATAGGAGCTGATGAAGAACTCATTACGTACATTTTAAGTAGTTGCTGAAGAAATAGCCATCCATCCGTTTTCTATGCCGCTTATCCTCACTAGGGTCGTGGGCATGCTGGAGCCTATCCCAGCTGTCTTAGGGCGAGAGGCGGAATACACCCTGGACTGGTCGTACTGAAGAACTAAAGAGGAACTAATGAGCAGAGGAGTTACTGAGGAACTAAGGCACATACATTGAGAGTAGTTACTGAGGAACTAATGAAGAAGTAATTGGCAACTGGGTAGAGTAGTTACTGAGGAACTAAGGCACACATTCAGAGTAGTTATTGAGGAAGTAATGAACCAATAAGTACACGTACTAACAGTAAGTAACTGAGTACTTACTGAAGAACTAAGGCACATACATTTAGAATAGTTACTGAGGAACTAAGGCACACATTCAGAGTAGTTATTGAGGAAGTAATAAACCAATAAGTAACGTAACAGAATGCTTACTGAAGAACTAAGGCACATACATTTAGAATAGTTACTGAGGAACTAAGGCACACATTTAGAGTAGTTATTGAAGAAGTAATGAACCAGTATGTACGTAACGTAACAAGTAACCTAACAGAGTACTTACTGAAGAACTAAGGCACATACATTTGGAGTAATTACTGAGGAACTAAGGCACACATTTTGGAGTAGTTATTGAAGTAATGAACTAATGAGTAACATAACTGAGTGCTTACTGAAGGACTAAGGCACATACATTTAGAATAGTTACTGAGGAACTAAGGCACACATTTAGAGTAGTTATTGAGGAAGTAATGAACCAATAAGTAACGTAACTGAGTACTTACTGAAGAACTAAGACACGTACATTTAGAATAGTTGCTGAAGAACTAAGGCACACATTTAGAGTAGTTATTGAAGTCATTAAATAATGAGTGACGTAACTCAGTACTTACTGAAGAACTAAAGAACATATATTTGGAGTACTTACTGAAGAACTAAGGCACACATTTAGAGTAGTTATTGAAGTAATGAACTAATGAGTAACATAACTGAGTGCTTACTGAAGAACTAAGGCACATTCATTTAGAGTAGTTACTAAGGAACTAAAGCACACATTTAGAGTAGTTATTGAAGTCATGAACTAATGAGTGACATAACTGAGTACTTACTGAAGAACTAAGGCACATACATTTGGAGTAGTTACTGAGGAACTAAGGCACACATTTAGAGTAGTTATTGAGGAAGCAGTGGACCAGTAAGTAACGTAACTGAGTACTTACTGAAGAACTAAGGCACATATATTTGGAGTAGTTACTGAGGAACTAAAGCACACATTTAGAGTAGTTATTGAAGTAATGAACTAATGAGTAACGTAACTGAGTACGTACTGAAGAACTAAGGCACATACATTTAGAATAGTTACCGAGGAACTAAGGCACACATTTAGAGTAGTTATTGAAGTCATGAACTAATAAGTGACATAACCGAGTACTTACAGAAGAACTAAGGCACATACATTTGGAGTAGTTACTGAGGAACTAAGGCACACATTTAGAGTAGTTATTGAAGTAATGAACCAATGAGTAACGTAACTGAGTACTTACTGAAGAACTAAGGCATATACATTTAGAATAGTTACTGAGGAACTAATGAGTAACTAATGAATGGAGTAGTTACAGAGGAACTAATGGAGAACTAATGAGTAATTAATGAGTAGAGTAGTTACTGAAGAACTAAGGCACATACATTTAGAGTAGTTACTGAGGAACTAAGGCAGACATTTAGAGTAGTTATTGAGGAAGTAATGAACCAATGAGTAACGTAACTGAGTACTTACCGAAGAACTAAGGCACATACATTTAGAATAGTTACTGAGGAACTAATGAAGAACTAATGAATAGAGTAGTTACTAATGAATAAATTAGACAATTACTTCATGTTTCTGCCACCACAAATAGATTGCAGTCCTGCAGGAAACAACATAATCATTGTCATAATGATAAAATCATGATCATAGAAATCATAAATACATGGTTATAGATGATAACAGTGTATCCAACTGGGAGATGGCAGTATTTCAGAATAGGCACAGCAGCTTGAATAAATAAAGAAAACTGTTTTTTAGGCTAACCACAATGACGTCAAAGGAAACTGCTTAACTTTTTAGTTCCTTCAGCGACATTCCCAATTATTCCCAATAGAGATACTGAAGATGTTTTTAACGAGTTTTGGAATTTCTGTTCTCCTCAGACAACTACAATGATTTCCCGCCGCCCCCACCTGAGATGAGGTATCTATAACCACAGCTGGTGTGTATTTCACACCATACAAAAAACACAGCAATGAGAGGATAGAAATCACAACTCTCAAAGAAGGAAAACAGCAATGAAATGTTTGCTTTTTCAGCATAGATCCCCAAGTGGAAAAGAAGCTCAGGAAAAAATTCAAGGTAAATATAATATGGCTTTCTTTTTACCTTTTAAGTTTTACCAGTAAGGGTAAATAAATACATAAATAAGGCATCAAATAACTGTCCAGCATAAGAAACAATATTAGAAATATTAGTTCTTTTGAAGACAACAAACATTTTTGTAGTCACAGCATAGAAAACCAGTTTCACAACCTTCTAAATACAGTGTATAACAGGGGTCTCAAACATGCGGCCCGTGGGCCAAATGTGGCCCGCAGGACACTAGTTTGAGGCCCCCGCCTTGATATGAAAGTTTAATGTTAGTTTGATATGGATGCTGTATGATATCATGTACCCAGAAAAAATATTACATTTGATTAATGTTCATGTTAAAGGTTAAATAACTGTTAATAGTTATCCTCCCTATCCGTGTGGAAGTGGTAAGTCCGCATTTGGCGCAAGTTTGATATGGATGCTGTATGGTATCATGTATCCAGAAAAAATTATTACGTTTGATTCATGTTCATGTTAAAGGTTAAATAACTGTTAATAGTTATCCTCCCTATCCGTGTGGAAGTGGTAAGTTTTTGGCTATTTAAGTTGAAAGGAAATAACTTGAAGGCTACCGTTTAGGTCGCTAGCTCTCTAGTTTGCGAGTTAGCATGTGTCTCAAGACCCTGCAGTTGCCGCAATATGTTGTAAATAAAAAGAGTATAAATGTGACTATAGTCGTGTTTTGTCATGTCTACAGGGCTCTAATAATGCTTTGTTTATTTTAATCTGAAAAAAATCATTTGTCTACCCACCAACTATATGTGGTTTCTTAAGTTTTTATTATTTGCCATTTAATTATTATTATTATATTTGTTTATTACTGATTGATTGATTTTCTTTATTCTTGATATAACATTATTAGAGCCCTTGAGACAATAAATAACACCCCTATAGTCACCTTTACACTTGTTTTACCTAATATAGTAGAGAAATAAGCCTTTTAAGATGTAAATAAGAAATAGGTGTGTGTTGCTATAAATATGTTTTAGTGCTAGCTAAGCTGAGTGGAAGCGGACAGGAAAGAGTCGGGTTTTAGCTTGCCGCAGTTTACGCCCGCAACCGTAGCCCGTGTTAGGGATTGTTGCGCCCGTTGTGAAATCATTCAAAACTGCAATAAAAGCCTGTCGTTCCGGCGATCAAATCTGGTGCTTGTGTATCTCACCAAACAGTAACATTACAGCTGGTTTGACTTCCAAACGTGTATGACCGTGACATGTCCAAGGTTGAAGTGCTCAAAGTGACTTCTGTGTCCCAGTACAAGGGTCCACTCAGGGTACTACACACCATGATGGTGGACCCTAACGGTGTCATGAAGAAGCCAGGAGGGAAGGACCTCCACGTGATGCAAGGTGACGTTCTGGATGTCATTCAGCTCACCGACAGCAAGAAAGCTCTTTGCCACAATCACACATCAGGAAAATGTAAGTGGGCACATCACAACTGTATTATGGTAGTATAAACCTGGTAATGGTACTGGTAATGGTAATGGTTTTATTTCATTTGAACATGCATCAGATTACAATTGAATGCATCCCATAATCAGTTCCCAGTTCCACATGTCCAAAAGGAGTAGGAAGAAGCAAAGCTTATTAAATCCTACCCCTCCATTTGGTACTTTTACAATCAATAACTGTTACATTTGTTCACTTCCTGCTTTCTTAATTAAATTAAATTTTATTTAATTTTATTTAATTTTATTTAATTTTATTTTATTTTGTCCTAACATATAAGTGTTTCAAATGTACTTCTTCCCTGAGATCATATTTCTCCTCTCTTGTAGAGAAGTATTGGATGACATTTTTAGCTAATTGCTTATTTTTAGCCTTATGCATTATTTTAGCTGTTTGAAGATGAACTATATCAGCAAGTTGAAGTATTTGTGATTTTAGAAATAAGGAGTTAGTATGTTCTCTGTAGGCGGCATTATGAATTATCCTTACTGGCCTTTTTTTGCAGTACATTTAGCGAGTGAAGATTGCTTTTATAGTTATTATCCCATATTTCCACACAATAAGTAAGATATGGTAGAACCAGAGAGCAATAAAGAGTGTGGAGTGATTTCTGATTGAGAATATTTTTTGCTTTGTTCAATATTGAAATATTTCTGGCCACTTTATGTTGTATATTTTTTTTAATATGAGGTTTCCAGCTCATATTTTCATCTATTGTGATCCCCAGAAATGTATTTTCCTTCACACTTCCAATGTCTACATCATCTATTTGTATTTGCTGGTGGTCCTTTCTGCTTTTAGCAAACAGCAACTTAATTAGGAAGTGATTTAATAATCTTCACTTGAATCAACATTTTACAGCAGGAAGACGCTTAGACAAGTTGTGATGAAGGCTGGTTAAATAATTTGTGCTGTGTTTTTTTTTTTTTCATACAGATGGCTACGTGTCTACAAACCTTCTTCTTCCATTGTGAGTGAATCTTCTTGGGTGCAGATTTTGGTGTAAAAAACGCCTTATAAACTTTGTAATGGTGCTAATGGTGCATCTCAATACATAGAATATGTATGAAATGGAAGCCTTTATGGTCAATTAATTCACTTCACGCAGGGTGAAATATTACAAGAATGGATTTCTTTATTTGCAATTAATTTAGTGATAATATAGGAGATTAATAAAAAATAAAAAAAAACATGCATGATGACCAATATCATTATTGATCCTCATTTACAGGGATGATGACATATATGATGATATCGAATATTCAAGTGGTAAGTGATCCGGTCTTTTTCATTATTTTGTTGTTGTTCGGTTTTAACAAAAATTTACCTCATCCGTTTTTTTATTTTCTTTCAGATCTCCAAGAAAGCAAATCTCCGCATGCGGATTATTAACCCGTGTCAAGTGAAACACAAACTTTAGCACCAAAGCTAATTTTCAGAGTGGTCCTGCTTGTCAACAAAGGCAATGTAAAAATGAATAATACCAACTTAGTTAGTCAAACTGCTTGTCTATATATAAAACAGACACACTATTTTTGAACCTCTGAGATCATTTCAAATAAATGTTCTTATTTAAATCAACAGTTTAGTGATATGTCTGTATCAATAATAATAATTTATTTATTTATATTGAACTTTACATTACAGAAATCTCAAGTGCTACAAAGAAAGCATAAAATCTACAGTGAAGCAATAAAACAACACAACAAAAGGTATATATATATTTTTAAACTTATAATTGACTAATAATTTTAATAATTTACAAATAGTGTGTGTTTTGACTAACTGCATTTGTTTGTTTTCCTAAAATGTGCAAAAAACGGCAACACAAACAAGCTTGTAATTGAAGCAATATACCTTTTTACCACAAGAGGCCAGTATAGACCGCTATGGATTAGCGAATTCACTGTAGAAGAAGAAAAATATCGGCGATCGACTGCTTTAGTCTGGGCTGTCGCCTGGTCGAAGTCCAGCTGGAGATCACATAAACAAACTCCAGAATGTCTTGATAGACGTCACATAACTTAGTCTTATATTGGTTTATTTTTTATTTTTTGTAATATACTTTTATTGTCAGATATGCAGGACTCTGTGGATTGCCTTGTCCGAGTGCTGGAGTCCTACCGGGGAAGAGATAAAATCGTGAGTTGATACTTTATTGATTGGGACCAAACGACTATTATGAAAGTCTCCAGGACCAGGACTAGAAGGTTGACAGTGCAAAGAGTATCAAGTGTTTATAAAGATAAAGTGTTCGTTCAAGTAGGTAATTACAAATTATTATTTTTTGTAATAATATTTAATTATCTACTATGTGTACTGGGAATCCCGTCTATTAGCGATTCAGAAATCAACCCGGCGTATTCACGGAATTCATATTTCGCAACAAACATGAAACCCACTATTTCATGTTTTTTCTTTTTGAAAATAAATATTTAAAAAAACTAATTGATACTAAATTGGTTAATGCTATAAATACGTGATAACAACAACATACTGTATCCGCTAGCATCATGTTACAGTGTAGCATAGGTGTAAAATGGCGGCAACCACAGCATTAGTCATTTTTTGCTACTCAAAACTTGCCTTACTGGAATCACAACAGGCAAGCAGTGTGGATTATATAGACATGGCATCTGAGGAAAGCCTGTGTCATCTCAATTTTCTATCAGGTATGGTTCAGCTACTTACCACTGCTAACCGCTTTAGAGGAAGATGGCGGCCGTGCCACAGGAAACAAAAGCGGTAGCCCGACAACCAGACTAAAGGTTGGACCGCAGACAAACAACCATTCACACTCACATTCATACCTATGGACAATTTGGAGTCGCCAATTAACCTAGCATGTTTTTGGAATGTGGGAGGAAACCGGAGTACCCGGAGAAAACCCACGAAAGCACGGGGAGAACATGCAAACTCCACACAGAGATGGCCGTTGATGGAATTGAACTTGAGTCTCCCAGCTATGAAGCCTGTGTGCTAAACACCCGGCCTCTGTGCAGCCCTGGTTCAGTATATTTTTCATCAAAATAGTAGTCATGCCAAAATGTTGTGTTGCTGCTGGATGTTCACAATATCTGAGTGATACTGTCATAGGGGTGCTGGAGCCTATCCCAGCTGTCTTCGGGCAAGAGAGGCGGGGTACACCCTGGACTGGTAGGCAGCCAATCACAGGGCACATATAGACAAACAACCATTCACACTCACATTCATACCTATGGACAATTTGGAGTTGCTAATTAACCTAGCATGTTTTTGGAATGTGGGAGGAAACCGGAGTACCCGGAGAAAACCCACACATGCACGGGAAGAACATGCAAACTCCACACAGAGATGGCCGAGGGTGGGGAAAGACAAAATAAGAAGCCAAAAAGTTACCACTTCCACACAAAATAGGAGGAGAATTCATTCATTCATCCATTTTCTACTGCTTATCCTCACAAGGGTCGCTGGGGTGCTAGAGCCTATCCCAGCTGTCTTCGGGCAAGAGACGCGGGGTACACCCTGGACTGGTAGGCAGCCAATCACAGGGCACATATAGACAAACAACCATTCACACTCACATTCATACCTATGGACAATTTGGAGTCGCTAATTAACCTAGCATGTATTTTGGAATGTGGGAGGAAACCGGAGTACCCGGAGAAAACCCACGAAAGCACGGGGAGAACATGCAAACTCCACACAGAGATGACCGAGGGTGGGGAAAGACAAAATAAGAAGCCAAAAAGTTACCACTTCCACACAAAATAGGAGGAGAATTCATTCATTCATCCATTTTCTACTGCTTATCCTCACAAGGGTCGCTGGGGTGCTGGAGCCTATCCCAGCTGTCTTCGGGCAAGAGAGGCGGGGTACACCCTGGACTGGTAGGCAGCCAATCACAGGGCACATATAGACAAACAACCATTCACACTCACATTCATACCTATGGACAATTTTGAGTTGCTAATTAACCTAGCATGTTTTTGGAATGTGGGAGGAAACCGGAGTACCCGGAGAAAACCCACGTATGCACGGGGGGAACATGCAAACTCCACACAGAGAAAGTGGAATTGAACCCTGGTCTCTTAGCTGTGAGGTCTGCGCGCTAACCACTTGTCTGCTGTGCCACCCTCAGATCAAAACATTTTATATATATATAAAAAAGACAAAACAAAGACAAAGGGTCTCACTCCGTTCATGCCGTTGTTCTATGGAAGAAACATGCTGAAAAAATGGTGATAGTCTCTCATATCAGAACGATTAAACAAATATTTATTAAAAGTTAGTTTGAAGTGATGTGTTTATGGATTCTGTACAATGGGTACATAGTGTGAAGAATGTAAAAAATCTGAGCATCACACAAACGCCTCATCTTTCTCCATCTTCCCTGCGCTTGCAGATCAGGACGCTTTGCTATGGCTCCCAGCTGGTCGGAGGCGTTCTTTCACGTAAGGCGGATTCGTCGTCTCACAACCTCGGGGAAAGTCTACTGCTGTTTTCTGCCCAGCTCAGCCACTGCAGGACAGTACTCAGGCTCTTTGATGATATCTCCATGCTGGCTTATTCCCACAGTTATGGATTTGGAACCGAGGTTCTGACTCTCTTCTCCGAATTTTCTTTGCTCGTGTGTTACTGTGTTTTAATTAAAATGTGTACTCTATGTCGTCTTAAGGAGGAAGATGGAGTCGTGCGCTGGATATCGGTGCTCGCGAATGTGGCCGACCAGCTCTACTACCCGTGTGAGCACGTGGCCTGGGCAGCTGATGCCCACCTCGTTCAAGCCAAGTCTGATCGATGGTGGCTGCTGAGTACGGTGCTGTGGGGAACCTCGCTGCTGCTGGGGATACTGAGGTGACGTGGAATGCTTCCCATTCATGAATAACGTCTTATCTTGTGAAGGCAAAATATATCATTTACAGCAGTGGTCTCAAACACGCGGCGCGCGGGCCAAATGTGGCCCGCAGGACACTACTTTGAGGCCCCCGCCTTGATATGAAAGTTTAATGTCAGTGCGGCCCGCGCAAGTTTGATATGGATGCTGTATGGTATCATGTACCCAGAAAAAATTATTACGTTTGATTAATGTTCATGTTAAAGGTTAAATAACTGTTAATAGTTATCCTCCCTATCCATGTGGAAGTGGTAAGTTTTTGGCTATTTAAGTTGAAAGGAAATAACTTGAAGGCTACCGTTTAGGTCGCTAGCTCTCTAGTTTGCGAGTTAGCATGTGTCTCAAGACCCTGCAGTTGCGCAATATGTTGTAAATAAAAACAGTATAAATGTGACTATAGTCGTGTTTTGTCATGTCTATAAAAAAAAAGAGTGTGAATGGTTGTTTGTCTATATGTGCCCTGTGATTGGCTGGCCACCAGTCCAGGGTGTACCCCGCCTCTCTCGCCCAAAGACAGCTGGGATAGGCTCCAGCACCCCCACAACAGTATCACTCAGATACTGTGAACATCCAGCAGCAACACAACATTTTGGCATGACTACTATTTTGATGGAAAATATACTGAACCAGGGCTGCACAGCGGCCAGGTGGTTAGCACACAGGCTTCACAGCTAGGAGACCCGAGTTCAATCCCACCCTCGCCCATGTCTGCGTGGGTTTTCTCCGGGTACTCCGGTTTCCTCCCACATTCCAAAAACATGCTAGGTTAATTAGCGACTCCAAATTGTCCATAGGTATGAATGTGAGTGTGAATGGTTGTTTGTTTATATGTGCCCTGTGATTGGCTGGCCACCAGTCCAGGGTGTACCCCGCCTCTCTCGTCTGAAGACAGCTGGGATAGGCTCCAGCACCCCCGCATTTAGACAAATAATCCGGATAAACTTTCAATGTGACTCCTGTGTCCTTCAGGTCACTCCGAGTCCTGCTGCTCCTCAAGAGACAGAGGAGGAGATGCGAGCGAGATGGAAGCAGGTGGTTTAATCGACAGCTCAACCGGTCGGAGTAACGAAGGTCAGCATGTTTGAACCGTTCTCCTCTTCCGCAGTAGCGACCGTCAGCTCCGCAAACAGATGCAGCGAGAACTGCTGTCTGTCTTGGGCTCTGTGGCGGACCTGAGTAACGCCATCCACTGGATGCCGCATGGCTTCCTGTGGGCAGGTCGATTCCCCACCTGGATGGTGGGGCTGATGGGTACCATCTCTTCTCTGATTGGTTTGATCAGGCTGTCATGTGATGCTTAGTCGTCTCGAGAGTGTGTCCATCACTCTTTTATGGGTATTCATTCCATTTCAAGATAAATGTAAATAAAACAATGAACATTTCTAACATTAATGTATCTTAATTAGTATATAATTATTTATAAATGTCATTAATCTTACCAATTTAATAGTGTAGTTATTTTTAATCGAAGCAAACTGTAACAGAATGAAGGTGTCGCTATGCTACTGTATGTTATCCATAAGTCGCTCAGTTGCAGCGCAGCTTCTGACCAAATGGTGGCGTTAATGAGTCAGTTAGTTGTTTAACAATCTCACAGACGACCAGAAGAAGACTTTCAACTACAACTAGAAATGGAGAAGTTTTAAAAACGGGAACAAAATGAAGACAAAAGTGGTGCCAGTCCTCCTCAAAAGACTAAATTTAAGTACAATTTAAGTTAAATGTAAGTACAATTATGACTTCTTCAAGTACGGCTTTGTAAATGTCGGAAGCGGAAGTGTGTGGAGTGTCGTCTGATGCTTAGTTTTTAATAGTAAAATCTAAATATTGTTCTTTTTATTAATAAGCCTGACTTAAGTCTTCACATTTTTTCTTACTCCATGAATTATTAGCAAAAGTTAAGATTTTTGATGATCACATTTTATCATGTCATGTTATTATTCATTCAACTTTATTCATGTTTTAGCTAGTTAGCTTGTGAGTGGATTTGATTTATTATTGAAAATTAATTGGCTCAATTAAATCTACACAGTGTTAATATTTAATAGACGGGCCCAAAATCGGTGTCCTCGACGTCAAAAAGGTTCAAAAATGTGTAAAATACAAATCCAGTTCTAAGGCAATACAAGACGTGGCTGAACTGTACTACTTTGGCCACTAGGTGTCACTATAGTAACACGAGGCAGACTTCGTCAGCAATCTTTTATTATTCTAGAATTATTTATTTCACAAGACAATACCATAATAGTAAATTTAAAAAAAATCAAAAACAGTCATTATGATCATAATTACATACTTAACACCCAATGTCACTTCCTGTCTACACATTCTGACATTTATTGAAAAATATTTCCCTGATTACATCCACCATATTGAGTAATCTGAGTGTAAAGGCGGCTATAACTGTATTAGTTCATATGTGGATGGTTCTAATAATGGTAAAAATCATATTTAGAAAGTCAAACAGGTTTTCTATGTTTTTTTTTTGTTGGTCCAGTCCAACCAATTAATTGCAATAAATCAAACACGACATTGCATTATTTAAAAAAACAAAACAACCCTAAACTGTAATATGGAAAGCAGGAAGTGAACAAATGTAACAGTTAGTGATTGTAAAAGTACCAGATGGAGGGGTAGGATTTAATAAGCTTTGCTTCTTCCTACTCCTTTTGGACATGTGGAACTGTGAACTGATTATGTGATGCATTCAATTGTAATCTGATGCATGTTCAAATGAAATAAAACCATTACCATAAATGAGGGATTACTGTACACAGAAAACGTTATGGATCTTTGAGTTTAGCACAGGAAAAACGGGGGGATCAGACGTGTGGACAGGAAGTGACAAAATGTAAAACCACATTAGGTACAGGTCCGGTTCTGGGCGAAGGTCACAATTTTAATTAGGCTTCAGAGCAAAATGTGCTCTATTAAAAGGAAAGAAATTAGAGACACATTACATAGCCTGCAAGATATGACAACATGGACATGTTTAACGTCTCACTTTAACAAATTACAATACAAAAGCAAAAGTAGTAAAAAAAAATATACAAAGAAAAAATGTCCTCTGATGTCACAATGTGATCGTGTCCATGCTAATATGCCACACCACAAATGTTTGTCGTCGTCGGTTCCCATCCCGGACTGTCATAAAGTCAAGCCCCTCATTTACCGCCGGTACATGTGTGTTTTTCAGCTTGCTGTAAACGAGAGAATGTTTTGTCGCACACGCCGCACGTAAACGGTTTCGAACTTTCGTGTATTTTCAAGTGTGCCATTAAATGTCCCTTTTGAGTAAAACGTGCACCGCAAGCCGAGCAAGAAAAAGGTTTTTCTCCAGTGTGCAACATCATGTGTCTCGTCAAATTGCCCATTTGAGAGAAACTGTGAGCACAAACTGAGCAAGTAAAGTGTTTTTCTTTACTGTGCTTTTTTTTGTGTGTAAATAAAGCCATCGGCGTATGGTAGCGCTTATTACACACCGAACACTCGTATGGTTTTTCTCCAGTGTGTGTCCTCATGTGGCAGTTCAAACTGTACTTACTTTTTAATCCTTTGCCACAAATTGAGCAGATAAAAGGCGCGTCGTCTAAATGTATTCTCATGTGTTTTTTCAGAAGATTACTTTTAATGAATGCGTTGCCACAAACTGAGCATGAATATGGTTTTTCCATAGCGTGTACTCTAAAATGTGAGGTAATTTTCCTCTTATTTGGGAATGTTTTCCCACAAAATACACACTCAAATGTTTTTTCTCCACTGTCTGTTGTGTGTATTGTCATGTGTGTCTCTAAGTGTTGCCGCAAGTGTCCCATGAGTTGGAATCGTTCACAACAAACGACGCAGACGATTTTAAAATTGTTAGCAACACCTCGAGAGTTGCTTTTGCTCTCGGAGGGTTCTTCTCCTCCGTCGGTGTCGTCACTCTCGGAAGAGTCCGACCCCGTGTCGGGATCAGCTTGGGAATGTGGACTCGTGTGGCCTTTTGGCTCCGATCCCCACAACTGGTCTTTACGAGCTTCTGTTGCTGAGCAGTTAGCTGGCGCCTCCACCTGACCTTTTAATTGATGTTGTAATTGCTGAATTTGTTTCCGAAGCAAAGCCTTCGTCACGTATTGTCCTTTAGCTTGATTGTCCTTTTTTTTGTTAATGTGGGGGGGCTTTGGATCCCTCTGCTCGGCAAGGGCCCGCAGCTGCTGGTGGACATCTACAAGACACAAAGCACTAAATAGATCATTCCCATGAGCACAGGAGTGGACAAAAGTTTTGATTCACGGGCCGAGGGCCGTCCATGTATGTGGTCTTTAACGAGAATCACATACATACAGATACAGCTTTGATGCTAATTAAGTCGGGCCAGGGTTGCACAGTGGCCGAGTGGTTAGCACACAAGCCTCACAGCTAGGAGACCCGAGTTCAATTCCACTCTCTGCCAATCTCTGTGTGGAGTTTGCATGTTCTCCCCGTGTTTTTTTTTTCCGGGTACACCGGTTTCCTCCAACATTCCACATAAAAAAAACCTTAAATTATATTAAGAAAGCAGGAAGTGAACAAATGTAACAGTTACTGGTTGTAAAAGTACCGGATGGAGGGGTAGGATTTAATAAGCTTTGCTTCTTCCTACTCCTTTTGGACATGTGGAACTGGGAACTGATTTGACAAAAAAAAAAAATAATAATAATAATAATAATAAAAAAAAACTTGAACTATATTAGGAAAGCAGGAAGTGAACAAATGTAACAGTTACTGATTGTAAAAGTACCAGATGGAGGGGTAGGATTTAATAAGCTTTGCTTCTTCCTACTCCTTTTGGACATGTGGAACTGGGAACTGATTTGACAAAAAATAATAATAATAAAAAAAAACCTTAAACTATATTAGGAAAGCAGGAAGTGAACAAATGTAACAGTTACTGATTGTAAAAGTACCGGATGGAGGGGTAGGATTTAATAAGCTTTGCTTCTTCCTACTCCTTTTGGACATCTGATGCATGTTCAAATGAAATAAAAACCATAAAATGAAATAAAACCATTACCATTACATTCCAAAAACATGCTAGGTTAATTGGCGGCTCCAAATTGTCCATAGGTATTTTTGTCACACTTAATAACAAATCACAATTAATAAATAATGGTCAATAGTGAGCATTTAAAGCATGAAAATGAATCAACTAAATGAAGTAAACTACATTGGCCACTGGTCTCGCTGCTCATGACTATAGGGGTGTTATTTCATGTCTAGAGGGCTCTAATGTTTACAAATTTAGAAGATCGTAAACAGGTAACTATGAAAACATTCAATTTATTGATATTGAATCCTACTTTGGCCTGCACGGTGTCAAGTGGTTAGCGCGCAGGCCTCACAGCTAGGAGACACGAGTTCAATTCCAACCTCTGCCATCTCTGTGTGGAGTTTGCATGTTCTCCCCGTGCATGCGTGGGTTTTTTTCCGGGTACTCCGGTTTCCTCCCACATTCCAAAAACATGCTAGGTTAATTAGCCACTCCAAATTGTCCATAGGTATGAATGTGAGTGTGAATGGTTGTTTGTCTATATGTGCCCTGTGATTGGCAAATAAAGTTGATTGATTGATGATTGACACTCCGACTGTGATGAAAATGTGAATACCAAACCTCACCTTTAACATTGTTCACATGCATGGATGACAAGGCGGTGATGGCAGCCTTCTCCATTCTTTGAAAAGTGATCTCCTTACAGATTGGACCCTTCTTGTTCTTCCTTAATAAAAACACAAAAACAAATCATGCACAATTAATAGATAATTAACATGCATTATGTATCACAATGGCTGATATCTCCATTTTTTGGAGGGAAAGGCTGTTATTTTAAGAGCAGAAGAAGAAGGCTGCCTTTAAACACTACATACAATCATTGTGTGACAACAAGAAAACCACAAAAAAACATCACACAACAACGCAAAAGACAAATAAAAACATACAAAACACTCACTGGTTGAGCAGAACAACAAAACTACAAACAAAGACCTATTTTCATCGACTTTGCCGCAAAGCACGCTGGGAACCAGAAAGTGTTCCAAGCGACGCTACAGTACCAATTAGGGCGGGGAATTTAAAAAATGGCGGCGGCCGTAGCGGTTTCAAGTAACGGGGGAGAAAAACTTAGCAATAGCATGTCAAAAGTATGTTAGTACTTTACACCTAAAGGTAACAATTAGGTGGTCTGTGACCTGTACAAAATGGAGCACTACGGAGGAGAAGACAAGGTACGTTTTAAACTTCTTTTCTTTCCTTGTTTGCAATAATTAATACCGTAATTCATCCAAACCGCACCACGTAACTTGTGCTCCAACCTAAACCTGACATATTAAACAGCAGTATTATTCATAGCTCCGTTATTTAGTTATCACTTTTTGGCTACTTCCTAAATAATAACTATATTGTTCCATTTATGTTCATAATATGAAGTGATAGGTTTTTACATAATGGTAGTAATATCAAAAGTCAAATATCTCCACATTGTAGAAACTGAATAATTACATTACATTCAAACGCTGCGAACATCAAACTCTTACTTACATAGTTAAATCAATATTCACAATTTACAAATTAATACTTAATCAATACATATGCTTGATTCTCTTAAGCTTTGCACCGTAATGTTGACTTTTTAAAGGGCTGAACGGAAACGCGCAAAGAATGTTGGGATATGATGGTCCACGAAGGTTGTTTTGAGGAGCGACTCTTGAGTTTAGAGAAATATATATAAATACTTATAATGTACAATCAATAATACAATAATAATACAATCATTACCACGATAGTTAGCAAAAAAATTGCCACATACCAGATAAGCGAACCGCTCGTGCTGCTTCCACTGAAGTCCCGCCGCTTGCTTGGTCACTTTAAGATGTGCAAGTCATGAACGGGTCGTCCAAAAGTAGTTCCGCAGTTAATTTATTGTGATCTACTAATAACCATTAGCATTAGCCACTAGCATTAGCTGTCATTGAATGTACAGCCTTTCGTAACAGCAAGATGACTGAAAAATCGCTGCTCGTCTCTCTGGGCTGCTTTTTTTGGCTCTTTATATTTAGTTCTGCGCATGCGCCTTGTGACGAGTGAGTCGCGTGACTCGAGTATTGGATTCTCTTCAGTGAGTGGCTCTTAAGAATTCGAGTCAGTAAAAGGAAGCAAGTTTTCCATCATTAGTATTCATAGTGGAAGCCGTCCATGACTGAGACCAATTAACATGTCAAACAGAACAGATAGTGACTATAATAATACCATTTATATTTTATCTTGTAATCTTTTACACTTTTTTTGTATGTATTTATTAATTTTTAAATTAATTAATTTGGGGTCTGCATGTATGTTCATAATATAATAACATAACATTAATGTTATCATTAATAACATAACATAAAATAAATAATAATTCACTTCTAGTCAAAATAGTGATTTATGACCCCCACGTGACATGATTTCATCATGCACCGGATATGACAGCATCACCATGCGCCCGATATGACACCATCACCACGCAACGGCCTACAAAACACCCGAGATTAATTTATCGACTAATTTGGATTAAATATCGGAGTAATTACAACAATAACATATATTATTTAATGTGTGTGCGCATGCACGTGTTTGCAACCCATCGGGTCGGTTTTCTCTATGTGTTTTCTGTATGTGAATCAATTTAAAATTTAAATAATTTGTGCCGTACCTTGTAGATCAGGGGTCTCAAACACGCGGCCCGTGGGCCAAATGTGGCCCGCAGGACACTAGTTTGAGGCCCCCGCCTTGATATGAAAGTTCAATGTTAGTGCGGCCCGCGCGAGTTTGATATGGATGCTGTATGGTATCATGTACCCAGAAAAAATTATTACGTTTGATTCATGTTCATGTTAAAGGTTAAATAACTGTTAATAGTTATCCTCCCTATCCGTGTGGAAGTGGTAAGTTTTTGGCTATTTAAGTTGAAAGGAAATAACTTGAAGGCTACCGTTTAGGTCGCGAGCTCTTTAGTTTGCGAGTTAGCATGTGTCTCAAGACCTTGCAGTTGCGCAATATGTTGTAAATAAAAAGAGTATAAATGTGACTATAGTCGTGTTTTGTCATGTCTACAGGGCTCTAATAATGCTTTGTTCATTTTAATATGAAAAAAATCATTTGTCTACCCACCAACTATATGTGGTTTCTTAAGTTTTTATTATTTGCTGTTTATTATTATTATTATTATATTTATTTATTACTGATTGATTGATTTTCTTTATTCTTGATTTGTTTATTTATTTTTCATCTTATTTTGTGAAAAAAAATAAAAAGTAAGATATTTGAGAACAGTGGAATGTTTTATCAGAGCTTTTCTTGTAGAAAATCGGAACCGAAGCACTGAAAAAGTTTGTATATTTTTCTGTTTTAAATAAATGCATTTTTTTTGGGGGGGGGAAACCTGATGCGGCCCAGTCTCACCCAGACCCGAGCTCCAGTGGCCCCCAAGTAAATTGAGTTAGAGACCCCTGTTGTAGATCCTCCGGCCTCTCCGTCCTTCCATCCAGCGTGTGGGTATAAAAAAAGATACACTTGTAGTCAAGATGATTAATGACCCTGATGATTAATGACCCTGATGATTAATGACCCTGATTGATGACCTGTCATGACGTCATCACCATGTGCCGGAAGTGGCATTATCACTGTGTACCGGAAGTGGTATCATCACCATGTGCCGGATGTGACGTCATCCCCGCGCTCCGGATGTGATGTCATCACCGTGCGCCAAAGTACCGGACATGGCGCCATCGCCACGTGGCGGCCGTGACGACGTCGCCACATGCCGAACATGGCGCCATCACCGCGCAGCGGCCTACAAAATACCCGAGATCGATTTATCGACTAATTTGGATTAAATATTGGTGTAATTAATACAATAACATATATTATTTATAATTAATTGTAAACCACCCCCTACCCCTCCCGTCAGTCCTCACACAGCCCTTCTTTGTCGATCCATCGGGCCGGTTTTCTCTTATGTGTTTTCTGTATGTGAATCAATTTTAAAAAACATGTCAACGAATTAAATAATGAACGCCTTACCTCGTAGATCCACCGGCATCTCCGTCCGTCCATCAGGCGTGTGGGTATAAACTCTGATAGAACGGCTTTTGGAGATCCTCAGAATCTAACCTCAGATTTTAACAAAGTATTTTAACAAAGGGCCGACTGCAGCTTCAGGCGTGAGCGCCTTAACAAATGGCCGTCCGCTTCCTCAGGGATGTGTGTGTGTGTGAGCTGCCTAAGGCAACCCGTGAATGTGCGACCGGATGGTTTAATTTGATAAAAAACATAGACGTTTGACCCCCCTCGTACTCGTCGACAGCTTCTCCGGATGTGTGTGAGTGTGGGCTGCCTAAGGCATCCCGTGACCGCGCGACCGGATGGTTTAATTTGATAAAAAACATACATTGTTAAAAAACCTCGACGTGTGAGGGGCCGACTTAGGCATGTCCGGGCATGTCCGGATTTTAAAAAACTACCGCTGTGTCAGCATGGCGTATCGGGGGGATGTGGGGGCGTGGAGTACAATAAGCCACAAAACCTAGATCCAGATGAGACGGCCTCATTGTACTCAAAACTCGTCCGTCTTCATGAAAGCATTCTACCCCCCGACAGTATTCCACGGGTATAAAACAAGATCAAAAGTCAACCAAAAGTCATTACCTACATACACATCTGCAGAGAGCTCAACACATTTGTGATATAACTTAAAACCAAACCTTTAACTTCAAGAATCCAATCAATTACTGGCGTTATATTTTTGTAGATATTGTAAAAGCAGGAGTTCATCCACAACGGGGAAATCACACCCGTGAGTACTTATGACAAAATTTAAGTCGGCGATATTCACATTGTTTTAATTGACGGCGTTATGACTTGTAGCGGACTTTGATGAGGAGTTGCCACAGGTGGAAGTTGGTAAGTACTGATTTGCATTAAGTTTGGACCATAAGCCTAGTAAAGCTTATTTTAAAACATCAGCTACAGAGCTATGTGTTACAAGATGTATGACTTTAAAAACATCAATTACAGCGCTACACAAAGTTGCGGAAGGGCAATTTTGCGGAACGTTCAAAGACCGGAGAGAAGGTGATCATACAAAGGAGAATGATTTTGAACCACATGTTCACCGAATGAGTGTTGAAGCGCATCGACGGGACTTGGGTATGTATCGATCTACATCAAGTTAACAACGAGGCTCGTGATGACATTTAAACGTGAATTACAGGGTTAAGCAACATCGCAAAGGAGTGTGTAGAAGCGGATGGAGGTCGTGAGAAAGATCTGGCTTCTGTGGTGACAGAGTCAGAGGGGTGTGACCAAGACTCTGATGATAAACCCGGTAATGTGTGTAATTGATGATGCAATACAATATCCGATCATTATAATATGGTGATATCCTATCATTATAATAACGACGGTGATATTATTCCTTCGCAGAAAGAAGCAGAGGAGCGGCAGATCGAAAGAAAAGAATCAGAGCTCGAAAGTTGTTGATGAAAAGTCTTCTCACCCACGTGCTTCACATCTTAGCTGAAGTCTGGTAATGTGGAGCGTTTTTTTATGGATTTTAATATGGATGAGGGTTACCCAGTTGATGTACCGTGTGAACTGATGGATGTCATAAACGAGTTAAATAGAATCCCCAACGAGCAAAATGACCCACTACCCGAAACAAACGATCATTATGATGCTGGTGATGATCTTTTTTTTGCTATCAGGCAAATCGCAGACTTTGAAGACTTTTTTAATCCACTTGAAAGAGCGCTTGAGCGGCTTAATCAGCCATCAGCGTCTGGTTGTATACACGACGAGCCGTCCTCACAGGCCGGGGGAGGTCTGGCCGAGCCACAGATTGTGAACAGAGACCGTTTCAACAATGTGGAAATAAGACGTGTGCTAAACATTCCCCCTCCTGAGCGTGTACCTAACTTTGCGACCTTCTACGTAGGTGTTATGGAACGCGTGAATGATTTAGTCGATAGAGCTATAGGTGTTTCAGCACCGGGGGATGTTGTGCAGCTGGAGTTGATGGGGGAGGGATTGAGACAACACATAGTCGTCCGAGCGACGGATGACCCTAATCAGAACCGCGTTTCAAGATTTACTGGATCGATTGGTACAATCCAATCTAGAAGTCATGACCGATGCTGGTTTAGAACTTGTCATGCAGGTGGTACGCGACCAGAGAGGTGGGGGAAAACGCAAGTTGGAGAATACACTTGATTGTGAAATCATCCAAAAGAAAAAACGGCATTTGTACACTCTGTACAATAGAGATCAATTATGCTTCGCCACCATTACAGCTCTGATGCTAGATAGCCATCAGACGGTAGAGTCTGCCAGGCAACGGGGTCGGCACCTACAGCATTGTGTAGGCTTGAGCGAACATACCCCGGTGGGTTTTAATGACATCCATAAATTTGAGACGGTTCTGAATCGTAAAATTGTTGTCTTGTACAGAAATGAGGGATTTACACCGCTTTGACACAAATTTCACCAAATCGACAGACACATTGTTTTTGTTTTTGGCGCAGAATCACTACTACGGTGTAAAATCAGTAGCGGCTTTTGTCGGGCACAGGTATTTCTGCCATTTTTGCTACAAAAGGTCACGACAATCTCAACACACATCGATGTCAATGGCATTGCCCCGTTTGCACCGCACACGACTGCATGCGGCAGGAGATGGCTGGAGTTTACCGCTCCGATTGTCGCAAAGTATGCCGCACCAAAGTTTGTTTTGTCAAACACAAGGAGCGCAAACACACGACCAAAAGCGGGGTCTGCGTTAGCACGTGCGACTTGTGGAAAAGGTGTGATCAATGCAATATGACGTACTACGTCAACAAGAACAAACCCCCCAGAAAGCATGTATGTCCTGTTAGACGATGTCAGACCTGCAACGAACAAATGCCTCGTGATAATGATGCAACCCCCCACCTGTGTTTCATGCAACCGCTAACGACAGAAAAACCATGCGATAGCCTGATATTCTATGATTTTGAAACCTACGTTGATCAAAACAACAAACACGTCCCTTACCTGGTGTGTACAAAAACATTGGGCGGAACTGAGCTGAGTTGGTTTGGGGTGGACTGCGTCAAAAAATTTCTCCTCCACTTCAGGAGAAATAAGTTTAAATGGTCGACTTTAATATCTCACAACGCAAGAGGATTTGACAGCTATTTGATCCTCAATCAAATGATAGAGATGAAACTCACGCCATCCATTATCATGACGGGGAGTAAAGTTCTGAGTTTTACAGACCAAGATTACAATTTAAAGTACATCGATTCGCTGTCATTCCTCACCATGCGACTCAGCGCCAGGCCCAAAGCCTTAGGGTTTGAAAATCAAACTAAAGGTTATTTTCCACACGAGTTCAGCTCCATGGAGCATCTAAAGTACGTAGGCCCATACCCGCCGCCCGACGCTTACGGCCTACAACGTATGGCTCCGGCTGAGAAAGAGTTGTTTCTTGCTTGGTACGGTAAAGAGTGCGGTGGCACATTTAACTTTGAGAAGGAAGCTTTGCTCTATTGCAAAAACGATGTCGACATTTTGTTCCAGGCGTGCTCTAGATTCAGAGATGAATTTCTTAGCGAGACGGATGTAGACCCGATGAGCTGCATCACCATAGCCTCAGCCTGTATGAAAGTGTTCAGGACCAGGTTCTTAAAACCTAACACGGTCGCTATACCGCCGCCAGACAATTATGCGCGTCAACACAAATCATACTCACAAGCGGGCATCCAATATTTGGAATGGGTTGCTCACAGCAAAAAAGTGTTCATTAAACACCCGCTGAAGATTGGCGAGTACTTTGTAGACGGTTATGCCGAGTCAGGGGGTATAAAATATGTCTGGGAGTTCCTGGGTTGTTTTTTTCACGGATGCTCCGATTGTTTTCAACCGTCTGAGATTTGTCCATTGACGAAGCGCCCCTTTCAGAAGAAATTAGAGGCGTTAAAGACCAAACACGGGACGCGTGTCACGGTAATGAAGGAGCACGAGTGGGATAACATGAAAAAGACGCATCCGGGGGGTGCAGGCATTCCTGCGTAACTATAACCCTCCGGAGCCTCTTTCACCGCGGCAGGCCTTTTTCGGGGGTCGAACGAGTGCGTTTACTCTAAGGTATACGGCTGCGCAAAACGAACGCGTGATGTACGTTGATGTCACTTCCCTGTATCCTTACGTGAACAGCAACTTTGCTTACCCGAGGGCTCTGACCGGTGTGTGGGTCACGGTTGAATTCAACAAAGCCGTTGAATTAGGTTACAGGGTGGCCGCGATTATGGAGGTGTGGCATTTTGAAAGGTCTACGACGCCATCTTTGTGGATTATATGCATACTTTTCTGAAGGGGAAACAGGAGGCCTCCGGGTACCCCCCCACCCCCCGGTGTGGTTGATGACGAAAGCAGAGAAAAGTACCGACGCGACTACCAAACCCATCAGGGTATCCGCTTAGACCCGTCTAAAATCAAACCAAACCCGGCAAAGAGACAGATGTCTAAACTCTTTCTGAATTCTCTTTGGGGGAAACTAGGACAGAGGGATAATTTAGCCCAAACCCAACTCGTCAGAAACCCTGACGATTTTTTCAACCTCATGTTTTCGGGTAAATATGAACTCAAGTACTTTTCCTTCCTCAACGATGATACAGTATAATTACAATCGGCGTTACATCAAGCCCTCCGGTAAATCCTCCAACATCTTTTACGCCTGTTTTACAACGGCGTACGCCAGGATGTTAATGTACAGGTACCTGGAGCAGCTACAGCTACAGACTTTTTGGTTTTCTTGGATACCTTTACTCTGAAGAACCAGCGTCCGCTCGCAGATTTCCGAGACATCCACACAGCGCTGAAAGCCGTTTGTTGCTGCATGATCAATGGAATGATACAATCGAACACACCCCAGTCATTGGAATTCAGCGTTGCCACGTCGGGGAATGTTGTTATTTGAACATCTTTGGTTTGAAAAAAGGACAACTCTCCCAGACCGTAGTGGAACTTGTAACCCCAAAAACCACTTTGGCCATAATCCTCCAGACTTCGGAAGCTTCTGCCCCCGTTGCAGAAACATGAGGGTTTTACGTGAAGCATTTTTGTCGTCATCTTCATCGTGATGGTAAATAGAGACCGATGTTTCACTGATCATACTGTTGATGGGGTAGAATGCTTTCATGAAGACGGACGAGTTTTGAGTACAATGAGGCCGTCTCATCTGGAGCTAGGTTTTGTGGCTTATTGTACTCCACGCCCCCCGCAACCCCCCCGATACGCCATGCTGACGCAGCGGTAGTTTTTTAAAATCCGGACATGCCCGTACATGTCTAAGTTGGCCCCTCACACGTCGAGGTTTTTTAACAATGTATGTTTTTTATCAAATTAAACCATCCGGTCGCGCGGTCACGGGATGCCTTAGGCAGCCCCCACTCACACACATCCGGAGAAGCTGTCGACCGTTTGATAAAGTACGAGGGGGGTCAAACGTCTATGTTTTTTATCAAATTAAACCATCCGGTCGCACATTCACGGGTTGCCTTAGGCAGTTCACACGCACACACATCCCTGAGGAAGCGGACGGCCATTTGTTAAGGCGCTCACGCCCGAAGCTGCAGTCGGCCCTTTGTTAAAATACTTTGTTAAAATCTGAGGTTAGATTCTGAGGATCTCCAAAAGCGGTTCTATCAGAGTTTATACCCACACGCCTGATGGACGGACGGAGATGCCGGTGGATCTACGAGGTAAGGCGTTCATTATTTAATTCGTTGACATGTTTTTTAAAATTGATTCACATACAGAAAACACATAAGAGAAAACCGGCCCGATGGATCGACAAAGAAGGGCTGTGTGAGGACTGACGGGAGGGGTAGGGGGTGGTTTACAATTAATTATAAATAATATATGTTATTGTATTAATTACACCAATATTTAATCCAAATTAGTCGATAAATCGATCTCGGGTATTTTGTAGGCCGCTGCGCGGTGATGGCGCCATGTTCGGCACGTGGCGACGTCGTCACGGCCGCCACGTGGCGATGGCGCCATGTCCGGTACTTTGGCGCACGGTGATGACATCACATCCGGAGCGCGGGGATGACGTCACATCCGGCACACGGTGATGATACCACTTCCGGCACACAGTGATAATGCCACTTCCGGCACATGGTGATGACGCCGCTTCCGGCACACGGTGATGACGCCACTTCCGGCACATGGTGATGACGTCATGACAGGTCATCAATCAGGGTCATTAATCATCAGGGTCATTAATCATCTTGACTACAAGTGTATCTTTTTTTATACCCACACGCTGGATGGAAGGACGGAGAGGCCGGAGGATCTACAACAGGGGTCTCTAACTCAATTTACTTGGGGGCCACTGGAGCTCGGGTCTGGGTGAGACTGGGCCGCATCAGGTTCCCCCCCCCAAAAAAAAAATGTATTTATTTAAAACAGAAAAATATACAAACTTGTTCAGTGCTTCGGTTCCGATTTTCTACAAGAAAAGCTCTGATAAAACATTCCACTGTTCTCAAATATCTTACTTTTTATTTTTTTTCACAAAATAAGATGAAAAATAAATAAACAAATCAAGAATAAAGAAAATCAATCAATCAGTAATAAATAAATATAATAATAATAATAATAAAAACTTAAGAAACCACATATAGTTGGTGGGTAGACAAATGATTTTTTTCATATTAAAATGAACAAAGCATTATTAGAGCCCTGTAGACATGACAAAACACGACTATAGTCACATTTATACTCTTTTTATTTACAACATATTGCGCAACTGCAGGGTCTTGAGACACATGCTAACTCGCAAACTAGAGAGCTAGCGACCTAAACGGTAGCCTTCAAAGTTATTTCCTTTCAACTTAAATAGCCAAAAACTTACCACTTCCACACGGATAGGGAGGATAACTATTAACAGTTATTTAACCTTTAACATGAACATTAATCAAACGTAATAATTTTTTCTGGGTACGTGATACCATACAGCAGGGGTCTCAAACACGTGGCCCGCGGGCCAAATGTGGCCCGCAGGAAACTAGTTTGAGGCCCCCGCCTTGATATGAAAGTTAGCCGCACTAACATTAAACTTTCATATCAAGGCGGGGGGGCCTCAAACTAGTGTCCTGCGGGCCACATTTGAGACCCCCGGGTGTACACGCTATCATTATAAAAAGGGATGCAATCAAGACGTCTCCCTTTGATGTAACTTCCTTTACCCCCTACCCTGCAGATGGCACCAATGACGTGTCCTTTCTATTGTAATGTAAATCATTTGCATGCTATGGAGTCCCCACTAAGAGACACAGACACACCACAATGCATACAAAATGTTGTCTGACCTCTTTGTTATGCAAAGGTTATAAAAACTTCCCACTTAGGATGATAGAATTGTTTTGAAATGTGCATATTTATTCCATGTATTGCATGATATATAAACCAGTGTTTTCAAGTGAGAGTCAATATAAAAGCGAAGGACTATGAGTACATTGAGTACTTTTACGTCTCTTCTGTGAGCACTTTCAGGTCAGGCACACAAAACCGGAAGACCAAAAAACCCTATGAAACGCACCTCAATGTTTATCATAATTATCATAATTGTTACAAAGTGAGCAATGTACATACATTTTACTTTAAAATGCGCTACCTAAAATACTTATACTAGATTGTGATACTGTTCAGTTGGCAAGTCAAAGAAATACTGGTTGCTCTTGTCCCGTTAGGAGCCTGTAGGTGGAGGCCGGCATGGTCTTCAAGTGAATCTGTGAGAAGAATACAAAATGAACTTATCTCCATAATCCCAAAAATGTAATTCTTTTATATTATAATAGTAGATTTTCCCTCACCTCTCCGACTGCATTTGTCAGGATGTGAATGATCTTGTCGTGCGGCGTGGCGACGACGCTCTGCCCGTTAATTTCAATGATGCGATGTCCAACTCTGATGCCTCCTCTTTCGGCAATACCGCCTCGCATTAGACTGCAGATCTGAGAAAGAAAAGGATGCTTTTCATTAAAAAAAAAAAAAAGATGCAAATAAAAGCACAAAGTTGACTTACAATGCCGTCTTCCACGCTGAAACCCAGTTGGAACTTTGGATCTGGTCTTCTGATGATCGCCATGGTGACGGGAGGACAGTGGACGATGCTGAGCTTAACATACTTCTGGCTTTTCAAGTCCTGAGACAAACACAAAATGTAGGCGGTCCATATTGACGGTGAAAGAAAATCATCCTTATGTATGAATTGTGGGCGGCACGGCGGACGAGTGGTTAGCGCGCAGACCTCACAGCTAGGAAACAGCTGTTCAATTCCTCGGCCATCTCTTTGTGAAGTCTCCCCGTGCATGCGTGGGTTTTCTCCGGGTACTCCGGTTTCCTCCCACATTCCAAAAACATGCTAGGTTAATTAGCGACTCCAAATTGTCCATAGGTATGAATGTGAGTGTGAATGGTTGTTTGTCTATATGTGCCCTGTGATTGGCTGGCTGGCCACCCACCAGTCCAGGGTGTACCCCGCCTCTCCCGCCCAAAGACAGCTGGGATAGGCTCCAGCACCGCCACGACAGTATCACTCGGATACTGTGAACATCCAGCAGCAACACAACATTTTGGCATGACTACTATTTTGATGAAAAATATACTGAACCAGGGCTGCACGGTGGACGGGTGGTGAGCACACAGGCTTCACAGCTAGGAGACCCATGTTCAATTCCACCCTCGGCCGTCTCTGTGTGGAGTTAGCATGTTCTCCCCGTGCATGCGTGGGTTTTCTCCGGGTACTCCGGTTTCCTCCCACATTCCAAAAACATGCTAGGTTAATTAGCGACTCCAAATTGTCCATAGGTATGAATGTGAGTGTGAATGGTTGTTTGTCTATATGTGCCCTGTGATTGGCCGGCCACCAGTCCAGGGTGTACCCCGCCTCTCGCCCGAAGACAGCTGGGATAGGCTCCAGCATACCCCCACAATCCTAGTGAGGATAAGCGGCATAGAAACTTACAAGAAGAAAGTTGAAATAGTTAACAGAACTGGAAAATCAGCTGTAATTTTGCAAGAATAAAGTCAAAATATTGAGAAAAAAATTGGCAATTTGACGAGAATAAATTTGTAATAATATCATGCTAGGTGAATTAGCGACTCCAAATTGTCCATAGGTATGAATGTGAGTGTGAATGGTTGTTTGTCTATATGTGCCCTGTGATTGGCTGGCCACCAGTCTCGGCCAAAGACAGCTGGGATAGCGCACAGGCCTCACAATAATAATAATTTGATGTAAGAATTATTTCTTAATGTTAGATTTTTAAAATTTTCTTAAAATACGCTTGAATTAAAGATTGGATTTTCCTCTTTTTTTCCCATTTGGTCCTATATTTTTTTTTAGAAAAACAATAATTTATTAGAAGCTGAAGAACACATCTTAACAAGGTGTGTCGATTATTAATGATTAATATGGGAAACAGAACTCAAAGTCCACCTAATCAATACAAATATATCCTCACGCTGCACAGAAACTAGATACAAAAATCAGGTCATGATTCCAACGTGGACCACATCCTCGCTTACCCGGATGATGTTCTGGCAGGTGGTGATGGGTAAACCCACCATACTGGTGCTGTTGACGGACATGATGCGATCGCCAATGCTGAGCTCCCCGCAGCGCTCGGCGGGTCCTCCGTGAAGGAGGTTGGCCACCATCACTGTGGGCAGGATGGAACCCCAGCCCGACTCCACCACTGCTAACCCTAGAATTTCTCCTGGAGCCTTGGTGATAGCAACCTGATAAACAGAACGCCATTATCTTCATTTTAACGGGACTGACTTTAAAGTTTAAATCCATGAATTACTCGACTTACATCTCTGATGTTCTGGGAGTCAGAGAAGTGGGCCAGATCTCCATTGTAGAGCTCCTGGCTTTCCAGGTAGTCGCTGTACTCGCCAGGGCGTAGATCACTGGCCTTGATACCGTTGACCTGAAGGAACTGCTGGTAGGCCACCCCGAATGCTTGGCCGATAGCCTGAGCGATGATCTGCGCCTGCGTGGACGCACATTGAAACGTGACCAAACACGTACGTGTGAATGCAGCACGAAATTGGCGTCCACCCGAACTCACATCCTCGGAAGAAAAGACGTGGCAGACCATCAAGCACTTCTGAGGCTTGGCGGAGGAGGAAGAGGTGGCGGCGGCGGTGCTTTCTTGCTCTTTACGCTTCCGACGTGCCATCAGGACAACGATGTCGCCGATGTCAGCGATGTAAGAGATCATCTGCAAAGCGTGATCCATCATGGCCTCCTGAGTGGTCACATGACATATGAACGTTAACTATGTCTAAAATCGGGATGTCTGGTTACCTCTTCAAACACTCTAAGGCACTACAACATTTATAGAAGATTAATTAGGTTCATTGGTTAAGATTAATTTCTGTGATAGGCGGCACGGCGATGGAGTGGTTAGCGCGCAGACCTCACAGCTAGGAGACCCGAGTTCAATTACACCCTCGGCCATCTCTGTGTGGAGTTTGCACTCCGGTTTCCTCCCACATTCCAAAAACATGCTAGGTTAATTAGCGACTCCAAATTGTCCATAGGTATGAATGTGAGTGTGAATGGTTGTTTGTCTACGTATATGTGCCCTGTAATTGGCTGGCCACCAGTCCAGGGTGTACAACGCCTCTCGCCCAAAAGACAGCTGGGATAGGCTCCAGCACCCCCACGACAGTATCACTCGGATACTGTGAACATCCAGCAGCAACACAACATTTTGGCATGACTGCTATTTTGATGGAAAAATATACTGAACCAGGGCTGCACAGAGGCCGAGTGGTTAGCACACAGGCTTCACAGCTAGAAGACCCGAGTTCAATTCCATCAACGGCCATCTCTGTGTGGAGTTTGCATGTTCTCCCCGTGCATGCGTGGGTTTTCTCCGAGTACTCCGGTTTCCTCCCACATTCCAAAAACATGCTAGGTTAATTAGCCACTCCAAATTGTCCATAGGTATGAATGTGAGTGTGAATGGTTGTTTGTCTATATGTGCCCAGCACCCCCCGCTGCCCCCTACCTGAGTATCAGCAGAAAGAACTTTAATCCTCTGAGTGGAGATGAAGAGATCCACTTCTGTCATTGGTTGGGATTCCCCTTCTGGAGCCTGAAACGACCCAGAATCCAAAATTTAAAAAGGCCCTGTTCACATCAGATTTATTTTTTTGCAAGTCAAAAATAATTTGTGTCCACACAGATGAACGTAATACACAGTGACGCCATCTTTTCTTAGACTATCATTTTTTTTTCACTCTGAAAGCCATTTAAAAAAAATCATAACTGTTCCCAGCATCAACAATAAGCGTTGTTGACTGAGTTTACCTTAATGCGATCCACCGCCTCCTGAGCCTGGGTCATGCGGGCGTTAGTAGATGGGTTCCTCTCTGATTTGATCTGGGTGGAGCCCATGTACTTGGCACCAAATATGACTCCATCTAAGAGATCTTCAGGGTCACAAGGACCAGGTACTGGAAGATAAAACATGTATCATATCTGATCTTCTGTCTCTCAATCAAAAAAAAATTAAAACAAGACTTACCGTCTTTATATGAAGGATGCTCATCAGCATTCTGTATGACCACAAAATTACATATCAGTCACGTTTCTGATTAGGTTTTGTTAATGTTGTGCTTTAGCCGTAGCCGATTCTGACATTCATGATCTCGTGTAATCAGTTCCCAGTTCCACATGTCCAAAAGGAGGAGGAAGAAGCAAAGCTTATTAAATCCTACCCCTCCATCTGGTATTTTTACAATCAGTAACTGTTACATTTCACTTCCTGCTTTCTTAATTAAATTAAATTACATTACATTTTAAATTACATTACATATTAAATTATTTAATTTTAAATTAAATTAAATTATTTAATTTTAAATTATTTAATTTTAAATTAAATAAAATTATTTAATTTTAAATTAAATAAAATTAAATTAATGTAATTTTATTTTATTTAATTTTAAATAAAATTAAATCTAATTATTTAAATTAAATAAAATTAAATTAATGTATTTTAAGTAATTTAATTTAAATAAAATAAATTAAATAAATTAAATTAATTTTAAATTAAATTAATTTTAAATTAAATTAATGTAATTTCATTTTATTTTATTTTAAATAAAATAAAACAGAATTAAATTAAATAAAATTACATTTTATTTTTTTTTTAAATAATTAATTTAAATTAATTTAATTTAATTTTAAATTAAATAAAACAAAATTATTTAATTTTAAATTGAATAAAATTAATTTTATAAAAAAAAATACAATTATTTAATTTACTTTAACCTTATTTTATTTTATTTATATGGTTTTTTTTTTTAATCATCATACCAACCAAGTACACCAACCTCCGCACTTTCTGCTGCAGTCGCCTCCTCCCCTGGAGCCTCTTCCCCCTGTTTCAGCCACACCGGCTCAGGAGAGTCTTCATCGGGCAGTGAGGTGACAGACTTGTCCCTGTGCCGCTGCTGTTGACCATTCCCATAATGTCCCCAGAACCTCTGGACGTCCTCCTGGTTGTAGGATACAGAAACAACAGCGTCCACTTCCCCGGAGTGGGGGACGTAGCCGGGATGGGGTGAAGCAGCGATGGCAGCGCCCTGCAGCAGTCCCAGCACGTCTCGCTGGTGGCTTTCGGAAAACAATAACCCCGTGGTTTCGGTGCTATCATCTCTTAAGGGCGAAAGAGAAGAACGTGTCTCAAGATCGGAGAGACCAGAGTCCTGCTGATGATCAAAGCAAGGTGATGTTCTGGGACGAAGTTGATGCTCTTCTCCGATGAGCTGAAGTTGGCCGAGCAGATCTTGGATACGAGTGTGGTCTTCATCATCACCTTGTATTCGGTTTACAGGGTCATCCTCAAGATCCGGACATGTCGTTGTCTCCTGGCGGGTATCTCCATCTTCTTCAACGTCACCCGCTTCCGGCTCATGCACCTGGTTTGAAGCTGCATCAAGCTCCCGCTCGTTATCGTCAGGTGAGACCACAGCGCAATTCGCACGCACGCCACCCGAGCTCACCTCTTCGACATCGGCGGGCGTATCGAAGAAGCTGGGGTCCTCCGGTTCTTCTGTTGAGCCCGCCTCAGTGGAAGAGTCCGACCTCCAGTCTAAAGGAGGAGGCTCTATCGGGTTGTAGACATCCAAACCCTCCAACTGGGAATCCGCAGACACCTCGCATTTGAGCTCCGCATCCACGGGCTCTCCATCAATGGAGGCCATGTTGGATATTGCAGAGCTGGGACCGATATCCATTTTTTGACAGCGCCTGTCGAAGTTAAAAAAAAAAAAAAAGGGAGCACTGTTACATTTAGACCAGGGGTCTCAAACTCAATTTACCTGGGGGCCACTGGAGCTAGGGTCTGGGCAAGGCTGGGCAGCATCAGGTTTTCAACAAAAAACAAAAACGCATTTATTAAAAACAGAAAAATATACAAACTTTTTCAGTGCTTTGGTTTCGATTTTCTACAATAAAAGCTCTGATAAAACATTCCACTGTTAATATCAAATATCTTCATTTTTTCTGCACAAAATAAAAAAATAAACAAAAAAAAATAAATAAATCAAGAATAAAGAAAGTCAATCAATCAGTAATAAATAAATAAAATAATAATAATAAAACGGCAAATAATAAAAACTTAGTTGGTGGGTAGACAAATTATTTTTTTCAGATTAAAATTACCAAAGCACATTTATACTTTTTTTTTTATTTACAACATATTGCGCAACTGCAGGGTCTTGAGACACACGCTAACTAGCAAACTACAGAGCTAGCGACCTAAACGGTAGCCTTCAAGTTATTTCCTTTCAACTTAAATAGCCAAAAACTTACCACTTCCACACGGATAGGGAGGATAACTATTAACAGTTATTTAACCTTTAACATGAACATGAATCAAACGTAATAATTTTTTTCTGGGCACATGATACCATCCAGCATCCATATCAAACTTGTGCGGGCCCGCACTAACATTAAACTTTCATATCAAGGCGGGGGGGCCTCAAACTAGTGTCCTGCGGGCCACATTTGGCCCGCGGGCCGCGTGTTTGAGACCACTGATTTAGATTTTTTTTTTTTTTTAAATAGCTGCATAGCTTTTAGTAAAACTTGACCCATGCCCATCAAGATAAGCGGGAACAAAGTACACTGACAACCATATACCAAAGTACTGCATGAACAAACAGGGTTACCGTTACATGTATCCGAATTTAGCATTGAAATGCGTTCTATCGTGTCAATTCAAGTCCAAAACAACCGAGTTAAAACACCTCAATTTGGCGATTTGATTCAAGATGTCAATGTTATAGAAGAAAATATACAGTAGTCACTGTAAATTATATCAGTAAGTGTAAATAAAATGTATATCCACGACTGACGCTAATGACAGGGAGAACTTGGAACTAATAAACAGTGTGCTACATGGTTAGCATTGAGTTAGGAGGAGACTTTAAAATGGCAACTACGGACAAAGTCGTTGAAAACGTCTATTTTAACAGCATAACATAAACCACAGTAAACATTTAGACAAGTTCTGACCTGATATTTCGAGTCAGTCGGACTTTCTTTGTGCCCACACGGATGTCCCTTGGGGTGCCACGACATATAACTTGATGTCCGCCGAGGTCTTATCCTAAAAGTGCTTCTATTCGTCATACTAACAACTGACTTGCCATGAAATATGTTAGTTTCACGTCAATCTATAATCGACCGCTTAATGTACAGTCGCAAATCTTTTCATTGTGTTTCTCTCCTTAACAGAATAGTCGTATTATTTGTTGGCTGTGGCATAAAGAAGAAAAAAATAGTTGCATTCAGGTGTTGTAGGTTTCCTAATAACTCACACACGAGAAGGCTTCGTAAACAAAATGGCAGCTTGTTAATACAATTAAATTGACTACTATGTCTTCATTTACCCCGTCTGTAGCAGTAGCTGTGGGTCATGTAATTTTTATGCTCATTTTTTGCGAGTTTGGTTACTCGTAAAGTTGAGCAACTCGAGATTCCTTGAACGCAACAGTCCTCTGAATAGCTAACGTCACTAGCGAGGACCAGCCCAGCTCAGTCGAGCAGGAGCACATCGATGTATTTACAGTCTATAAACAGCTCATTCTAATAAAATAAGCAATTATTTTATTAAATAATATAATTTTATTAAATTAAAGCGATTATTTTATTAAATACAATAATTTCATTAAATTAAAGCGATTATTTTATTAAATAAAATAATTTTATTAAATAAAAGAATTGCTTATTTTATTAGAATGAGCCTTTCATTGCCAGTAACTGATATCCATATTTAATCCAGTTAAATATGAGGCATTGTAGAAATACTTCACTAAGAGCCTTAATATTGCACGTGGAGCTTGATCAGGTATTCCACAGTGAATGGAATGAACTTTTAATTTTACTCATGTTGCCAGGTAAAATGGCTTTGATTTGATTTAAATAGATCAATTACCAAGAATTCAGATTTTCTTCAGTCATTCATGTTCATTGGACAAATACAGTATAACCAAATAATAACAATTATTTATAAAATAATTAATAAAAAAAATAATAAAAAGGTGATGGGTCCGAAGACCCAATAAAAATGTCAACTTTTTATTTGTCAGTATCTTGTCAAAATAGTGTGAATGTCCAATACAGTAATTTGAAATGCTCAGGAAATAAGTTTATTGCAGAATTCAGCAAGGGCAGGATACAAATACAAAACCACACAAAGCAGTTGTAATAGTTCAAATGTTAATAGTTCAAATGTTTGAAGGAAAAGGGGAAAATGTATTTTGGTGACACAGACCATCCCTCACCCGCTGTTAACCGCATCAATAAATATAAATATAAATATAAATATAAATATAAATATAAATATAAATATAAATATAAATATAAATATAAATATAAATATAAATATAAATATAAATATATATAAATATAAATATAAATATAAATAAAATGGCACATTTTATAAACAAAGTTTACACAGTGCTGCACAGACTAGTAAAATGAAAAGTAAAAATAAAAAAACAATAAATAAAGGTACAAATTGAATTTAATCCAAAACTAAAAGATAAAAAAATAAAATAAAATAGTAAAATAGATGTTAAAATATTAAAAACAAGAAGCAAAGCAATAAAAGTATAAAAAAAATAAACCCAATTAAAATAAAAAGAAAGAACTAAAAGACACAGGACCATACGACTCACTCCGAGTTAAAAGCCTAAGACGAGACTTAAAGCTTTCGATGTTGGGGGCCTTTTTTTACTTGGGAGGGGGAGAGAGAGTTCCACCGCTTGGGGCCAAGTCTCGTCTTCGGCACCACAAGTTGGAGCTGGCCCTCATTCATACATCCAGCTAATCAGCTAATTCTTCTTTCTCTTTCGGCTTTTCGGGGTCGTCACAGCAAATCAATCGCTTCCATCCAACCCTCTCTTCTGTCTTCCGTCTGTCTCACACCAACTAATCAAAACCATACAATCATACATTCAGCTAATATCAATGAAATAACACTTTTGCAGGCTTATCTGCTGTGCCTGTATGCCTACAAGTAAGCAGGTCTTATTACAGCACAGCTACAAAAAAAGCACCCTTCCTTTCCCTGAAATAACACTTTTGCAGATATGTGTGTGGATTTGCTTTGCATATAAAAAGCAAAAACAACAGTTAGTGTTAAAATTGACAAAAGGACACCCTGACGATGGCTAGCAGCCGCGCTCGCCACTGTAGAAATCTTCCCCCCGAGGACTCTAAGTGGGTTTCAAATAGAGGATAAGGGAATCTTAAAGATCAAATCATAAAAATGAGAACAAGATTATTTATTCCTGACAACAATACCTAATGCAGACGTCCGGGCTTATCTGCAGTGCCTGTATTCCTACAAGTAAACAGGTCTTATTACAGCACAGATGCAAAAAAGCACCCTTTCCTTTCCCTGAAATAACACTTTTGCAGATATATGTGTGTGGATTTGCTTTGCACATAAAAAGCAAAAACAAATCTCAGTGTTAAAATTGACAAAAGGAAGAAAGTCGACTCAGCAGTGTTCCACAGTGCCAGACTAGCTAGGAGTCCTGTGGACACGCTTGACGGTGGCTAGCAGTCGCGCTCGCCACTGTAGAAATCCTCCCCCTGAGGACTCTAAGTGGGTTTCAAATAGAGGATAAAGGAATCGTAAAGAACCAAATCATAAAAATGAGACCAAGATTGTTTATTCCTGACAACAATACCTAGTGCCTGTATTCCTACAAGTAAGCAGGTCTTATTACAGCACAGGTGCAAAAAAAGCAACCTTCCTTTCCATACCCTGCCTTTTATTATACACTCAAGATTGTGTAAGAGGTTGGAGTCCTGGACCAATCAGCTTTCGCTACTGCCCTTGCTTGAACCGCTTTCATGGTGTTTTTCTGCTTTTGTTTGTTTGCTGCGGCATCAAGGCATCTTTTTTGTTTGTTCGCAGGGGCATCAAGGCGTCTGGAACATTCTTCTTTTCCTTTGTTGCATGCGTACTCGATGTTTTGTGTGGGTGCGTGTATAAATATCTTTTGTCTGTGTTTGTGAGACTATATGTTTGCTAGCTAAAATGTTGCTTTTAGCTAGCAAAATTGAGCAAATACCTTCACTTGACTTGCAGGGGTCAAGGGTCAAACTCCTTGGGCACGATGGAGACATTGACGTCTTCTTTACCCCGCTTCACAACCACCCGAAGCGTGTCGTCTCGCTTCATGGCGGCGTCGAGATCGCCGGTGGACATGACAGGCTCGCCGTCGACGGCGACGATGACATCCTGGCGCTGCAAGCCGGCGCTGTGGTCCAAACAGAAGAAACACAGGTAATAAAAAAAAAAACACACCAAACGTCTGTGTTGCTGTTCGGGTTTTGGAAGTACTTACACCTCGGCGGGAGTCCCTAAAACGCTGATGATGTAAGCGCCAGACGTCACGTCTGGGAAGTCGTCCACTATGTCCTTCAGCTCCACAGCCAACCTACAAACATCGTTAGCATCATCAACTCACAATCAACACGACCAACATTCCTCTTCAAGGTCGCCATGACACTCACGCCGGTGTGAGGCTCATCATCTTCACGCCAATGTACTTCCTGTTTCCTTTTCCTTCTGCTCAAAAAACAACAAAAACGTTCATCCTCATCTTGACCTTAAGGTTTACCTTGAAGGTAACACCGACCTTTGGACTTAGTCAGGAGTTCACTGATCTTGAACGAAGGGATGGCACCGTCCAAAGAAGACACCACCCGACCAGCGTTCATTCCGACAACTTTTCCCTCCTGCAGGAAAAAAAAAAAAAACGAAAAACTCATGGATTAAATGTAAGGATGAGTTTGGAAAAGACAGAAGATATCCCTCACCATGTTCACGAGAGGACCTCCGAAGTTGGCAGACTGTCAGAAAACAACAAATGGCAAACAACGTCAAGACTTCAAACGTCGAAGGACTCTAAGTGGGTTTCAAATAGAGGATAAGGGAATCTTAAAGAACCAAATCATAAAAATGAGAACAAGATTGTTTATTCCTGACAACAATACCTAATGCAGACATCCGGCCTTATCTGCAGTCCCTGTATGACTACAAGTAAGCAGGTCTTATTACAGCACAGGCGCAAAAAAGCACCCTTCCTTTTCCCTGAAATAGAGGATAAGGGAATCTTAAAGAACCAAATCATAAAAATGAGAACAAGATTGTTTATTCCTGACAACAATACCTAATGCAGACATCCGGCCTTATCTGCAGTCCCTGTATGACTACAAGTAAGCAGGTCTTATTACAGCACAGCTGCAAAAAAGCACCCTATCTTTTCCCTGAAATAACAGTTAGCTAATCATAAAAATGAGAACAAGATGGTTTATTCCTGACAACAATACCTAATGCCTGTATTCCTACAAGTAAGCAGGTCTTATTACAGCACAGGTGCAAAAAAAGCACCTTTCCTTTCCATGCCCGGCCTTTTATTATACACTCAAGATTGTGTAAGAGGCTGGAGTCCTGGACCAATCATAAAAATGAGAACAAGATTTTTTATTCCTGAGAGCCAGACTAGCTAGGAGTCCTGTGGACACGCTTGACGGTGGCAAACAACAAATGGCAAACAACGTCAAGACTTCAAACTTCGACTAAATTCCAATTCATCTTCGGGACCAGCAGAACATCAGAACCTGAGAAACACCAAACACAGTCATCACGTGACTCACGTCCATGACGATGCCCGTCTTGATGTAGAACATGTCAGAGTTCTGGAGGTCCATCTCCCGCGCCCCTCCTTTCACAAGTCCGGAGATCACATCAAGCTGATGCGGGAGCTTTCTACCAATGGCCACCACAAACTCGCCGACACGAAGGTCCGTCAAGTGGTCAAGGAGAAGAAACGGCAGCTTTGTCTGTGATGACGAGAAGATGTCATATTTAGCATGGAATTGGACTGTTAGCACGGAGCTAGCACGCAAGCTATGTCGGGAAGCATTGTCAACATCAACTAAATCACTCACGGCTGCATCCATTTTGATCAGCGAGATGTCGCTAGCCTCGTCCACAAATTTGACGTTGCCGTCAAACAGAGCACCACTCTTCAGCTCCACCTGCAGATAAAGCACTTCCTGTCACATGATCAGGTACTGGCTACCTTTACACCAGGGGTCTCAAACTCAATTTACTTGGGGGGCCACTGGAGCTAGGGTCTGGGTGAGACTGGGCCGCATCAGGTTTTCCCCCCAAAAAAACAACAAAAAAACGCATTTATTAAAAACAGAAAAATTAATAAATTTTGATTTGGTTGCGATTTTCTACAATAAAAGCTCTGATAAAACATTCCACTGTTCTCAAATATCTTAATTTTTATTTTTCTGCACAAAATAAGATGAAAAATAAATAAACAAATCAAGAATAAAGAAAATCAATCAGTAATAAATAAATATAATAATAATAATAAAACGGCAAATAATAAAAGTTATAGTTGGTGGGTAGACAAATGATTTTTTCAGATTAAAATGAACAAAGCATTATTAGAGCCCTGTAGACATGACAAAACACGACTATAGTCACATTTATACTTTTTTTATTTACAACATATTGCGCAACTGCAGGGTCTTGAGACACATGCTAACTCGCAAACTAGAGAGCTAGCCACCTAAACGGTAGCCTTCAAGTTATTTCCTTTCAACTTAAATAGCCAAAAACTTACCACTTCCACACGGATAGGGAGGATAACTATTAACAGTTATTTAACCTTTAACATGAACATGAATCAAACGTAATCATTTTTTCTGGGTACATGATACCATACAGCATCCATATCAAACTTGCGCGGGCCGCACTAACATTAAACTTTCATATCAAGGCGGGGGGCCTCAAACTAGTGTCCTGCGGGCCACATTTGGCCCACGGGCCGTGTGTTTGAGACCCTTGCCCTAGTGTTTTGAATATAATAAACTAGTTATGACCAAGACAAAACACTAAGAAACGGGGCCTAATTAGAGTTGGGGCCCGTTTTTTTTTTGGGTCACCCTGTAAAAATTGACAAATTGGCCAGCGGGCCGCGTGTTTGAGACCCCCTGCTTTACACTCTTCCCATTGGCCAGTGCCTACCTTGATTTGATCCGCATTGACCACCGTGTGGGCCTCGGTGACGATGAATCCATCCTCTGACACGATGAAGCCAGACAGGGTTGTCATGGTGACGTTGCGTCCGAGGCGAGTTGAGCTGCATGGGAGGAGGTCATCTGAGTCAAGATGGCTACTTTCTTACACAGTGTTGTTGTTGTGTTGTTAAGAAATCATACTTGTGGTAGAGTTTGATGTGAACGACGGCGGGCGTGACCTTCTCCAACATGTCATTGAGGAAGTGGTATTTGGAGCCGTCTGACACGACAAAGTTACCGACATCCGTCACCGGGACCGGGACTGGTTTTGAATTTGGGCAGGTCTTTGGACGCAGCCATGACCAAAGTCCGATGCCACTTCCGACGCCACTTCCAAAGGCAACTGAGCACATGTCACAGAACTGGTGTTAGCATGTTACTGAAATGACCGTCTTGTCCAGGGGCAAAGTTCACAGCAGTCAAAAACTTGGTCGACTTTAACATGCTAACATCACGTAACAGCGCCCAAACTCACACAAATAGCGTAGCAGAGTGTAAAGCAGTAGTAATTTCATGTCTCGACGCCAATAAACGATCCCACACTGTTACGGCAAAACTGACCTGAAACAGCAACAGCAATTAAATTAATCAGCAATTTAATTAAAGTCAAGCACATGTTAATATACTTACTGGAGTAGTTACTTGATATAACGCTCTCTATGATCTTGTCTTTTGATGATTTGTGCTCGCTGACGGCCTCCTTTTATAATCCGTCTGGAGTGACATCATCATCACATGTCTCCTGAAAGCTGATTGGTCCAGTACTCCAGCCTCTTACACAATCTTGAGTGTAAAAAAGACACCGGGCAGGGAAAGGAAGGGTGTTTTTTTTGCACCTGTGCTGTAATAAGACCTGCTTACTTGTAGGAATACAGGCATTAGGTATTGTTGTCAGGAATAAACAATCTGGTTCTCATTTTTATGATTTGGTTCTTTAAGATTCCCTTATCCTCTATTCAAAACCCACTTAGAGTCCTCAGGGGGGAGGATTTCTACAGTGGTGAGCGCGACTGCTAGCCACCGTCAAGCGTGTCCACAGGACTCCTAGCTAGTCTGGCACTGTGGAACAAACACTGCGATTTGTTTTTGCTTTTCCACACACATATATCTGCAAAAGTGTTATTTCAGGGAAAGGAAGGGTGTTTTTTTTTTTGCAGCTGCACTGTAATAAGACCCGCTTACTTGTAGGTATACAGGGACTGCAGATAAGCTCGGACGTCTGTATTAGGTATTGTTGCCAGGAATAAACAATCTGGTTCTCATTTTTATGATTTGGTTCTTTAAAGAGTCCTCAGGGGGAGGATTTCTACACTCTAAATTAAAAGTACATAAAGTGAATAATCCTTTAAACAAACGTATTATCTGTCCTTTGTAGGAATTTCCTACAAAATCATCAGGATGCTGGAATAGAATTAGAAAAAAAAGAGAAACAAACTGATGCTCACAGCTGTGGTATTATTTTTATTTGAATGTTATGTACAAATATACTTACTGGAAATGGAGTAGAGCTGAAGATGAAGATGTTTTATTTCGATAGCATAGCATACATTGACTTACATCAGACTGTGTTTAGCATCTTGAATGTACAAATGTTTCAAAGTGTCCCCACACAAAAAGGTTTGGACACCCTTGATGTACAGGAAGTAAAAAGGAGTATTTGTACTTTCTACTAGTTTCCACTATTTTAGGAACATTTCGACTAGATTTTATAATTTGTGTCCATTTGTAAGGTCAAATTCCTGCAGGTATGCCTTGACTGGGAACAGAAAAAAATGAAAATCTTCCCCAAAGTGTTTTCACCAATACTTTAGCTCCCACGGAACGTCCACGTCCACGTTAATTTGTCCTTTTACCGGCACAGAGCAACATTGTATACTAAATATTTATATATTGTATATTTCTGTTCACCTTCCTTTGGGGTCTTGAGCATATCAGGATCATTCCTTGCGGTGCTTGAACTTTCCGTCCCGGGGTCAGAACTGTCTGTTTTTATCCTGTTTCATCATCAAAGGGGAAAAATGTAATGACAATTTTGTTTTTTTTTGTTTTATTTAATACTGTCAGGTTGTGATGCTACCATTACTTTACCATTATTATTATTACTCCGGTTTCATCCCACATTCCAAAAACATTCCAAATTTTCCATAGGGATGAATGTCAGCTGGGATAGGCTCACTCTGTGCCCCTCTGTACATTTACATCATTATTTAGGTATTTGTTTGATTTTTTTTATTAATTTTATTCTACATTTGTTGTTGAAGTTTATTTAAAACAAAAATAACCAAGCAGATTATGTTTACAGTAAGTGATTCTTTTTTTTCAGAAGTGATTCTGATTAATTTAGTGATCAGTGTAAAATACTACATATTCCGTTTTCTAAATGTCTTATATTTGTATTTTTGTTCAAAAAAAGTCGCATTTTTTTCATAGGTTGGCTGTTCCTGCAACTTATACCCTTTGCGCCTTTGTTTTGCCACTTGGCTCATCTGCTTCCGGGACTTTCCAAAACATTGGCAGTTGACCAATTACATTTCTTACCGGCTTCTTGAAATTCAGTTGTGCACATGCATTGACCAATCAGCGTTATATAGGGGCGGGACTTTTACGTTTAGGGGTTTGTCACTACCGCCCCCTTGTTTTGCCACTTGGCTCGTCTGCTTCCGGCACTTTCCAAAACATTGGAAGTTGACCAATTGTATTTTTTATTGTGCAAGTGTACTTAATAGTTTTTTTTGTCACTAGCGCCCTCTGTGCTCCTTTTTTTGCCACTTAGCTCGTCTGCTTCCGGAACTTTCCAAAACATTGGCAGTTGACCAATTACATTTCTTGCCGGCTTCTTGAAATTCAGTTGTGCACATGCATTGACCAATCAGAATTATATAGGGGCGGGACTTTTACGTTTAGGTTTTTGTCACTACCGCCCCCTTGTTTTGCCACTTGGCTCGTCTGCTTCCGGCACTTTCCAAAACATTGGAAGTTGACCAATTGTATTTTTTATTGTGCAAGTGTACTTAATAGTTTTTTGTCACTCGCGCCCCCTGTGCTCCTTTGTTTTGCCACTTAGCTAGTCTGCTTCCGGAATTTTCCAAAACATTGGCAGTTGACCAATTACATTTCTTACCGGCTTCTTGAAATTCAGTTATGCACATGCATTGACCAATCAGCGTTATATAGGGGCGGGACTTTTACGTTTAGGGGTTTGTCACTACCGCCCCCTTGTTTTGTCACTTGGCTCGTCTGCTTCCGGCACTTTCCAAAACATTGGAAGTTGACCAATTGTATTTTTTATTGTGCAAGTGTACTTAATAGTTTTTTGTCACTCGCGCCCCCTGTGCTCCTTTTTTTGCCACTTAGCTCGTCTGCTTCCGGAACTTTCCAAAACATTGGCAGTTGACCAATTACATTTCTTACCGGCTTCTTGAAATTCAGTTATGCACATGCATTGACCAATCAGCGTCATAGAGGGGCGGGACTTTTAAGCTTTGGACTTGGAGCTATTAGTAGTAAGGAAATAGAGCGAAGCTTCCGGACAATTGAGCTTTATATGCCCGGAATGACTCTCCTCTGTAATCGGCAAAGGTAATATAACATTTTTAGGACTTTCTGGTCAACAATGTTGTTGGATGTATACGATGTAACATCGTAGGAATAGTTTATATCGTATAGCATATGTTTAGCATAATGCAGTATCTGATCACTGTTTTGTCATTTGTGGTCATGGTAAGAAAAAAAAAAAGGACAAAATGACGTCACTACGTCGTTTGTCATCGTACTAAAGCGATTGTCAACATGTTGCGAGATCAGAGCTCAATATAGTAGATTCACGTTGAAGACAATTCCCGGTAAAAGTGATTAAGTCTTATGGGATCAGGAGGAGTAAATTCAGGATAAACTGAGGATTGTCAACCCTGAGCAGATTTATAGACATTTGCCATTTAATGTTACCTTTACGGCGTCAGAATGTACAAAAACATGTTTTCTTTTTGCTTACAACGCAGAATTGAGGTATTGAAATGTATTTAATGTAAAACTAAGCTAATCAATGTGAGTGATATGTTTTTAATAGTGACCTGCTGTTGTCAACCTTCTCTTAAAGGAATTTATTTGGTTCTTTATTTATTTCCTTATTACAGTAATCATATGTAGTAGTAGTAGTAGTAGTGGCCTGCACTGAATATGAATGAAAATTCCATGGAGATATGATGGACTTTTCTCACCATGTGTTGTGTTTTTAGCTGTAGGCTTCCATGGTCAAGTAGCGGTTGAGAGCGATGGCTTTTTTCCGCCAGCTTATCCTGTTGCTGTGGAAGAACGTCACCTTCCGCAGGAGAAACAAGGTGCTGTCATTTTTCCACAATCACGGAAATGAGCCAAAACCAAAAAAAGAGTTGGTTTATTTTGGTTTTGGATCATTTCTGAGTTTGAAACTGCGGTCCGTTCACCTCTACAAAATAACTCCAGAAACATAATTATTTCAAGTTTGCTGCAAATAAACAATTTGTGCGTGATGTTCAATGATACGTCATTCACCTCCATGCAGATTCAACTGATCATCGAAATCATCTGGCCGCTCTTGCTCTTTCTCATCCTCGTTGCTGTTCGCAGATCAAATCTTCCTTTCGAACAAGGCCAATGTGAGTAATATGTTACTATCTCTTTTTCTGAATGTCATAACCTCAAAGCAATCACCCAGGCGTGTCCAAAGTTTGGCTCAAGGGACCATTTTTCAGACGCATTTACTGTATTTTCTGGACTATAAGTCGCTCCGGAGTATAAGTTGCACAAGGCCAAAAATGCATAATTAGGTAGAAAAAAACATACATAAGTCACACTGGAGTATAAGTTGCACAAGGCCAAAAATGCATAATTAGTTAGAAAAAAACATACATAAGTCGCACTGGAGTAGAAGTTGCACAAAGCCAAAATTGCATATTTAGGTAGAAAAAAATATACATAAGTCGCACTGGAGTATAAGTCGCACAAAGCCAAAAATGCATAATTAGGTAGAAAAAAAACATATATAAGTCGCTCCGGAGTATAAGTCGCACAAAGCCAAAATTGCATATTTAGGTAGGAAAAAACATACATAAGTCGCACTGGAGTATAAGTCGCACAAAGCCAAAAATGCATAATTAGGTAGAAAAAAATATACATAAGTCGCTCCGGAGTATAAGTCGCACAAAGCCAAAAATACATCATTAGGTAGAAAAAAACATACATAAGTCGCACTGGAGTATAAGTCGCACAAAGCCAAAAATGCATAATTAGGTAGAAAAAAACATATATAAGTCGCACTGGAGTATAAGTCGCACAAAGCCAAAATTGCATATTTAGGTAGGAAAAAACATACATAAGTCGCTCCGGAGTATAAGTCGCACAAAGCCAAAAATGCATCATTAGGTAGAAAAAAACATACATAAGTCGCACTGGAGTATAAGTCGCACAAGGCCAAAAATGCATAATTAGGTAGAAAAAAACATATATAAGTCGCACTGGAGTATAAATCGCACAAAGCCAAAAATGCATAATTAGGTAGAAAAAAAACATATATAAGTCGCTCCGGAGTATAAGTCGCACAAAGCCAAAATTGCATATTTAGGTAGGAAAAAACATACATAAGTCGCTCCGGAGTATAAGTCGCACAAGGCCAAAAATGCATAATTAGGTAGAAAAAAACATACATAAGTCGCTCCGGAGTATAAGTCGCACAAAGCCAAAAATGCATCATTAGGTAGAAAAAAACATACATAAGTCGCACTGGAGTATAAGTCGCACAAAGCCAAAAATGCATAATTAGGTAGAAAAAAACATATATAAGTCGCACTGGAGTATAAGTCGCACAAAGCCAAAAATGCATAATTAGGTAGAAAAAAAACATATATAAGTCGCTCCGGAGTATAAGTCGCACAAAGCCAAAATTGCATATTTAGGTAGGAAAAAACATACATAAGTCGCTCCGGAGTATAAGTCGCACAAAGCCAAAAATGCATCATTAGGTAGAAAAAAACATACATAAGTCGCACTGGAGTATAAGTCGCACAAGGCCAAAAATGCATAATTAGGTAGAAAAAAACATATATAAGTCGCACTGGAGTATAAATCGCACAAAGCCAAAAATGCATAATTAGGTAGAAAAAAAACATATATAAGTCACACAAAGCCAAAAATGCATCATTAGGTAGAAAAAAAACATACATAAGTCGCACTGGAGTATAAGGCGAACAAAGCCAAAAATGCACAATTAGGTAGAAAAAAAACATATATAAGTCGCACAAAGCCAAAAATGCATCATTAGGTAGAAAAAAATATACATAAGTCGCACTGGAGTGTAAGTCGCACAAAGCCAAAAATGCATAATTAGGTAGAAAAAAAACATATATAAGTCGCACTGGAGTATAAGTCGCACAAAGCCAAAAATGCATAATTAGGTAGAAAAAAACATACATAAGTCGCACTGGAGTATAAGTCGCACAAGGCCTAAATTGCATATTTAGATATAAAAATACATAAGTCGCACTGGAGTATAAGTCGCACAAGGCCAAAAATGCATCATTAGGTAGAAAAAAATATACATAAGTTGCACAAAGCCAAAAATGCATCATTATGTAGAAAAAAAACATACATAAGTCGCACTGGAGTGTAAGTCGCACAAAGCCAAAAATGCATAATTAGGTAGAAAAAAACATATATAAGTCGCACTGGAGTATAAGTCGCACAAAGCCAAAAATGCATAATTAGGTAGAAAAAAACATACATAAGTCGCACTGGAGTATAAGTCGCACAAGGCCTAAATTGCATATTTAGATATAAAAATACATAAGTCGCACTGGAGTATAAGTCGCACAAGGCCAAAAATGCATCATTAGGTAGAAAAAAATATACATAAGTTGCACAAAGCCAAAAATGCATCATTATGTAGAAAAAAAACATACATAAGTCGCACTGGAGTATAAGTCGCACAAGGCCAAAAATGCATAATTAGGTATAAAAAACATAAGTCGCACAATGTATTTATTTATTTTATTATATTTGTCCTTACCCGTTTGCCCTCAAAACACATTATAATGGGACCGTGAATGTAGCTTGTTATTCCAACTTACAAAGTCTGCTGCTTAACCGACATTATACTCAGAGAATAAGAAGACGCTGCATGAGGGATCAGTGTTCCTGACTATTTTGCGAGTGTTCAGAGCCCTTTAGATTCAAGTTTTTTTTTTTTTTTAACCAACTCGCGGCAAATCTAGCAATTTTTTCTAGAGTGGTCTAGAAATTGTTTTTTTTTCTGGACGTGGTCTGATGATTTTTATTTTTATTTTTTATTTTCAGGTCACTTTCTTAACAAAGCTTTGCCGTCAGCAGGCACCTTGCCTTGGATGCAAGGTATAATCTGCAACATCAACAATCCCTGCTACAGCAGCCCGACTCCAGGGGAGACTCCGGGCCACGTTGGCAACCATGACAACTCCATGTAGGTTTACCTGAGATCGTTAACGCATGAGAAATGAATATGCTAATTAATATCTGTCCTCATATTTAGCTGCAGTATCTGATGTTAGTATGATTTTCACAATATGGAATCAAGTAAATTCTCGCTGTCAATTTATCGTCACCCTACAGAATTTCTCGCGCCTTTGTGGACGCACAGGCGCTTTTGTCCCGGACTGCAAACCAGGATTTCCCAGACCTGCAGCAGCTGATGGACAGCATCAATTGGCTGGCAGGCATGCCTGGAATCTTACCAAGTACTACTTCTTGTTTGAATCCTCAAAATGTAAACAATGCCTTTTGAATAGTGCATGTATTTTGCAAGCAAAAAATACGGTACAAAAGTGATTGTACTGTGAAAGCGGGTATTTGATATTGTTTTTGTAAAAAAAAAGTTAACTTTCCTCTAAAACATGAAATATTATGCCTTTATTCTCATAATATTGTGACTATATTGTCATAATATAACTTTTTCTACAACCTAATTTTCTTTTCTCATAAGACTCCAACTTTAATATTTAATTGTTAATATTTCAACTCATTCTTTCATTTTCTACCGCTTATCCTCACAAGGGTCGCAGGGGTTGCTGGAGCCTATCCCAGCTGTCTTGGGGCGAGAGGCGGGGTACACCCTGGACTGGTGGCCAGCCAATCACAGGGCACATATAGACAAACAACCATTCACACTCACATTCATACCTATGGACAATTTAGAGTCGTTAATTAAGCTAGCATGTTTTTTGGAATGTGGGAGGAAACCGGAGTACCCGGGGAAAACCCACGCATGCACGGGGAGAACATGCAAACTCCACACAGAGATGGCAGCGGGTGGGGAAAGACAAAATAAGAAGCCAAAAAGTTACCACTTCCACACAAAATAGGAGGAGAACTCATTCATTCATTCATTCATTCATTTTCTACCGCTTATCCTCACGAGGGTCGCGGGGGGTGCTGCAGCCTATCCCAGCTGTCTTCGGGCGAGAGGCGGGGTACACCCTGGACTGGTGGCCAGCCAATCACAGGGCACATATAGACAAACAACCATTCACACTCACAATTTGGAGTCGCTAATTAACCTAGCATGTTTTTGGAATGTGGGAGAAAACCCACGCATGCACGGGGACAACATGCAAACTCCACACAGAGATCCCCGAGGGTGGAATTGAACTCAGGTCTCCTAGCTGTGAGGCATGCGTGCTAACCACATGACCACCGTGCAGCCCTCAACTCAATTTTAATCATTTTATTAGCTTAAATAAGATGATTCGCATATAGCTGGAAGCAGTTGATGTGGTGACACTTTTATTGCAAATGTTGATCCAAAATCAGTGCAGTAGTAGTTTGTGAAGGTGGGCCGCTATGTAATAGGGTTTGGAAGGACAGGATGATAATACAATTACACCAAGATTCCACCAAACTGGTCCTAAGTGCTATCTTAAGAAGCATGACTATTTGCCATTTGGCAACTGCCGTGTCTCGTCACTCTGGAGGAACAGGAGGAACAGGAAGTAATGACATACATCAACGTGTTACTTTCACTTTAGTCGTCAAATAAGTTTTGAGGGTTTTCATTTGGTGGAAACGGACCCAAATGTGTCTTTTGAAGATTCAAGATTATCCACCCCTGGGCTACTACCATGAGTTTTCAAAAGTATATTGAGTAATAAGGGCGGCACGGTGGTCCAGTGGTTAGCTGGATAGTTCAATTCCCACCCTCGGCCATCTCTGTGTGGAGTTTGCATGTTCTCCCCGTGCATGCGTGGGTTTTCTCCGGGTACTCCGGTTTCCTCCCACATTCCAAAAAACATGCTAGGTTAATTAGCGACTCCAAATTGTCCATAGGTATGAATGTGAGTGTGAATGGTTGTTTGTCTATATGTGCCCTGTGATTGGCTGGCCACCAGTCCAGGGTGTACCCCGCCTCTCGCCCGAAGATATCTGCGATAGGCTCCAGCAACCAATCCAGCGACCCTTGTTCAGTGAGACACACAATCACCATACTTGATAGCCGGAACAACAGGATTTTATTGCAGCTTTGAGTTTTCCCACAATATGCATGATAATAGTAATAATAAACATGATAATGTATAAAGACATGTGAGTGTGAATGGTTGTAAAATAAAATATAAAAATATAAAATAATAATAATATAGGGCGGTGCGGCGGTCGAGTGGTTAGCGCGCAGACTTCACAGCTAGGAGACCAGGGTTCAATTCCACCCACGTGCATGCGTGGGTTTTCTCCGGGTACTCCGGTTTCCTCCCATATTCCAAAAACATGCTAACATGCTAACTGGCGACTCCAAATTGTCTATACGTATGAATGTGAGTGTGAATGGTTGTTTGTCTATATGTGCCCTGTGATTGGCTGGCCACCAGTCCAGGGTGTACCCCGCCTCTCGCCTGAAGACAGCTGGGATAGGCTCCAGCACCCCCCCATGACCCTCGTGAGGATAAGCGGTATAAAATGAATGAATGAATGAATGATAATAAGACGACTATAGGGGTGTTATTTCATGTCTTGAGGGCTCTAATCCAATCCACTTTATTTATATAGCACATTTTATAAACAGAGTTGCTAGCTACAAAGTGCTACACAGACTAGTAAAATAAAAAGTAAAAATCCAAAACTAAAAGATCATTTAAGAAATAAAATAGTAAAATAGGTATTAAAATATTAAAAACAAGAAGCAAAGCAATAAAAGTATAAAATAAATAAAAAGAACTAAAAGACACAGGACCATACGACTCACTCCGAGTTAAAAGCCCAAGACGAGACTTAAAGCTTTCGATGTTGGGGGGCCTTTTTTTTACTTGAGAGGGGGAGAGAGAGTTCCATAGCTTGGGGCCAACCACAGAAAAGATATGATTTTACCTGTTTTGTAAGTTGCATTGTTTGAAAAATATATTTTATTTATTGTCCTTCATTTATTTTTCTTTCTGACCCATAGAAGACCGCAGAATAGCAGACTACCTGAAAGCCAATGAGACATTTTCCGCCTATTTGCGAGACACTGCCAAGATGTCACCTGAGACTGTTGATCAGCTGCTCAAGGCCCGCATCAATTTTCAGGTGACGTATTTTTATCATCCATTATTATTTATTATCCATTTCATCATGGGACTTGAAAGAGATTATAGACATTATAATTTAGTTAGTAATGAACGTAATGCGTCAAATAGAAATTAATACAAATATATTGTGAATATATTTTGGCGGCACGGTGGTCGAGTGGTTAGCGCGCAGACCTCACAGCTAGGAGACCAGGGTTCAATTCAACCCTCGGCCATCTTTGTGTGGAGTTTGCATGTTCTCCCCGTGTTTCCTCCCACATTCCAAAAACATGCTAGGTTAATTAGCGACTCCAAATTGTCCATAGGTATGAATGTGAGTGTGAATGGTTGTTTGTCTATATGTGCCCTGTGATTGGCTGGCCACCAGTCCAGGGTGTACCCTGCTTCTCGCCCGAACACAACTGGGATAGGCTCCAGCACCCCTGCGACCCTCGTGAGGATAAGCGGTAGAAAATAGATGAATGAGTTCTCCTCCTATTTTGTGTGGAAGTGGTAACTTTTTGGCTTCTTATTTTGTCTTTCCCCACCCTCGGCCATCTCTGTGTGGAGTTTGCATGTTCTCCCCGTGCATGCGTGGGTTTTCTCCGGGTACTCCGGTTTCCTCCCACATTCCAAAAAAACATGCTAGGTTAATTAGCGACTCCAAATTCTCCATAGGTATGAATGTGAGTGTGAATGGTTGTTTGTCTATATGTGCCCTGTGATTGGCTGGCCACCAGTTTGGGATGTACCCTGCCTCTCGCCCCGAAGACAACTGGAATAGGCTCCAGCACCCTCCGTGACCTTTGTGAGGATTAGCGGTATAAAATGAATGAATGAATGATAATAAGATGACTATAGGGGTGTTATTTCATGTCTCGAGGGCTCTAATCATATTAAAAAAACTAAAGACGCGGCTCATTCGTGCTGTAGTACCTTTGTTACCGACCTGATTCAGTACTATTTAGCTGTTTTGTAAGTTGCATTGTTTGAACAATATCTTATTTATTGTCCTTTTTTTTTCGGACCCATAGAATAGAGCTGGGATAGGCTCCAGCACCCCCGGCGAATGAATGAATGAATGAATATGCTGTTATTTGACATAAAATCCCATGCCTGTACATTTTATTTGTTCTTTTTCATTCCAGTATTTTCTAGCAAGACCTCAAGTGCAGTTCAAGGACTTGGCGTGCAATCTAAATTCGCTAAGAGAGTTACTGACTGTGGACGAAGGGGAAACCGCTCTGGTCGATCTGCAATCTCAGCTGTGTAACCTGCCCGCTAACATCCTGAACGATGCACAGCGCCTCTTTCTGTCTCAGGTGGACGCAAGACCGTTGTTAACGGTAGGAAAACAAATCAGTATTTCCCAAAATAAAAAGACCGGATTAAATGCGTTTAGTGTTTTCCATTCAACCCCTCATCAGATGGACAAGGTCATTCCAGCCAATGTGACCGACCGGTTGGAAATCATGCAAAGCATCAAGTCTGTTTCCCAGCAGCTGAATGTCATCATGGCGAGTGTAAGAACTCACACTCACTGTGGGAAATATTATAATGATATAGTATCTCCCAAAAATGTTGTATTCCACTTTAAATAATCATCATTCTCTCATATCTCTGCCTTCCATCAGTTCCCGTCACTTTCCAGTTTCATGGACATGAGCAAGGAATTCCGCCTCGTGTTTTCAAAGGATCGGACCGTTCTACACCAGCAACGTTTTCAGGCTTTCTCAAACATCATGTGTCGTCGCACTGATAACGGTGAACCCACCCCTTCAATCAATTGGTATGAAGACCTGGGCGGGAAGGCCTTCTTGGAGAAAACCAGCACTGAAGACAAGAACCTTCATCATGGCCATCACAACAACAGTCAGTAAAAGTTTTCATACCTTCATTCAAAATACAGTAGCTGTTTTTAAATAGTCCACTTCCACACGGATAGGGAGGATAACTATTAAGTTATTTAACCTTTAACATGAACATTAATCAAACGTAATAATTTTTTCTGGGTACATGATACCATACAGCATTCATATCAAACTTGCGCCAAATGCGGACTTACCACTTCCACACGGATAGGGAGGATAACTATTAACAGTTATTTAACCTTTAACATGAACATTAATCAAACGTAATAATTTTTTCTGGGTACATGATACCATACAGCATTCATATCAAACTTGCGCCAAATGCGGACTTACCACTTCCACACAGATAGGGAGGATAACTATTTAGTTATTTAACTTTTAACATGAACATTAATCAAACGTAATAATTTTTTCTGGGTACATGATACCATACAGCATTCATATCAAACTTGCGCGAAATGCGGACTTACCACTTCCACACGGATAGGGAGGATAACTATTAACAGTTATTTAACCTTTAACATGAACATGAATCAAACGTAATAATTTTTTCTGGGTACATGATACCATACAGCATCCATATCAAACTTGCGCCAAATGCGGACTTACCACTTCCACACGGATAGGGAGGATAACTATTAAGTTATTTAACCTTTAACATGAACATTAATCAAACGTAATAATTTTTTGTGGGTACATGATACCATACAGCATACATATCAAACTTGCGCCAAATGCGAACTTACCACTTCCACACGGATAGGGAGGATAACTATTAAGTTATTTAACCTTTAACATGAACATTAATCAAACGTAATAATTTTTTCTGGGTACATGATACCATACAGCATCCATATCAAACTTGCGCCAAATGCGGACTTACCACTTCCACACGGATAGGGAGGATAACTATTAACAGTTATTTAACCTTTAACATGAACATTAATCAAACGTAATAATTTTTTGTGGGTACATGATACCATACAGCATCCATATCAAACTTGCGCCAAATGCGGACTTACCACTTCCACACGGATGGGGAGGATAACTATTTAGTTATTTAACCTTTAACATGAACATTAATCAAACGTAATAATTTTTTTCTGGGTACATGATACCATACAGCATACATATCAAACTTGCGCCAAATGCAAACTTACCACTTCCACACAGATAGGGAGGATAACTATTTAGTTATTTAACCTTTAACATGAACATTAATCAAACGTAATAATTTTTTCTGGGTACATGATACCATACAGCATTCATATCAAACTTGCGCGAAATGCGGACTTACCACTTCCACACGGATAGGGAGGATAACTATTAACAGTTATTTAACCTTTAACATGAACATGAATCAAACGTAATAATTTTTTCTGGGTACATGATACCATACAGCATCCATATCAAACTTGCGCCAACTGCGGACTTACCACTTCCACACGGATAGGGAGGATAACTATTAAGTTATTTAACCTTTAACATGAACATTAATCAAACGTAATAATTTTTTGTGGGTACATGATACCATACAGCATCCATATCAAACTTGCGCCAAATGCGGACTTACCACTTCCACACGGATAGGGAGGATAACTATTAAGTTATTTAACCTTTAACATGAACATTAATCAAACGTAATAATTTTTTCTGGGTACATGATACCATACAGCATCCATATCAAACTTTCGCCAAATGCAGCCCACAGGCCGCGAGTTTTAGACCCCTGATCTAAATCGTCACACAGGCTAACTCAAGGATCGAAGGACAGAATTTGATATCTTTATTTCATGTCCAATGCTTTCATTCCAAACCTGTCAAATTTGTATTTTGTATTTGAATCATGAATAATTTTGTACTCTTTTCCTCCACCAAAAGCTCCATTTTGTCAGAAGTTTATTAGAGGGCTTGAATCCAGTCCTTTGACTCGCATTGCATGGCGAGCAATGAAACCGCTTTTGGCTGGAAAACTCCTGTACGCACCCAACACGCCTGCAGTTGAACAAGTTATGAAAGAGGTAAACTTTTTTTTTTTGTGCATTCTGTTCTCCTTGTAAAGTCATGCCAAAATGTTGTGTTGCTGCTGGATGTTCACAGTATCAGAGTGATACTTTTGTGGGGGCGCTGGAGCCTATCCCAGCTGTCTCGGGGCGAGAGGCGTGGTACATGCAAACTCCACACAGAGATGGCCTAGCTGTGGCCTATGGCCTTGCTGATGACCAGCTCCTAGCTGTGAGGTCTGCGCGCTAACCACTAGACCGCCGTGCCGCCCATGAGCAATAACTATAAAGTTGAATCTAATCTAATCTAATCTAGTATGCGAGCGTATTAATTAAAATAAAATCCTCTATTTGAGTAGCACTGCTGTAAAGCAACAGAATAATAGAAATGTTTACATTCAAAACAATTGTTTTTGTATTATTTATATCAATTGAAGGTGAACCAGACTTTTCAAGACCTGGAGATCTTCCAGGATCTAGCCAAGGCTTGGTCGGAGCTGGGCCCCAAAATCCAGAATTTTATGATGACTCGTAAGGAAGTTGTGCAACTGAAGGTTAGACTCCCTCATCTGTTCCTATATAATCGCTAATGGTGTATTCATTTTAATGTGCTTTATGTGTGCCGTGTGTGGTGGGGGCCAGCGTTTGCTTAAGAATCCAGATGTTGCTGAGCTGGTCGACCTGCAACTCCAGAACACATCCTGGACAGCCTCGCAGATTGCATATTTCCTATCCAGTCCCTCGCCGTATGCACCACCACAGAAGCCTGGAGAACCTTCAACCTGGCTGGATACCTACAATGACCTCAACCTCACCATCACATCTCTTGCACAAGTCTCTCAGGTTTAGTAGTGGCACTTTCTTCCTCCATAATATATATATAATATATACATATATATAATATAATATAACAAAAATAGGTTTTTATCACCGTAAGAACATAGCCAGAGTCCGCCCGTTTCTCTCTCAGGCCTCTCTCTTCTATCTTTTTATTCGTATTTTATGCTTTTAGTTTTTAGCTTTTAACTCCAGTGTTTCCTCAGTAGGGGGGTGGGTCCAACACACTGCTGAGGGGGTGCCATCCTTCCCTTACAAAAAAATATATTTATCAATATATTACTTGAAATATATTGTATTATATTATATATATTATTTTTCCATTATATTTTCCAATGCATTATATATTATAAATACACGGAATAATATATTTTTGTACATATATTATATATTCATGTAATATATGGCAATATATTGCAGAATATACAAATGATTGCCGCTTTCAATATATTGAAATATATTAAATCCAAATATAATATGAGTTTATATATTATAAAATATAAAATATATTTCCTAATACATTGCATTATATTTGCCAATATACTGCAATATATTTTTTCTATAACAAAAAGAAAATATATTTATAAATATATTACTTTAAATATATTGTATTATATTATAATATATTATTTTTCCATTATATTTTCCAATACATTATATATTATAAATACATGGAATAATATATTTTTGTACATATATTATACAATATATTATATATTCATGTAATATATGGCAATATATTGCAGAATATACAAATGATTGCCGCTTTCAATATATTGAAATATATTAAATCCAAATATAATATGAGTTTATATATCCCAAATTATATGCAATTTTATATATGTAAAAATATAGTCCTTTTTTGGTCTTGAACGCAAGATATTTTTTATATGTATCAATACACACATATATGATCTATGCATATATTGCAATATATTGGAAAATATAAACATAAGATCCCATATATGGAAATATATTTCCTAATACATTGCATTATATTTGCCAATATACTGCAATATTTTTTTTTTCCATAAGGGTTGGGTCCCTTCGACCCGGCCGGCTAGGGGTTCCTCCCTTTAATGTGGGGGTCCGCCCATGTGTCAGATTCAGGAAAAGTGCTATACAAATAAAGTTGATTTGATTTAATAGTCTGTTAAGTCTGCTTCTCATCATCAGTGTTTTTGCGCTTATCTCCCCAACAGTGTTTCTCCACCAACAAGATGGAGGGGTTGAGTAGTGAAGACCAGCTGATCAGCAGGGCTTTGGAGCTCGTGGAGAACAGACAGTTTTGGGCAGGGGTGGTGTTTCTGCTTCCTGATTCTTCTTCTCCTGAGCTGCCGCCGCATGTCACGTACAAGATTCGAATGGACAGCGAGGATGTTACCCGTACTCATAAGATCAGGGACAGGTAAGCTGATGCTTATTGACGCAGTATCCCATTTTTCACTGACCGCCATGTTTGTATAGCTGAAGGGCATCTATTATGCTTTTTGGACTTTTCTGACCCATAAATGTAGTTAGAATGTTGTATTTTTGTACACCCTGGACTGGTGGCCAGCCAATCACAGGGCACATATAGACAAACAACCATTCACACTCACATTCATACCTATGGACAATTTGGAGTCGCTAATTAACCTAGCATGTTTTTGGAATGTGGGAGGAAAACCGGAGTACCCGGAGAAAAACCATGCATGCACGGGGAGAACATGCAGACTCCACACAGAGATGGCCGAGGGTGGGTAAAGACAAAATAAGAAGCCAAAAAGTTACCACTTCCACACAAAATAGGAGGAGAACTCATTAATTCATCCATTTTCTACCGCTTATCCTCACAAGGGTCGCGGGGGTGCTGGAGCCTATCCCAGCTGTCTTCGGGCAAGAGAGGCGGGGTACACCCTGGACTGGTGGCCAGCCAATCACAGGGCACATATAGACAAACAACCATTCACACTCACATTCATACCTATGGACAATTTGGAGTCGCTAATTAACCTAGCATGTTTTTGGAATGTGGGAGGAAAACCGGAGTACCCGGACAAAAACCCACGCATGCACGGGGAGAACATGCAAACTCCACACAGAGATGGCCGAGGGTGGAATTGAACCCTGGTCTCCTAGCTGTGAGGTCTGCGCGCTAACCACTAGACCACCGTGCCGGAAATAGAGCTGGAATAGGTGCAGATTCTGGAAGATCCAGAAAATTTTCTGTGCAGGTTATTGTGTGTTGCTGCTCTATAGGAGTCCCCAACTCAATACAAAGGGTGGAAAAATTAGCATAATAGGTCCCCTGTAAATGTGCTATATATATATATATATATATATTTATCAAAGTCTGATGTTTTGATTGCTTGTGAATTTTTTTTTTTTCGATGCAGGTTTTGGCATCCCACCGCGGCAGCTGACCCCTTTAAATACATGCGCTACGTTGTGAGTGGATTTGTGTATGTTCAGGACTTGGTAGACAGAGCTTTGACTCGCATCTTGACTGGAGCTCCACAAAGGACCGGCATCTACGTTCAGCAGATGCCGTACCCATGCCATGTGGATGATGGGTGGGTCATATACATAAAAAAAATATATAAAAATATACATATATTAAAAAAAAAAAAAAAAAAATTAATACATAGGTTGTTCTGATTTGTGGTTGTATTATTACATCCTATTAAGAAACAAAATATGCATATTGAAGCGATTTTTACATATTTGCCTACATTAAGCCTTTTCAAGCATAACATAAATAAATGGCCTAAAATAGCTGGGATAGGCTCCAGCATACATACGACACTAGTGAGAATAAGCGACTGATATTTGATAGTGATATTCACTTCTCTACCCCAAGTATTATATAAGTTGAAGCACATTTAATTGCCTTTGGTTCCCATTGTTTTTATATACAATATTATATGTATATACAATATACAATACACCCAATATCATATTAAAAAAAATCTATTTTAAACGATGTCCCTACGGACTCCCCTAATCGAGAGAGCACTTATTTAACCATGTTATGTCAAGTCAAATTTGACTATAGGGGTGTTATTTCATGTCTAGAGGTCTCTAATCTTTAAAACTATTGTTTAAACTTGAATGAAAATATGAAAACTATGTAAATATTCAATTTACATATTGGATCAAGAACCAATTGACTGTGATAACGAAATACAGTACTGTAGTATTTTATATAGTATTATAGTAGTTTGAATATTATAGTGTGTTGTAGTCTTTAAGTTGCTGTATCGCAAACCTTGCTCAGTTAATTCAATTTATTCAACGTGTTTTTTGAGGATTATTTATTTTGATTCCTTTTGTAAATTATTTCAAAAACATTTTCACAAACTAAAATGATATCCCGTTGATCCGTCTCACAGTTTCCTCCGAGTGTTGAACCGCTCCCTGCCCCTCTTCATGACGCTGGCGTGGATCTATTCAGTGGCGATGATCATCAAGGGTGTGGTGTACGAGAAGGAAGCCAGGCTGAAAGAAACCATGAAAATCATGGGTGTGAATTCAGGGACCCTGTGGCTCAGCTGGTTCATCAGCAGCCTCGTACCTTTCCTGCTGTCGGCTGCACTCCTTATTGCTGTGGTGAAGGTAAGAAGAAGTCTCACTCTGTATGAAAAGTACTAACAAAATATGCACACTGTAATACATTCATTCATTTCTACTGCTTTTCCTCACGAGGGTCGTCGGGGGGTTGCTGGAGCCTATCCCAGCTGTCTTCGGGCGTAAGGCGGGGTACACCCTGGACTGGTGGCCAGCCAATCACAGGGCACATGTAGACAAACAACCATTCACACTCACATTCATACCTATGGACAATTTGGAGTCGCTAATTAACTTAGCATATTTTTGGAATGTGGGAGGAAACCGGAGAAAACCCATGCATGAACGGAGAGAACATGCAAACTCCACACAGAGATGGCCAAGGATGGAATTGAACTCGGGTCTCCTAGCTGTGAAGCTTGTGTGCTAACCACCCGGCCTCTGTGCAGCCCTGGTTCAGTATATTTTTCATCAAAATAGTAGTCATGCCAAAATGTTGTGTTGCTGCTGGATGTTCACAGTATCCGAGTGATACTGTTGTGGAGGTGCTGGAGCCTATCCCAGCTGTCTTCAGGCAAGAGGCAGGCTACACAGGCTTCACAGCTAGGAGACCAGGGTTCAATTCCACCCTCGGCCATCTCTGTGTGGAGTTTGCATGTTCTCCCCGTGCATGCGTGGGTTTTCTCCGGGTACTCCGGTTTCCTCCCACATTCCAAAAACATGCTAGGTTAATTAGCGACTCCAAATTGTCCATATGTATGAATGTGAGTGTGAATGGTTGTTTGTCTATATGTGCCATGTGATTGGCTGGCTGGCGACCAGTCCAGATTGGGATAGGCTCCAGCACCCCCACAACAGTATCACTCAGATACTGTGAACATCCAGCAGCAACACAACATTTTGGCATGACTACTATTTTGATGAAAAATATACTGAACCAGGGCTGCACAGCGACCGGGTGGTTAGCACACAGGCTTCACAGCTAGGGGACCAGGGTTCAATTCCACCCTCGGCCATCTCTGTGTGGAGTTTGCATGTTCTCCCCGTGCATGCGTGGGTTTTCTCTGGGTACTCCGGTTTCCTCCCACATTCCAAAAACATGCTAGGTTAATTAGCGACTCCAAATTGTCCATAGGTATGAATGTGAGTGTGAATGGTTGTTTGTCTATATGTGCCCTGTGATTGGCTGCCTACCAGTCCAGGGTGTACCCCGCCTCTCTTGCCCGAAGACAGCTGGGATAGGCTCCAGCACCCCTATGACAGTATCACTCAGATATTGTGAACATCCAGCAGCAACACAACATTTTGGCATGACTGTGCCCTGTGATTGGCTGGCGACCGGTCCCCGCCTCTCGCCGAACACGGCTTGGATAGGCTCCAGCACCCTCCACTCTCACAATACTACCGGTCTCAAGTGGAAGCCATAACAGTTGCATAAAAATACTCATATTTAAACCTGAATCTTAACATTTGTTTCCTGTGTGTTTTGTTCTAGTTGGGTGAAATCCTGCCATACAGCAACCCGGTTGTCGTGTTTTTTTTCCTGTCGGCGTTTGCCACCGCCACTATCATGCAGTGTTTCCTCATCTCAACTTTCTTCTCCAAGGCCAACATGGCCGCTGCATGTGGCGGGCTTATTTACTTCAGCCTCTACCTTCCCTACGTACTATGTGTAGCCTGGCAAGACCAGCTCAACACAACTCATAAAATTTTTGCCGTAAGTAAAGTCATAAATAATCATTACGTTTTTATTACTGACCACTTAAGTCATTTCTTCTTGCTTTTTTAGAGTTTTCTGTCCCCTGTGGCATTCGGATTAGGGTGCGGGTATTTCTCACAGTATGAGGAGCAAGGCATCGGAATCCAATGGCACAACTTGCAGTCCAGTCCTGTTCAGGGAGAATCATACAACCTAAGTATGGTTATAGTTATGCTTTGGGTGGATGCCTTCATCTACGCCGTTGCAGCCTTGTACATCGAAGCCGTGTTCCCCGGTATGGTTGCACTCTTTCAATAATACAGTATCCATGTGTATCTGTATCGGTATTATGGTCATATAACTTGTGTGTACTTAAGGTGACTATGGCATCCCCCAACCGTGGCACTTCGCCTTTCATATCAACTACTGGATTGGAATACCTCTGGAGGCCGGCATGCCCATTCCGTCTGCCCCTCCTGAGCAGGATGAAGGTGAGGTTTCAAGTTGCTGCACATTATACTGCTTTCTCGAGTCGCCGTGTGAATGTACACAGGTACAGTAAGGTGCTTCTCGACTAAGGATATTTGCGTTTTTTTCTTTGCATCGGTATCGGCCGATACGCGCGTGGGTTTGCCGATGTATTTTTCCACCGCATGATTTACAGTCAGGCATCTTTGTGTTGCCCCGGCAGCAGAGGACCCCGCAACACACGTATTCGCGGTACATCACATCAAGAGCGCGTTTTCACAAGTAATAAGAGTTAGCTTGCTTTTAACACTTTTTACTAAGCCCCATCACATTTCACTGGGTGATCGCTAGGCATAACAGTTTTAAGTCATGGGGTCTCAAACACGCGGCCCGCGGGCCAAGTGTGGCCCGCAGGACACTAGTTTGAGGCCCCCGCCTTGATATGAAAGTTTAATGTCAGTGCGGCCCGCGCAAGTTTGATATGGATGCTGTATGGTATCATGTACCCAGAAAAAATTATTACGTTTGATTAATGTTCATGTTAAAGGTTAAATAACTGTTAATAGTTATCCTCCCTATCCGTGTGGAAGTGGTAAGTTTTTGGCTATTTAAGTTGAAAGGAAATAACTTGAAGGCTACCGTTTAGGTCGCTAGCTCTCTAGTTTGCGAGTTAGCATGTGTCTCAAGACCCTGCAGTTGCGCAATATGTTGTAAATAAAAAGAGTATAAATGTGACTATAGTCGTGTTTTGTCATGTCTATAAAAAAAGATTTATCTCTCCGAAAATACTTAGCAAAATATGTATAAATCATGGGTCTCAAACATGCGGCCCGCGGGCCAAATGTGGCCCGCAGGACACTAGTTTGAGCCCCCTGCCTTGATCTGAAAGTTTAATGTTAGCGCGGCCCGCGCAAGTTTGATACGGATGCTGTATGGTATCATGTACCCAGAAAAAATGATTACGTTTGATTAATGTTCATGTTGAAGGTTAAATAACTGTTAATAGTTATCCTCCCTATCCGTGTGGAAGTGGTAAGTTTTTGGCTATTTAAGTTGAAAGGAAATAACTTGAAGGCTACCGTTTAGGTCGCTAGCTCTCTAGTTTGCGAGTTAGCATGTGTCTCAAGACCCTGCAGTTGCGCAATATGTTGTAAATAAAAAGAGTATAAATGTGACTATAGTCGTGTTTATCATGTCTATAAAAAAAGATTTATCTCTCCGAAAATACTTAGCAAAATATGTATAAATCATGGGTCTCAAATGTGGCCCGCAGGACACTAGTTTGAGGCCCCCGCCTTGATCTGAAAGTTTAATGTTAGCGCGGCCCGCGCAAGTTTGATACGGATGCTGTATGGTATCATGTACCCAGAAAAAATTATTACGTTTGATTCATGTTCATGATAAAGGTTAAATAACTGTTAATAGTTATCCTCCCTATCCGTGTGGAAGTGGTAAATTTGAGACCCCTGGTTTAAGTCATGGTGTGACAACAAGAAAGCCCAAAAACATCACATACCAACGCAACAGACCAAATAAAATGTGTTTAAATGTGTGTTTAAAAAAAGCTGAATCCTACTGTGTTCAGTGTTTACATTTCAATAAATATTTGTTTAAACATGAGACCTGGAATATTTGTTATCATGGTTTTTCATGTAAATTGAGAGATCAAGAGCAATATCGGTCCAAGCAAAATCGGCTGAGGGTGATGGAAAAAAATCGGTAACAAAAAAAAAAACCCATATCGGTCGATCCCTAATCTCGACTGTTGTTGTTCCGATACCTAGTATTTCCTCTATTGTGCAATGAAATGTGCAGTTTACTCACTTTTGTGAGATTCCTTAAATTTGACTTTTTGGCCAAACGGATCACTTTGTGTTTATAGATCACATTGAACCAGAACCGAGTAACCTGGTCCTTGGTGTCAACATATCAAACTTGGTGAAACTCTACAAGAAGGGAGCCAAGTTGGCTGTCAATCACCTCAACCTGAAGTTCTACGAGGGGCAGATCACATCCTTTCTGGGTCACAACGGAGCAGGCAAAACTACTACCATGTAAGGGCGCATTGACTTAGTTATCTCTGATACTTTATATACTTTATACTACGTGTTACATACTTGAAATGAATCATGAATGTATTGTTTTTATAAAGGAACTATGCTAAAAAGATACTGAAATCCCATCATGTTCAGGTTGTACTTAGTAGCATCTATGGGGGGGTTATGTTTCAGATCTGTCCTGACGGGTTTGTTCCCACCTACCTCGGGGACAGTGTTCATCAATGGGAAGGATATCCGCTACGATATGGATGTCATTCGAAGAACCTTGGGAGTGTGTCCACAGCACAATGTCCTCTTTGACACGTAAGGACTGTTTTACTTCTCCGACACTCAACTAACTCTATATTTCAGTATGTGGAATCAAACTATGGAATGGATTGAGTAAGGGAATCAAACAATGCACAACGATGAGCCAATTCAAGAAACAATACAAGCAGTTGATGTTTGCTAAATACAAGGATGAAGAGTCTTGAACCAGTCATGATGTGCTATATATATCACTATATTGACACTTACTATGGTACCCATTATGGCATTGGATGCTCATATCACCTCCTTTGGTACGTGACAAAAATTTAATTTAATTTAATTTAATTTATTTTAATTTAATTTAATTTAATTTAATTTAATTTAATTTAATTTAATTTAATTTAATTTAATTTAATTTAATTTAATTTAATTTAATCTAATTCAATATTTCATTTTATTTCGGGCCAAGCAAAATCGGCTATCAGCTGAGATGGAAAAAAATCGGTATCGGCATCGGCCCAAAAAAAAAACATATCGGTCGATCCCTAATCTGAACTGTTGTTGTTCTGATACCTAGTATTTAATTTAATTTAATTTAATTTAATTTAATTTAATTTAATTTAATTTAATTTAATTTAATTTAATTTAATTTAATTTAATTTAATTTAATTTAATTTAATTTAATTTAATTTAAACATTAATTTTAATTTTAATTTTAATTTTAATTTTAATTTTAATTTTAATTTTAATTTTAATTTTAATTTTAATTTTAATTTTAATTTTAATTTTAATTTTAATTTTAATTTTAATTTTAATTTTAATTTTAATTTTAATTTTAATTTTAATTTTAATTTTAATTTTAATTTTAATTTTAATTTTAATTTAATACTAGGTATCAGAACAACAACAGTTGAGATTAGGTATCAACAGATATGTAAATTAAATTAAATTAAATTAAATTATGAAAGCAGGAAGTGAACAAATGGAACAGTTACTGATTGTAAAAGTACCAGATGGAGGGGTCGGATTTAATAAGCTTTGCTTCTTCCTACTCCTTTTGGACATGTGGAACTGGGAACTGATTATATGATGCATTCAATTGTAATCTGATGCATGTTCAAATGAAATAAAACCATTTCCATTACCATTACCATATTAGGTACACCTGCAAATTGTGATGAAGTAATGTCTTTTGAAAGACCATGTTGCTGGAATGTATAATGTATCTGCATAGTAGTTGAATGTACTACTTAAATAGTTAATACATTTTGATTGTCTTTGTGTTTTCTTTCTTTACAGTCTGACAGTGGATGAGCACATGTGGTTTTATGGACGTCTAAAGGGTTTGACTGAAGACCAGGTCAAGGCAGAAGTGGACTCTCTTCTCGATGATGTCGGTCTGCTTCACAAGCGACACGAACAGACCAAAACTCTTTCTGGTGAGTCCACGATCTAGACATGCAGGATGATATTCTGTAATGGGACGTATTATGTTCATTTTTCAACTCTTTGGTCTCCTATAGAGCAAGCTACACACAATAACCCGCACAGAAAAACTTTTTTGATTTTTCAGAATCTGCACCTATTCCAGCTGTGTTTCCTTTGATGCCAAAACAGTCTGTTTTAATTTATTACAACCACGGCATGAATCTGGGCATGCCCACTCAGCTGTGAGTGGTCACACGCCCAAATTAAGAACCATATAAGGCAGGGGTCTCAAACTCAATTTACCTGGGGGCCACTGGAACTAGGGTCTGGGTGAGACTGGGCCGCATCAGGTTTTCCAAAAAAAGAAAACCGCATTTATTTAAAATAAATAAACAAATCAAGAATAAAGAAAATCAATCAATCAGTAATAAATAAATAAATATAATAATAATAATAATAAAAACATAAGAAACCACATATAGTTGGTGGGTAACAAATGATTTTTTTCAGATTAAAATGAACAAAGCATTATTAGAGCCCTGTAGACATGACAAAACACGACTATAGTCACATTTATACTCTTTTTATTTACAACATATTGCGCAACTGCAGGGTCTTGAGACACATGCTAACTCGCAAACTAGAGAGCTAGCGACCTAAACGGTAGCCTTCAAGTTATTTCCTTTCAACTTAAATAGCCAAAAACTTACCACTTCCACACGGATAGGGAGGATAACTATTAACAGTTATTTAACCTTTAACATGAACATTAATCAAACGTAATAATTTTTTCTGGGTACATGATACCATACAGCATCCATATCGAACTTGCGCGGCCGCACTAATATTAAACTTTCATATCAAGGCTGGGGCCTCAAACTAGTGTCCTGCGGGCCAAATGTAGCCCGCGGGCCGCGTGTTTGAGACCCCTGATATAAGGATTTCCGCCCCTGTGTGACATCACAAAGGGGCAGTTTTGGTGTCCTCCGGATGTGGAGCTGGAAGTCTAGGCTTCCCTACCGAGACTGCCGCCCCCGCAAGGGAGGAACATGAATGGATGGATGGTCAAGAAAAAAATACTTCCTGTTCCTGTTCCATTGCCTTCTCCCTACCAGGTGGAATGAAGCGGAAGCTGTCTGTGGCAATTGCATTCATTGGCGGCTCCAAGGTGGTTGTTTTGGATGAACCTACTGCAGGGGTTGACCCGTATGCCCGCAGGGGGATTTGGGACCTGCTGCTCAAGTACCGCAAAGGTAAACCACAGTTGTCATCAGTCTGAAAAGTTTGGACTTTTCTAGTAGAGGAAATAGTGAAACAATGTTTAGTCGATCTTCATATCTAACAACCACAACAATGTGCCACCTTCCATCAGACCGAACCATCATCCTGTCCACTCACTACATGGACGAGGCGGAGCTGCTTGGCGATCGCATCGCCATCATCTCCAACGGGAAGCTATGCTGCTGCGGCTCTCCGCTCTTTCTTAAATCCAAACTGGGATCTGGCTACTATCTGACTGTGGTCAAGAAGGAACCGTTGAGCCCCAGCACACCCACCACGACCAGTATCGACGCTGACAAGCCTGCTCCTACCAAGGTTTGATGTGTGTATATGTTCTGTCAAGAGGAGATATATAGGGTGACCCTAAAACTTACCACTTCCACACGGATAGGGAGGACAGTTATTTAACCTTTAACATGAACATTAATCAAACGTAATAATTTTTTCTCGGTACATGATTCCATACAGCAACGGTCTCAAACACGCGGCCCGCGGGCCAAATGTGGCCCGCAGAACCCTAGTTTGAGGCCCCCGCCTTGATATGAAAGTTTAATGTTAGTGCGGCCCCGCGCAAGTTTGATATGGATGCTGTATGGTATCACGTACCCAGAAAAAATTATTCTGTTTGATTAATGTTCATGTTAAAGGTTAAATAACTGTTAATAGTTATCCTCCCTATCCGTGTGGAAGTGGTAAGTTTTTGGCTATTTAAGTTGAAAGGAAATAACTTGAAGGCTACCGTTTAGGTCGCTAGCTCTCTAGTTTGCGAGTTAGCATGTGTCTCAAGACCCTGCAGTTGCGCAATATGTTGTAAATAAAAAGAGTATAAATGTGACTATAGTCGTGTTTTGTCATGTCTATAAAAAAAGATTTATCTCTCCGAAAATACTTAGCAAAATATGTATAAATCATGGGTCTCAAACACGCGGCCCGCGGGCTAAATGTGGCCCGCAGGACACTAGTTTGAGGCCCCCGCCTTGATATGAAAGTTTAATGTTAGTGCGGCCCCGCGCAAGTTTGATATGGATGCTGTATGGTATCATGTACCCAGAAAAAATTATTACGTTTGATTAATGTTCATGTTAAAGGTTAAATAACTGTTAATAGTTATCCTCCCTATCCGTGTGGAAGTGGTAAGTTTTTGGCTATTTAAGTTGAAAGGAAATAACTTGAAGGCTACCGTTTAGGTCGCTAGTTCTCTAGTTTGCGAGTTAGCATGTGTCTCGAGACCCTGCAGTTGCGCCATATGTTGTCAGAGCTTTTATTGTAGAAAATCGGAATCAAAGCACTGAAAAAGTTTGGATATTTTTCTCTTTTTAATAAATGCTTTTTTGGGGGGGGGAAACCTAGCTCCAGCTTGTGTCTCAAGCTCCTAGCTAACTCGCAAACTAGAGAGCTAGCGACCTAAACGGTAGCCTTCATGTTATTTCCTTTCAACTTAAATAGCCAAAAACTAACCACTTCCACACGGATAGGGAGGATAACTATTAACAGTTATTTAACCTTTAACATGAACATTAATCAAACGTAATCATTTTTCCCGGGTACATGATACCATGCATTGGAATCTCATTGTGTTTCAGGATTGCGGGTTATTGGTTTGTGGAGACATCCGGCTGGCGAGTGACGGTAAAACATCATGTGAGTGTTTTTTTTCTTTTTTTTGTCAATCTGATAGAACGTGGAAACATATTCTGAATAAAGTATGATGAACTTGATGTAGATGTGGCTGCACTGCTCTCTATGGCACAACACTACATTCCTGGTGCAAGGCTGGTAGAAGAGTCAGGTCGTGAGGCGGTGATCAATCTCCCCCGGGAAGCGGCAAAGAACAGCAGCATGGCCGTCTTCCTGTCTGAGCTGGATGGGAAGCTAGCTGAGCTTGGAATCAGCAGCTACGGCTTGTCTGACAGCACATTGGAAGAAGTAAGTACACAAATGGCGGCACGGTGGATGAGTGGTTAGCGCGCAGACCTCACAGCTCGGAGACCAGGGTTCAATTCCACCCTCGTCCATCACGCAGACCTCACAGCTAGGAGACCAGGGTTCAATTCCACCCTCGTCCATCACGCAGACCTCACAGCTAGGAGACCAGGGTTCAATTCCACCCTCGTCCATCACGCAGACCTCACAGCTAGGAGACCAGGGTTTGATTCTACCCCCTCACCATCGCGCAGACATCACAGTTAGGAGACCAGGGTTCGATTCCACCCTCCTCCATTGCGCAGACCTCACAGCTAGGAGACCAGGGTTCGATTCCACCCTCGGTCATTGCGCAGACCTCACAGCTAGGAGACCAGCGTTCAATTCCACCATCGCCCATCGCGCAGATCTCACAGCTAGGAGACCAGGGTTCGATTTCACCTTCGTCCATCGCGCAGACCTCACAGCTAGGAGACCAGGGTTCGATTCCAACTTCGTCCATCGCGCAGACCTCACAGCTAGGAGACCAGGGTTCGGTTCCACCCTCGCCCATCGCGCAGACCTCACAGGGTTCAATTCCACCCTCGTCCATTGCGCAGACCTCACCAGGGTTCAATTCCACCCGCGTCCATCGCGCAGACCTCACAGCTAGGAGACCAGGGTTCGATTCCACCCTCGTCAATCGCGCAGACCTCACAGCTAGGAGACCAGGGTTCGACTCCACCCTCGTCAATCGCGCAGACCTCACAGCTAGGAGACCAGGGTTCGATTCCACCCTCGTCCATCGCGCCGCCTCACAGCTAGGAGACCAGGGTTCGATTCCACCCCCTCACCCATCGCGCAGACCTCACAGCTCTGAGACCAGGGTTCAATTCCACCTTCGTCCATCGCGCAGACCTCACAGCTCTGAGACCAGGGTTCAATTCCACCTTCGTCCATCGCGCAGACCTCACATCTAGGAGACCAGGGTTCGATTCCACCCTCCTCCATCGCACAGACCTCACAGCTAGAAGACCAGGGTTTGATTCCACCCTCGTCCATCGCGCAGACCTCACAGCTTGGAGACCAGCGTTCAATTCCACCATCGCCCATCGCGCAGACCTCACAGCTAGGAGACCAGGGTTCGGTTCCACCCTCGTCCATCGCGCAGACCTCACAGGGTTCAATTCCACCCTCGTCCATTGCGCAGACCTCACCAGGGTTCAATTCCACCCTCGTCCATCACGCAGACCTCACAGCTAGGAGACCAGGGTTCAATTCCACCCTCGACCGTCGCGCAGACCTCACAGCTAGGAGACCAGGGTTCAATTCCACCTTCGTCCATCGCGCAGACCTCACAGCTCTGAGACCAGGGTTCAATTCCACCTTCGTCCATCACGCGGACCTCACATCTAGGAGACCAGGGTTCGATTCCACCCTCCTCCATCGCGCAGACCTCACAGCTAGAAGACCAGGGTTTGATTCCACCCTCGTCCATCGCGCAGACCTCACAGCTTGGAGACCAGCGTTCAATTCCACCATCGCCCATCGCGCAGACCTCACAGCTAGGAGACCAGGGTTCGGTTCCACCCTCGTCCATCGCGCAGACCTCACAGGGTTCAATTCCACCCTCGTCCATTGCGCAGACCTCACAGCTAGGAGACCAGAGTTCGATTCCACCCTCGTCCATCACGCAGACCTCACAGCTAGGAGACCAGGGTTTGATTCCACCCCCTCACCATCGCGCAGACATCACAGTTAGGAGACCAGGGTTCGATTCCACCCTCGGTCATCGCGCAGACCTCACAGCTAGGAGACCAGCGTTCAATTCCACCATCGCCCATCGCGCAGATCTCACAGCTAGGAGACCAGGGTTCAATTTTACCCTCGTCCGTCGCGCAGACCTCACAGCTAGGAGACCAGGGTTCGATTCCAACTTCGTCCATCGCGCAGACCTCACAGGGTTCAATTCCACCCTCGTCCATTGCGCAGACCTCACCAGGGTTCAATTCCACCCTCGTCCATCACGCAGACCTCACAGCTAGGAGACCAGGGTTCGATTCCACCCTCGGTCATCGCGCAGACCTCACAGCTAGGAGACCAGCGTTCAATTCCACCATCGCCCATCGCGCAGATCTCACAGCTAGGAGACCAGGGTTCGATTCCAACTTCGTCCATCGCGCAGACCTCACAGCTAGGAGACCAGGGTTTGATTCCACCTTCGTCCATCGCGCAGACCTCACAGCTAGGAGACCAGGGTTCGGTTTCACCCTCGTCCATCGCGCAGACCTCACAGGGTTCAATTCCACCTTTGTCCATTGCGCAGACCTCACAGCTAGGAGACCAGAGTTCGATTCCACCCTCGGTCATCGCGCAGACCTCACAGCTAGGAGACCAGGGTTCGATTCCACCTTCGTCCATCGCGCAGACCTCACAGCTAGGAGACCAGGGTTCGGTTCCACCCTCGTCCATCGCGCAGACCTCACAGGGTTCAATTCCACCTTTGTCCATTGCGCAGACCTCACCAGGGTTCAATTCCACCCTCGTCCATCGCGCAGACCTCACAGCTAGGAGACCAGGGTTCGATTCCACCCTCGTCAATCGCGCAGACCACACAGCTAGGAGACCAGGGTTCGATTCCACCCTCGTCCATCGCGCCGCCTCACAGCTAGGAGACCAGGGTTCGATTCCACCCCCTCATCCATCGCGCAGACCTCACAGCTCTGAGACCAGGGCTCAATTCCACCTTCGTCCATCGCGCAGACCTCACATCTAGGAGACCAGGGTTCGATTCCACCCTCCTCCATCGCGCAGACCTCACAGCTAGAAGACCAGGGTTTGATTCCACCCTCGTACATCGCGCAGACCTCACAGCTTGGAGACCAGCGTTCAATTCCACCATCGCCCATCGCGCAGACCTCACAGCTAGGAGACCAGGGTTCGGTTCCACCCTCGTCCATCGCGCAGACCTCACAGGGTTCAATTCCACCTTCGTCCATCGCGCAGACCTCACAGCTAGAAGACCAGGGTTCGATTCCACCCTCGTCCATCGCGCAGACCTCACAGCTAGGAGACCAGGGTTCAATTCCACCCTCCTCCATCGCGCAGACCTCACAGCTAGGAGACCAGGGTTCAATTCCACCCTCGTCCATCGCGCAGACCATTCCTAGTCTTATACAAAAGCGGTGGTTGAAGCTGTAACCTCCAGAATTAGGAAACTAATTATTAATTAATTAATTACTGTCCTAGATCTTTCTTCGAGTGGCAGCGGAAACTGATGTTGATGCCGAACCAGAGATGGACGTCAATCCTTCTCAGCTGCTTCACCCATCAAAGCAGAGGCAACAGTCAGGTGTGTGTGTGTGTGTGATTGTACTGCACAGGGTGTCATGTTTGAGTCTGCCTCGCTGACTCTTTATTTTCCCAACTGCTGCCAGGAAGGACGTGGCTAAGTAATCAAGGTACGAAACAAATTCTAGTCAAGAAAACAAAATATCATTGCACAAAAAGATAGAAGTGAATTCAGGATGAATGAATGAATGATTGTCTTTTGTTATGCTAATTTGTAGCACCCGGATAATTCGGAGCAGGAGGGGATAGAAAAGAAAACTGTACATGTATGTTTGCATAAATGTGCGCATACGTATGTGTGAATGTGGGCGGTTGAGTGGTTAGCGCGCACACCTCACAGCTAGGAGACCAGGGTTCGATTCCACCCTCGGCCATCTCTGTGTGGAGTTTGCATGTTCTCCCCGTGCATGCGTGGGTTTTCTCCGGGTACTCCGGTTTCCTCCCACATTCCAAAAACATGCTAGGTTAATTAGCGACTCCAAATTGTCCATAGGTATGAATGTGAGTGTGAATGGTTGTTTGTCTATATGTGCCCTGTGATTGGCTGGCCACCAGTCCAGGGTGTACCCCTGCCTCTTGCCCGAAGACGGCTGGGATAGGCTCCAGCACCCCCACGACCCTCATGAGGAAAAAGTGGTAGAAAATGAATGACTGAATTATGTCTTTTGTTATGCTAATTTGGAGCGGCCGGATAATTTGGAGCAGGAGGGGATAGAAAAGAAAACTGTATATATTTGCATAAATGTGCGCATATGTGTGAATGTGGGCGGCACAGCGGTCGAGTGGTTAGTGCGCAGACCTCACATAGGAGACCAGGGTTCGATTCCACCCTCGGCCATCTCTGTGTGGAGTTTGCATGTTCTCCCCGTGCATGCGTGGGTTTTCTCTAGGAGACCAGGGTTCAAGTCCACCCTCGTCCATCGCGCAGACCTCACAGCTAGGAGACCAGGGTTCAATTCCACCCTCGCCCATCGCGCAGACCTCACAGCTAGGAGACCAGGGTTCGATTCCACCCTCGTCCATCGCGCAGACCTCACAGCTAGGAGACCAGGGTTCAATTCCACCCTCGCCCATCGCGCAGACCTCACAGCTAGGAGACCAGGCTTCAATCTCAATCCCAGCTAGGAGACCAGGGTTCAATTCCACCCTCGGCCATCTCTGTGTGGAGTTTGCATGTTCTCCCCGGGTTTTCTCCGGGTACTCCGGTTTCCTCCCACATTCCAAAAACATGCTAGGTTAATTAGCGACTCCAAATTGTCCATAATGTGAGTGTGAATGGTTGTTTGTCTATATGAGCCCTGTGATTGGCTGGCCACCAGTCCAAGGTGTAGCACTGTTTACATTGTGTTATCACAGAACCTCTGGAGATGGACATGCTGAGTGGAGATGGTCGAGGGAGGTTACCGTTGGCTGGATGGCGACTGACCTGGCAGCAGCTGAGAGCTCTCTTCATCAAACGATGCTTGTATGCTCGAAGGAGTCGTCGGGGTCTCTTTGCTCAGGTGAGGATGAAGCATTCTCTTCTTCTCTTATTCATCTGATCCGAGTCGCTCACATGCTGAGTATGTCTGTGCTTCAGATTGTCCTACCTGCTGTGTTTGTGCTGGCCGCTCTGACAGCCAGTGTCCTCATTCCACTACAAGGGGAGTACGTCGCCCTGAAGCTCCAGCCCTGGATGTATGGAGAACAGTACACGTTCTTCAGGTAGATATCAAATATTCACTTTCAACTGTTGTACCAGCAGCTCTTTTTGGTTCTTTATTGGTGCTATCTACTGGTTAACAACATCAGCACACTTATGATTGGTTGACCGGAACGGTCTAACATGAACCAGCACATACAGAACATATAAATTCAATGATATTAAAATGTCATGAAGCGAGATTATGGTAATAGTAATGGTTTTATTTCATTTGAACATGCATCAGATTACAATTGAATGCATCCCATAATCAGTTCCCAGTTCCACAAGGAGTAGGAAGAAGCAAAGCTTATTAAATCCTACCCCTCCATCTGGTACTTTTACAATCAGTAACTGTTACATCTGTTCACTTCCTGTTTTCCTAATATAATTCAAATGATTTATTTTATTTAATCATTTATTTAATTATTATATAAATAAAAATAAAAATTAAATAAAATAATAATTATATGTACATATATAATATTTTTATTTAATTATATAAATAAAAATAATAATTAAATAAAATAATAATTATATGTACATATATAATATTTTTATTTAATTATTTATTTTTGTTTTATTTTTTATTATAATATATGTATAATTATTATTTTATTTAATTATTCATTTTTGTTTTATTTTGTATTTATATAATATTTTTTTATGTATATAATAATAACAAATAAACAAAAATAAGTAATTAAATAAAATAATAATTATATATGTATATAATTATTTTTATTTAATTATATATATATAATTATTATTATATTTAATAATAAATGAATAAAATAAATAATAATAAATAAATAAAAATAATAACAAATTAAATAAAATAATAATTATATATATATATATAATTATTTTATTTAATTATATATATAATTATTATTTTATTAAATTTTTCATTTTTATTTAATGTTTTTTAATGTATTTTTGTTTTATTTTATTTATTTACTCTTCAGACTCTTCATCCTTGTATTTAGCAAACATCAACTGCTTGTATTGTTTCTTGAATTGGCTCATCGTTGTGCATTGTTTGAGATCACCCGTACTGTGCTGTAGGTGTGTTAGCGTGAGCAATTCAAGCGCTCCTTTTCTCTGACATGCTGAAAACGACCTGGTGTCGGATGGTATGTTATGTCTTACCGTTTATTGTTATTCTGTCCTCTGCTCACATATTTAAAGCAATGACGCTCCTGGAAATCAAACCATGAACAACCTACTGGATGCTCTGCTGGACGAGCCAGGTTTTGGAACCAAGTGTATGAAGATGGAAAACAACAGCGTGTAAGACAACAGTTAAAGCATTTACGTCTTAAACCAGGGGTCTCAAACACACAAATGTGGCCCGTAGGACACTAGTTTGAGG
>NC_136360.1:21977500-22067500 GCF_037039965.1 Doryrhamphus excisus
CTGAGGGGGGGAGTGAGTGAGTGAGTGAGGGAGGGAGTGAGTGAGTGAGTGAGGGAGGGAGTGAGTGAGTGAGCGAGAAAATGAGTGAGGGAGGGAGGGAGCGAGCGAGCGAGTGAGGGAGCGAGCGAGTGAGGGAGCGAGTGAGCGAGTGAGGGAGGGAGCGAGTGAGGGAGCGAGCAAGCGAGTGAGGGAGGGAGGGAGGGAGGGAGGGAGGGAGGCAGGGAGGGAGGGAGGCAGGGAGTGGGTGAGTGAGGGAGGGAGCGAGTGAGTGAGGGAGGGAGGGAGCGAGTGAGGGAGCGAGTGAGTGAGGGAGCGAGCGAGGGAGGGAGGGAGGCAGGGAGGGAGGCAGGGAGGGAGGGAGTGGGTGAGTGGGTGGATGAGTGGGTGAGGGGGGGAGTGAGTGAGGGAGGGAGGGAGGGAGGGAGGGAGGGAGGAGGGAGTGAGGGAGTGGGTAAGGGGGTGAGTGAGGGAGTGGATGAGTGAGTGAGGGAGCGAGCGAGTGAGTGAGTGAGGGAGCGAGCGAGCGAGCAAGTGAGTGGGTGAGCGAGGGAGGGAGGGCGGGAGGGAGCGAGCGATCGAGTGAGTGAGTGAGGGAGGGAGGGAGGGAGGGAGGGAGGGAGGGAGTGGGTGAGTGAGTGAGTGAGTGGGTGGGGGAGGGAGCGAGGGAGGCAGGGAGGGAGGGAGTGAGTGAGTGAGTGGGTGAGTGGGTGGATGAGTGGGTGAGGGGGGAGTGAGTGAGGGAGGGAGGGAGGGAGGGAGTGAGGGAGTGGGTAAGGGGGTGAGTGAGGGAGTGGGTGAGTGAGGGAGCGAGGGATGGAGGGAGGGAGCGAGTGAGTGAGAGAGCGAGCGAGCGAGTGAGTGAGTGAGGGAGTGAGTGGGTGAGCGAGGGAGGGAGCGAGTGAGCGAGTGAGTGAGGGAGCGAGTGAGCGAGGGAGCGAGTGAGCGAGTGAGGGAGGGAGGGAGTGGGTGAGTGAGTGGGTGGCGGAGGGAGCGAGTGAGTGAGTGAGTGAGTGAGTGAGTGAGTGAGTGAGTGAGTGGGTGGGGGAGGGAGCGAGTGAGTGAGTGGGTAAGGGGGTGAGTGAGGGAGTGGGTGAGTGAGGGAGCGAGGGAGGGAGGGAGGGAGGGAGGGAGCGAGTGAGTGAGGGAGCGAGTGAGTGAGGGAGCGAGCGAGCGAGCAAGTGAGTGAGGGAGCGAGTGAGCGAGTGAGGGAGGGAGGGAGGGAGGGAGGGAGGGAGGGAGGGAGTGGGTGAGTGAGTGAGTGAGTGAGTGGGTGGGGGAGGGAGGGAGGGAGCGAGGGAGAGAGGGAGGGAGGGAGTGGGTGAGTGAGTGAGTGAGTGAGTGGGTGGAGGAGGGAGCGAGGGAGGGAGCGAGGGAGGGAGGGAGGGAGCGAGGGAGCAAGTGAGTGAGTGAGTGAGTGAGTGAGTGAGTGAGTGAGTGGAAATAAGCATATCCCACTGTAAATCAAGTAACACTATATTTTGTTGTTCTTTTCAGGATAGTGCGTTGGACCAATTCCTAAACAAGCTACCTGGTGTTATGGAACGACTTAACACTGAAAACAACGTCAAGGTAACTTCATTTCCTGCCTGATTGCTGTCATTCAAAAACGACCCACACCACAAAACACGTCAAGGACACAGACGTGCAAACTTGCAGTAAACCTTTAATCTGACTGATTTTATGTGTTTTTGTTCTTCTGCTGCCTGCAGGTGTGGTTCAATAACAAAGGCTGGCATGTTATGGTGTCATTCGTTAATGTGATGAGCAACGGCCTTCTCAGAGCCGGCTTACCTCGCGGTCCGCAGAGACAAAGACATGGTATCACCGTCTATAATCACCCTTTGAATCTCACCAAGGAGCAGCTTAGCCAAGTAGCCATGTGAGTACTCTACAACTTGATGCAAATAGGCAGGGATTTATTTATTTATTCCCTTTTGATTGGCAGGAATAAATAAAGAGAATTCATTCATTCATTCATTTTCTACCGCTTTTTCCTCACGAGGGTCGCGGGGGGTGCTGGAGCCTATCCCAGCTGTCTTGGGGCGAGAGGCGGGGTACACCCTGGACTGGTGGCCAGCCAATCACAGGGCACATATAGACAAACAACCATTCACACTCACATTCATACCTATGGACAATTTGGAGTGGCCAATTAACCTAGCATGACCGAGGGTGGAATTGAATCGGGTTTTCTAGCTGTGAGGCCTGTGTGCTAACCACCCGTCCTCTGTGCAGCCCTGGTTCAGTATATTTTATATTTTAGTATCAAAATAGTCATGCCAAAATGTTGTGTTGCTGCTGGATGTTCACAGTATCTGAGTGATACTGTTTGTGGGGGTGCTGGAGCCTATCCCAGCTGTCTTCGGGCAAGAGAGGCAGGGTACACCCTGGACTGGTGGCCAGCCAATCACAGGGCACATATAGACAAACAACCATTCACACTCACATTCATACCTATGGACAATTTGGAGTCGCTAATTAACCTAGCATGTTTTTGGAATGTGGGAGGAAACCGGAGTACCCGGAGAAAACCCACGCATGCACGGGGAGAACATGCAAACTCCACACAGAGATAGCCGAGGATGGAATTGAACTTGGGTCTCCTAGCTGTGAGGCCTGTGTGCTAACCACCCAGCCTCTGTGCAGCCCTGGTTCAGTATATTTTCCATCAAAATAGTAGTCATGCCAAAATGTTGTGTTGCTGCTGGATGTTCACAGTATCCGAGTGATACTGTCGTGGGGGTGCTGGAGCCTATCCCAGCTGTCTTCGGGCAAGCGAGGCGGGGTACACCCTGGACTGGTGGCCAGCCAATCACAGGGCACATATAGACAACCAATATAATATATATAATATAGTATAATGTATCTCATTTGTTATTATTGTCTTTCCTTTCATCAGGAAGACAACAGCGGTGGACCTCGTTATTTCCATCTGCGTGATATTTGCAATGTCGTTGGTGCCGGCCAGCTTTATCCTTTTCCTGATTGAGGAGCGAGCCCGTAAAGCCAAACACCTCCAGTTTGTCAGTGGTGTCAAACCAGTTCTCTACTGGGTGACCAACTTCTCCTGGGACATGGTCAGTAAACACAGTAAATACTTTTTTGTCCATATAATTAATACTTCCTGCGTGGCCATTGGCTCATGAATGTAACATTACTGACACCTAGTGAACAGTGTAGGATACTACATGTTTTATTTAGCCATTTTTAGGCTTGAAAATGTTTAATTTAGTTTTTGTTTTTTTATAATAACTTAAAAGAAAGTAATTAATCAATAAAAAAATGGTGATAGTCTGAAGCCACACATGGCATCCCGGGGACAATTTTCCGTAGTAAGAAATTGTAAGTGTGTGATGTTTTACAGCATTTTTACAAAAACTATAATATAATATAGCATAGAATAGCGTATTAATATATTATATTAATAATATAACATAATATAATATTATATCAACATATAATATATGTAATTGTCCATAGGTATGAATGTGAGTGTGAATTATATATTAATATAATATAGCATAGCATATTAATATATTATATAATATATTAATATTATATTAATAATATAATATATATAATATAATATTATTTTATAGGTATATAATATATAATATAATAATTATAATATTATATTATATCAACATATAATATATGTAATTGTCCATAGGTATGAATGTGAGTGTGAATTATATATTAATATAATATAATATAGCGTAGCGTAGCATAGCATATTAATATATTATATAATATATTAATATTAATATTATATTAATAATATAATATATATAATATTATTTTATAGTTATATAATATATTAATATAGTATATAATATATAGTATAATAATTATAATATTATATTATATTATATCAACATATAATATATGTAATTGTCCATGGGTATGAATGTGAGTGTGAATTAGATATAATATAATATAATATAATATAATATAGCATATCATAGCATATTAATATATTATATAATAATATTAATATTATATAAATCATGTAATATATATAATATAACATTATTTTATAGTTATATTATATAATATATTAATATAGTATATAATATATAATATAATAATAATCTTATATTATATCAACATATAATATATGTAATTGTCCATAAGTGTGAATGTGAGTGTGAATTTAATTTAATTTAATTTAATTTAATTTAATTTAATTTAATTTAATTTAATTTAATTTAATTTAATTTAATTTAACATTACATATTACATAATATTATATTATGTTATATTATATTGTAGTATATTCTAGTATATTATATTATACATTACATATTACATATAATGTAATGTAACGTAACGTAACTTGGGTCTGCAGGTCTCCCCCTTCTCCCCTAAAAACTGCTCCAAAAATTCAGTCCAATAACTGTGCAATAACCATGCAATAAACTGCAAGAACCATGTGACTTATAGTATATAACTGTATATACGTACATTCTGATTTGTATTACCCTGTTTTAAGCAATCTGCATCCCACATGAAAGTTTTTGGTATTTTATCCTGGTTTCAGCTGAACTACACGGTCCCGGCTGTCATGGTGGTGCTGATCTTCCTCTGCTTCCAGCAGCAGGCTTACGTCTCCAATAACAACCTGCCAGCTCTCATCTTGCTTCTCCTCTTCTATGGGTGCGTCCTGAGTCCTGAGTCCCCGCTGATCGATTTCCCATCATTAGAAATGCAAACATATTACTATATATTGGGGGCAACCATTGTTCTGATACCTCTCTCTCTATGCTATCAATGCTTATTTATGTTTTTGCTAATCTCATCACTCAGGTGGTCCATCACTCCTCTGATGTACCCAGCATCCTTTCTATTTAGCATCCCCAGCACGGCTTATGTTTTTTTGACGTGCATCAACCTCTTCATCGGAATCAATGGCAGCATTGCAACATTTGTTCTGGAATTGTTTGAAGATGAGGTAAAATGAACTTTTTCACACCACAATTAAACATTGGTCCGCAAAAAAATAATAGATGTTACTAATGTTGTAGTAACGCTGAAATGCTAAGGTACTCGCCATTGAGAGACATGTCTTTTCTTGAGAAACGGATCGTATTCAGGCTGTATGTTGAAAGCAGACATTTTAAAAACATAAATAACCGTTTATCAACTCCTAGTTCAACTCTCAGCTCGCGGAACAAACCGAAAGTCCTTCTAAGCACTCTAGAGCAGGGGTCTCAAACTCAATTTACTTGGGGGCCACTGGAGCTAGGGTCTGGGCGAGGCTGGGCTGCATCAGGTTTTCCAAAAAAAACCCCAAAAAACGCATTTATTAAAAACAGAAAAATGAATAAACTTTGCTTTTGTTCCGATTTTCTACAATAAAAGCTCTGATAAAACATTCCACTGTTCTCAAATATCTTAATTTTTATTTTTCTACACAAAATAACATGAAAAATAAACAAATCAAGAATAAAAAAAATCAATCAAACAGTAATAAATAAATATAATAATAATAATAAAAAACACCAAATTATAAAAACTTAAGAAACCACATATAGTTGGTGGGTAGACAAATTCTTTTTTTTCAGATTAAAATGAACAAAGCATTATTAGAGCCCTGTAGACATGACAAAACACGACTATAGTCACATTTATACTCTTTTTATTTACAACATATTGCGCAACTGCAGGGTCTTGAGACACATGCTAACTCGCAAACTAGAGAGCTAGCGACCTAAACGGTAGCCTTCAAGTTATTTCCTTTCAACTTAAATAGCCAAAAACTTACCACTTCCACACAGATAGGGAGGATAACTATTAACAGTTATTTAACCTTTAACATGAACATGAATCAAACGTAATAATTTTTTCTGGGTACATGATACCATACAGAATCGATATCGAACTTGCGCAGGCCGCACTAACATGAAACTTTCATATCAAGGCGGGGGCCTCAAACTAGTGTCCTGCGGGCCACAATTGGCCTGTGGGCCGCGTGCTTGAGACCCCTGACCTAACCGGTAGCCTTTAAGTTATTTCCTTTAAACTTAAAAAAAAGCCAAAAACTTACCACTTCCACACGAATGGGGAGGATAACTATTAACAGTTATTTAACCTTTAACATGAACATGAATCAAACGTAATAATTTTTTCTGGGTACATGATACCATACAGCATCCATATCAAACTGACATTAAACTTTCATATCAAGGCGGGGGCCTCAAACTAGTGTCATGCGGGCCACATTTGCCCCGCGGGCCGCGTGTTTGAGACCTCTGCTCTCGAGTGTGACCAACGACAGTGGAACTTTTTAGAGGGGGAGAAAGGGGGTCAAACCACCGTAATAATAGACCTGGTGACATCCATGTTTTAAATATTGTCTTGATTTGTTTGGATTTCTGCGTGATTGTGCCTTTCAACAGTATTTGAGGGAGGTGAACAAAGTCCTGAAGAAGATGTTCCTCATCTTCCCGCATTTCTGCTTGGGACGAGGACTCATCGACATGGCGAAGAGCCAAGCCATAGCTGACGCCCTTCAGAGACTGGGTACAACAACAACATAAAAATACGATTATTCATTTTCTACCGCTTATCCTCACTGGGGTCACGGGGGTGCTGGAGCCTATCCCAGCTGCCTTCAGGCGAGCGCGGCGGGGTACACCCTGGACTGGTGGCCAGCCAGCCAATCACAGGGCATATATAGACAAACAACCATTCACACTCACATTCATACCTATGGACAATTTGGAGTCGCTAATTAACCTAGCATGTTTTTGGAATGTGGGAGGAAACCGGAGTACCCGGAGAAAACCCACGCATGCACGGGGAAAACATGGCCGAGGATGGAATTGAACTCGGGTCTCCTAGCTGTGAAGCCTGTGTGCTAACCACTCGTCCGCTGTGCATCCCTTGTTCAGTATATTTTTCATCAAAATAGTAGTTATGCCAAAATGTCGTGTTGCTGCTGGATGTTCACAGTATCCGAGTGATACTGTCGTGGGGGTGCTGGAGCCTATCCCAGCTGCCTTCAAGCGAGAGAGTCGGGGTGCATCCTGGACTGGTGGCCAGCCAGCCAATCACAGGGCATATATAGACAAACAACCATTCACACTCACATTCATACCTATGGACAATTTGGAGTCGCTAATTAACCTAGCATGTTTTTGGAATGTGGGAGGAAACCGGAGTACCCGGAGAAAACCCACGCATGCACGGGGAAAACATGGCCGAGGATGGAATTGAACTCGGGTCTCCTAGCTGTGAAGCCTGTGTGCTAACCACTCGTCCGCTGTGCATCCCTTGTTCAGTATATTTTTCATCAAAATAGTAGTTATGCCAAAATGTCGTGTTGCTGCTGGATGTTCACAGTATCCGAGTGATACTGTCGTGGGGGTGCTGGAGCCTATCCCAGCTGCCTTCAAGCGAGAGAGTCGGGGTGCATCCTGGACTGGTGGCCAGCCAGCCAATCACAGGGCATATATAGACAAACAACCATTCACACTCACATTCATACCTATGGACAATTTGGAGTCGCTAATTAACCTAGCATGTTTTTGGAATGTGGGAGGAAACCCACGCATGCACGGGGAGAACATGCAAACTCCACACAGAGATGACCGAGGGTGGAATTGAACTTGGGTCTCCTAGCTGCGAGGCCTGTGTGGTTAAAAATTATTGAAACATTTAAATCTGAGATTGACCATACACAGGATGATGACCCCTGCTCTACTTAGTTTGGTATATATAAAACAACATACATGATATTTGATATGTTTTTTGAATATTATTATGTGACTATCCTTCCTTCAGGCACCATGCATACCCCTGACCCTTTACAGTGGGACATTGTCGGGAAGAACCTCTTCGCTATGGCCGCAGACGGTCTTTTCTTCTTTATTTTCACCGTACTGCTACAATACAAGTTCTTCATGTGCTGCAGGTACATCCGTAAACACATTTGTTTATTTCCTTTAATTGTAAGAATCCCATCAAAAGAGTTCTGGTGTGTCTTTTATGTGTCTAGACCATGGTGGCTCGTGTCTGACGTACCTCCTCTCGGCCCAGAAGATGAAGACGTAGCCAAGGAGAGACAGAGGGTCAAAAGCGGCAAAGCGGATACCGACATCCTGACCATCATGGACCTCAGCAAAGTACATAAATTACCGTGTTACGGCAAACACTTATGTACAAATTTAACATGTATGGGGTTGTCCGTGTTGAAGTTACATATTGTGGACATTTTGTGGAGAGATATTCATAACTGTATGAAATTATGCTGACACTGATACTTCTTTCAGGTGTATAAAGCTGGCAGGAAGCCGGCAGTGAATCGTCTCTGTCTGGGAATTCCTCGTGGCGAGGTGAGGAATATTCTACCAACTGATCCAAAGCAACCAACCACAACATTATGACATCTTTTATTCATTCATTTTCTACCACTTAACCTCACTGGAGGATGCTGGAGCCTATCCCAGCTGTCTTCAGGCGAGAGGCGGGGTACACACTGGACATATAGACAAACAACCATTCACACTCACATTCATACCTATGGACAATTTGGAGTCGCTAATTAACCTAGCATGTTTTTGGAATGTGTGAGGAAACCGGAAAACCCGGAGAAAACCCACGCATGCACGGGGAGAACATGCAAACTCCACACAGAGAGATGGCCAAGGGTGGGGAAAGACAAAATAAGAAGCCAAAAAGTTACCACTTCCACACAAAATAGGAGGAGAACTCATTCATTAATTCATTTTTGACCGCTTTTCCTCACAAGGGTCGCTGGAGCCTATCCCAGCTGTCTTTGGGCGAGAGAGGCGGGGTACACCCTGGACTGGTGACCAGCCAATCACAGGGCACATATAGACAAACAACCATTCACACTCACATTCATACCTATGGACAATTTGGAGTCGCTAATTAACGTAGCATGCTTTTGGAATGTGGGAGGAAACCGGAGTACCCGGAGAAAACCCACACATGCACGGGGAGAACATGCAAACTCCACACAGAGATGGCCGAGGGTGGGGAAAGACAAAATAAGAAGCCAAAAAGTTACCACTTCCACACAAAATAGGAGGAGAACTCATTCATTCATCCATTTTTGACCGCTTTTCCTCACGAGGGTCGCGGGGGTTGCTGGAGCCTATCCCAGCTGTCTTTGGGCGAGAGAGGCGGGGTACACCCTGGACTGGTGGCCAGCCAATCACAGGACACATATAGACAAACAACCATTCACACTCACATTCATACCTATGGACAATTTGGAGTCGCTAATTAACGTAGCATGCTTTTGGAATGTGGGAGGAAACCGGAGTACCCGGAGAAAACCCACGCATGCACGGGGAGAACATGCAAACTCCACACAGAGATGGCCGAGGGTGGGGAAAGACAAAATAAGAAGCCAAAAAGTTACCACTTCCACATAAAATAGGAGGAGAACTCATTCATTCATCCATTTTTGACCGCTTTTCCTCACGAGGGTCGCAGGGGGTGCTGGAGCCTATCCCAGCTGTCTTCGGGCGAGAGAGGCAGGGTTCACCCTGGACTGGTGGCCAGCCAATCACAGGGCACATATAGACAAACAACCATTCACACTCAAATTCATACCCATTATTATCTTTGCTAAGGATGACTTACAGTACTTATTTACTTACGGACAGTACTGATTGCAAGTGTATTACATTAACTAGTATGTACCACTAGTATGAGCTGTACGGAATGGCCTTTATTGTCATTATACAAGATGTACAACGAGATCTCCTTTCAGTGCAATAGTAAAATAATAGTAAAAATAATATATTAATAATAGTAAAAAAAAATAGTAAAATTAAAAAAGTATACAAAAAGTAAAAAAAAAAGACAGTTTAACAAGATATATACAAGATATCCAAGATCTACACATAATATTGCACAGGAGCAGATAATAATAATAATTAATAATAATAATAATAATAATAATAATAATAATAATAATAATAATAATAGTAAAATTAAAAAAGTATACAAAAAGTAAAAAAAGACAGTTTAACAAGATATATACAAGATATCCAAGATATACACATAATATTGCACAGGAGCAGATAATAATAATAATAATAATAATTAGTATATATTATAATTTAGTGCAAATAATGAATGTATCTTAGCGCAATAATGAATGGTGTATACAGTTGAGTAAAAGTCACATTTGAGTGTATTGATTTGTCAAATAAATATGTTTTCAAGGTAGTGATGGAAATATTGCACATTTGCATCAGACCGCATCAAATCACGTAATTTAATTTTACATTTTTTTTTTTTTTTTTTTACTAATTAAAACATTGACTTGTAAGTCATGTTTACCAGTTTGTATGTTAAAAGTTGAAATACTTAGAAAGCAACCGACAGGCCGGATTCAAACGCTTGATGGGCCGCATGTGGCCCTCGGGTTGTAGTTTTCCCACCCCTGTTATAGATTATTATTATTATTATCAATCTTATTTGTTTCTCCTGCAGTGTTTTGGCCTGCTTGGTGTCAACGGAGCAGGAAAGACATCAACGTTTAGCATGCTAACAGGAGACACACCCATCACTTCTGGAGAGGCTTTCCTCAACCACCACAGGTGCTCATTTTGTCCTTTTCTTCTGGAAGCCATCATCATCATCATCATCAAACCCATCAACATATACGAGATTCTTATGTTTTTTTTTAGTGTCCTGACCGAGATGGAGAAGGTTCACCAGATGATGGGCTACTGCCCGCAGTTTGACGCTATTTGTGACCTTCTGACTGGCATGGAGCATTTGGAGCTGTACGCGCGTCTGCGGGGGGTGCCTGAGGAGTCTGTCACCAAGGTAGCATCAACGCAGGTCACAGTTTGAAAAAACAGTATGAAGAAATCCCGCGTTAATTGGTTTGAATATGTAATTCCGCTAAATAGGTTTGCTTATTTATCAATTCAATGTTTTCAAAGAGGCTGCACAGTGGACAAGTGGTTAGCACACAGGCCTCACAGCTAGGAGACCCGAGATCAATTCCACCCTCGGCTATCTTTGCATGGGAGTTTGCATGTTTTTCCCGTGCATGCGTGGGTTTTCTCCGGGTACTCCAGTTTCCTCCCACATTCCAAAAAAAAACATGCTAGGTTAATTAGCGACTCCAAATTGTCCATAGGTATGAATGTGAGTGTGAATGGTTGTTTGTCTATATGTGCCCTGTGATTGGCTGGCCACCAGTCCAGGGTGTACCCCGCCTCTCTTGCCTGAAGACAGCTGGGATAGGCTCCAGCACCCCCGCGACCCTCGTGAGGAAAAGCGGGAGAAAATGAATGAATGAATGAATGAGTTCTCCTATTTTGTGTGGAAGTGGTAACTTTTTGGTTTCTTATTTTGTCTTTCCCCACCCTCGGCCATCTCTGTGTGGAGTTTGCATGTTCTCCCCGTGCATGCGTGGGTTTTCTCCGGGTACTCCAGTTTCCTCCCACATTCCAAAAACATGCTAGGTTAATTAGCGACTCCAAATTGTCCATAGGTATGAATGTGAGTGTGAATGGTTGTTTGTCTATATGTGCCCTGTGATTGGCTGGCCACCAGTCCAGGGTGTACCCCGCCTCTCTTGCCTGAAGACAGCTGGGATAGGCTCCAGCACCCCCACAAAAGTATCACTCGGATACTGTGAACATCCAGCAGCAACACAACATTTTGGCATGACTACTATTTTGATGAAAAATATACTGAACCAGGGCTGCACACAGGCCAGGTGGTTAGCACACAGGCTTCACAGCTAGGAAACCCAAATTCAATTCCATCCTCAGCCATCTCTTAGTGGAGTTTGCATGTTCTCCCCGTGCATGCGTGGGTTTTTTCCGGGTACTCCGGTTTCCTCCCACATTCCAAAAACATGCTAGGTTAATTAGCGACTCCAAATTGTCCATAGGTATGAATGTGAGTGTGAATGGTTGTTTGTCTATATGTGCCCTGTGATTGGCTGGCCAATCAGGGATTATCACTCAGCAGCATTGGACATTGTTTGTTGTGCTTCAGGTGGCCGGTTGGGGTGTGAAGACGCTGGGACTCAGCGAGTATGCCGAACAAGAGGCTTGGCGTTACAGTGGAGGCAACAAGAGAAAGCTTTCCACTGCCATCTCCTTGATTGGAGCTCCACCCGTCATATTTCTGGTAGGGATTGAATTGTGAATAACACTGATTTAAACAAATGTGGTTATGGTTTTATTTCATTTGAACATGCATCAGATTACAATTGAATGCATCCCATAATCAGTTCCCAGTTCCACATGTCCAAAAGGAGTAGGAAGAAGCAAAGCTTATTAAATCCTACCCCTCCATCTGGTACTTTTACAATCAGTAACTGTTACATTTGTTCACTTCCTGCCTTCCTAATATAATTTTAGTTTTTTTTTAATTAATTTTTTTATTATGATTTTTTTTAATTTATTTTTATTTTTTTTTGTCACATACAGAAGTACATGGTGATATTTATAGATTAAATATTTGTTAAACATTTTTTCACTTCCTGCCTTCCTAATATAATTTAAGTTTTTTTTAAATAAATGTTTTTAATTATTTTTATTCATTTTTAAAATTTATTTTTATTTTTGTAATTATTTGTTGTCATGTACCGAAGTACAAAGTGATATGTATTTTTATTATTTTTTTGTTTAATTTATTTTTATTATTTTTTGTCAAGTACAGAAGCACAAGGTGATATTTATAGATTAAATATTTGTTAAACATTTGTTCACTTCCTGCCTTCCTAATATAATTTAAGTTTTTTTTTAATTAATTTTTTAATTATTTTTTATAATTTTTTTGAAATCTATTTAAATTTTTTTAGTTATTTGTTGTCACATACATGTTGTCACGTACAAAGTGATATTTATTTTTATTATTTTTTATTTTTTTGTTTAATTTATTTTTATTATTTTTTGTCACGTACTGAAGTACAAGGTGATATTTATAGATTAAATACTTGTTAAACATTTGTTCACTTCCTGCCTTCCTGATATAATTTTTTTAAGTTAATTTTTAAATTTATTTTTAATTTAATTTTAAATTTTTATCTATTTTTTTGTCACGTACCGAAGTAAAAGGTGATATTTATAGATTAATTATTAAATATTTAATAGATTTGATCATTATTCAAATCTTCAACAATTTTGTGGAAATTGTGGCAATTATCAAAATTGCCAGGTAATAATAATAATAATAATAATAATAATAATAATAATAATAATAATAATAATTATTATTATTATTATTATTATTATTATTATTATTATCATTATTATTATTATTATTATTATTATTATTATTATTATTATTATTATTATTATTATTATTATTATTATTTTAAGTTTGTATATTGGAGTATGTCTTCGCACACCTTAAAAAAATCAAAAGTAAAATTGCCAGTATTGTCTCCCCTTACATTCGCAAAATATTATATTTGTGTGATTCTTGTCAGGATGAGCCCACCACTGGCATGGACCCAAAAGCTAAAAGGTTCCTGTGGAACTGCGTCCTCAGCGTCACCAAAGAGGGAAGGGCTGTGGTTCTGACCTCTCACAGGTAGAGGGTGCTGTTGCATACCAGACAAACACATCACAACACCACATAATAATGTCAAAGTCTAATTAGATATGTAATTGTGTTTATATTGCACTTGTATGGTCAGTATGGAGGAGTGTGAGGCTCTCTGCACCAGAATGGCCATCATGGTCAACGGCAGCTTCCGGTGTCTCGGCTCAGTGCAGCACTTGAAGAACAGGTAAGTGTGACCTGTACTTCAATCATTCATTTTCTACCGCTTATCCTCACGAGGGTCGTGGGGGTGCTGGAGCCTATCCGAGCAGTCTTCAGGCGAGAGGCGGGCTACACCCTGGACTGGTGGCCAGCCAATCACAGGGCACATATAGACAAACAACCATTCACACTCACATTCAATTTGGAGTCACCAATTAACCTAGCATATTTTTGGAATGTGGGAGGAAACCGGAGTACCCGGAGAAAGCCCACACATGCACGGGGAGAACATGCAAACTCCACACAGAGATGGCCGAGGGTGGAATCGAACCCTGGTCTCCTAGCTGTGAGGTCTGCGCGCTAACCACTCGTCCGCCGTGCCACCCACATTCACATATATGCGCACATTTATGCAAATATACATGTACAGTTTTCTTTTCTATCCCCTCCTGCTCCAAATTATCCGGCCACTCCAAATTAGCATAACAAAAGACATCATTCATTCATTTTCGACCGCTTTTTCCTCACGAGGGTCACGGGGGTGCTGGAGCCTATCCTAGACGTCTTCAAGCGAGAGGCGGGGTACACCCTGGACTGGTGGCCAGCCAGCCAATCACAGGGCACATATAGACAAACAACCATTCACACTCACATTCATACCTATGGACAATTTGGAGTCGCTAATTAACCTAGCATGTTTTTGGAATGTGGGAGGAAACCTGAGTACCCGGAGAAAACCCACGCATGCACGGGGAGAACATGCAAACTCCACACAGAGATGGCTGAGGATGGAATTTAACTCGGGTCTCCTTGCTGTGAAGCCTGTGTGCCAACCACCCGTCCACTGTGCAGCCCTGGTTCAGTATATTTTTCATCAAAATAGTAGTCATGCCAAAATGTTGTGTTGCTGCTGGATGTTCACAGTATCCGAGTGATACTGTCGTGGGGGTGCTGGAGCCTATCCCAGCTGACTTCAGACGAGAGAGGCGGGGTACACCCTGGACTGGTGGCCAGCCAATCACAGGGCACATATAGACAAACAACCATTCACACTCACATTCATACCTATGGACAATTTGAAGTCGCTAATTAACCTAGCATGTTTTTTCCCGGAGACTACATGCAAACTCCACACAGAGATGGCCGAGGGTGGAATCGAACCCAGAAGAAGAGCTAACAAATAACCTCACATTCTCCCCCACAAAACAGATTTGGCGACGGCTACACCATCATCCTCCATCTGACGGACAGGACATCAAACCCGGACTCCAGCCACATCCACAATTACATCACTCGCACCTTTCCCGCCGTTGAGCTGAAGGAGCAGCACCACAACGTGCTGCAGTACCAACTGCCCTCGCACGCCTGCTGCCTTGCTCGACTGTTTGACGGGCTGGCCAACCGCTACAAGGAGCTGGGAATTAGTGACTTCTCTGTTTCACAAACCACCCTAGACCAGGTGAGGACACGACACAAACACTAATGAGATCTATGACGGGGAACATACAGTAGTTCCGATTAGTGACAAGAGTATTTTGTATGGTTCTGAGCTGTGATTCAAGAGTTGGGCTCTAGGGGGCAGTGGTGTTTGCATGCTAGTTAAGAGAGAAGCGCTGCCAAGCCAGTTGACTGCATTGAAGTGTGGAGTTTAGTTTAGCCTGTGGCACGTTCTAAAACCCTTAACTCAGGGGTCTCAAACTCAATTTACTTGGGGGCCACTGGAGCTAGGGTCTGGGCGAGGCTGGGCTGCATCAGGTTTTCCGAAAAAAAAACAAAAACGCATTTATTAAAAACAGAAAAATGAATAAACTTTGCTTTGGTTTCGATTTTCTACAATAAAAGCTCTGATAAAACATTCCACTTTCTCAAATATCTTACTTTTTATTTTTCTAAACAAAATAAGATGAAAAATAAATCAATAAATCAATAATAAAGAAAATCAATCAATCAGTAATAAATAAATAAATATAATAATAATAAAAACTTAAGAAAGCACATATAGTTGGTGGGTAGACAAATTATTTTTTTCAGATTAAAATGAACAAAGCATTATTAGAGCCCTGTAGACATGACAAAACACGACTATAGTCACATTTATACTCTTTTTATTTACAACATATTGCGCAACTGCGGGGTCTTGAGACACATGCTAACTCGCAAACTAGAGAGCTAGCGACCTAAACGGTAGCCTTCAAGTTATTTCCTTTCAACTTAAATAGCCAAAAACTTACCACTTCCACATGGATAGGGAGGATAACTATTAACAGTTATTTAACCTTTAACATGAACATTAATCAAACGTAATAATTTTTTCTGGGTACATGATACCATACAGCATCCATATCAAACTTGCGCGGGCCTCAAACTAGTGTCCTGCGGGCCACATTTGGCCCGTGGGCCGCGTGTTTGAGACCCCTGCTCTAACATAAAAAAAAAACAGCAGCAAATAATGGAGTAATGGAGTAATTTTACAAGAATAAATAAAAGTTGTATTCTATTGCAAAAAAATGTTTTTCAAAACTAAAAAAAGCCGGTGTGGGTAAGTGGTTAGCATGTTGGCACAGATGTGGGTTCGATTCTCTGCTCGGGCATCTCTGTGTGGAGTTTGCATGTTCTCTCCGTGCATGTGTGTTTTTTTTCCGGGTACTCCGGTTTCCTCCCACATTCCAAAAACATGCTAGGTTAATTAGCGACTCCAAATTGTCCATAGGTATGAATGTGAGTGTGAATGGTTGTTTGTCTATATGTGCCCTGTGATTGGTTGGCTTGCGACCAGTCCAGGGTGTACCCCGCCTCTCGCCCAAAGACAGCTGGGATAGGCTCCAGCACCCCTACGACAGCATCACTCGGATACTGTGAACATCCAGCAGCAACACAACATTTTGGCATGACTACTATTTTGATGAAAAATATACTGAACCAGGGCTGCACAGAGGATGGGTGGTTAGCGCGCAGACCTCACAGCTAGGAGACAAGGGTTCAATTCCACCCTCGGCCATCTCTGTGTGGAGTTTGCATGTTCTTCCGGTGCATGCGTGGGTTTTCTCCGGGTATTGTATTGTTGACAGCAATATGTTAATTCTTGAAATGTTAATTCCAATCCTATTAACCATTGTTTAGGTCTTTGTCAACTTTGCAAAAGAGCAGACCGACGACTACCAGCTCATCGACGGGATCATCAGTAATGAGGAAGTAGAAACCAACCTGGCCTCCCCGCACAATCAGATCAACCCTCCAAGCACCCATTCCTCGCCATCAATCCCCCTGCAGCAAAGGCAGTTCAAAGTTCAGGCAGAAAAGAAAGGTAGAAAAACAGGTAAACGCCGTCGACGCTCGAGCGGCCGTAACGATGAGAATGGCGGCACTCAGGGAGCGGTGAGTCTGTCAAATCCTCGCCGTAAAGATCCTTCTGCTCTTTTTATAGTTGGCCCGAGCACAGAGGACACAGCGCTGTGACAAAGTCAGCTTTCATCTTACGAGTTCTGTTTAGGTTTCAGTTCAGTTGGAATCTGGAGTCAACCTGGAACTGAAGCGGTTTAGACCCCAGAAACCTCCCGAAGCATAAATCAACGTTACAGCACAGTTTTGAGAATAACAGTGTTGGTTTACTGGGGTGAGCAGCGTGGGACCTTTCGGTGACGTGTGTGTGCAGGTGCAGGCTGCGCTTCGCCTGCGCCAAAAAATAGACCACATCGGAGCTGGCGATGTTTCAGGCCAACTTTATTTAGTGCGCTGTCTTGTCATGAAATTATCACTGCGCCAAATTGAAAATGTGCACACCTCCCATGGTGCGCCGCCACGCCCATCTCGGCGCAGTCCAGTCTACCAAATTACCAAATTGGTTGCGCACCAGTGGTGCGCCGGACCAAATTATCACTGTGTAAGCTGCGCCACTGAAAAAAATTTGCCAAATTATCACTGCGCCAAACTGAAAATGTGCACACCTCCCATGGTGCGCCGCCACGCCCATCTCGGCGCAGTCCAGTCTACCAAATTACCAAATTGGTTGCGCACCAGTGGTGCGCCGGACCAAATTATCACTGTGTAAGCTGCGCCATGAAAAAATTTTGCCAAATTATCACTGCGCCAAACTGAAAATGTGCTCACCTCCCATGGTGCGCCGCCACGACCATCTCAGCGCAGTCCAGTTTACCAAATTACCAAATTGGTTGCGCACCAGTGGTGCGTCGGACCAAATTATCACTGTGTAAGCTGCGCCACGAAAAAAATTGGCCAAATTATCACTGCGCCAAACTGAAAATGTGCACACCTCCCATGGTGCGCCGCCACACCCATCTCGGCGCAGTCCAGTCTACCAAATTACCAAATTGGTTGCGCACCAGTGGTGCGCCGGACCAAATTATCACTGTGTAAGCTGCGCCACGAAAAAAATTGGCCAAATTATCACTGCGCCAAACTGAAAATGTGCTCACATCCCATGGTGCGCCGCCACGACCATCTCAGCGCAGTCCAGTTTACCAAATTACCAAATTGGTTGCGCACCAGTGGTGCGCCGGACCAAATTATCACTGTGTAAGCTGCGCCACGAAAAAAATTTGCCAAATTATCACTGCGCCAAACTGAAAATGTGCTCACCTGCCATGGTGCGCCGCCACACCCATAACAGCGCAGTCCAGTCTACCAAATTACTAAATTGGCTGCGCACCAGTGGTGCGCCGGACCAAATTATCACTGTGTGAGCTGCGCCACAAAAACAAATTGCCATTCTGAAAAATGAAGCAGCAGACCTTATGAAAATTAATATTTGTATTATTCTCAAAACTTTGCCTTCACTGTACATTCTGATGCCTAAGTAGTACATTGTCCTCTGTAGTACTGAAACTAGTATTTATATATTAGTATCCAGTATTTACTTCAGTGCCTTTCCAAACCTTTTTACAGCTTCTCTGTCTTCCGCTCTTTTCACAGCAAAGAAAGATTTCAGGCTTCCTACTATTATTTAGAGTTAAAATACAACTGTGTTCGGCATTCCTCAGGGCCTGGTTGTCAGACCTCTTACAATGTCAACCTATTTTTTTTGCACTTTAAAAAGGAAAAATGCCGTAAACACTGAAATTATACTTGTGATATTGTGATTGTGGCGGCACGGTGGTCTAGTGGTTTGTGCACAGATCTCACAGCTAGGAGACCAGGGTTCAATTCCACCCTCGGTCATCTCTGTGTGGAGTTTGCATGTTCTCCCCGGTTTCCTCCCACATTCCAAAAACATGCTAGGTTAATTGGCGACTCCAAATTGTCCATAGGTATGAATGTGAGTGTGAATGGTTGTTTGTCTATATGTGCCCTGTGATTGGCTGGCTGGCGACCAGTCCAGGGTGTACCCCGCCTCTCGCCTGAAGACAGCTAGGATAGGCTCCAGCACCCCTACGACAGTATCACTCGGATACTGTGAACATCCAGCAGCAACACAACATTTTGGCATGACTACTATTTTGATGAAAAATATACTAAACCAGGGCTGCACAGCTAGGAGACCGGGGTTCAATTCCACTCTCGGCCATCTCTGTGTGGAGTTTGCATGTTCTCCCCGTGCATGCGTGGGTTTTCTCCGGGTACTCTGGTTTCCTCCCACATTCCAAAAACATGCTAGGTTAATTAGCGACTCCAAATTGTCCATAGGTATGAATGTGAGTGTGAATGGTTGTTTGTCTATATGTGCCCTGTGATTGGCTGGCCACCGGTCCAGGGTGTACCCTGCCTCTCGCCCGAAGACATCTGGGATAGGCTCCAGCACCCCCGCGACCCTCGTGAGGAAAAGTGGTAGAAAATGAATGAATGAACATATTTTTTTCCATTTTCTGTGCTTTATAACACAAGAAAAGTTAATTTCAGCTAGCGTACAATGCTATCATTGGGATACACCTATTCCGACTATGAATCCCTCTAAAAACAGCGGCGACAACACTTAGGTTGCTAGTATACTGTTACATATTTATTGTATTTATTGTCATACTTATTTAAAAGTGTGTATAACTATTGTTTTCCAACCAAAAATACATCCTTGTTGACTTGACTGTCCAAATCACTCGGTGAATACGCTGTGATGTCATGCTGGAGGGGAGGGAAAAATATATATTAATATATGAAAAATTTGTTAAACATGTGTTTTGCGAAATGAAAAAAAAACATTGACTACTGAATGTTTTATCTTTATGCTGTTACATAATTGCACATGAAGCATGATTGTTTGACTCGTCCACATGTCGTCAGTTAGCTGGTCGCTTGTATTGTATATGTCCTATATCACGGGTGTCCAAAGTGACGCCTAATATTTTTAAAATATCATTTAACAAGAAAAATTTTTACAAATTTACCATACTAAATTCAAAATAGTAAAACAAAATTGCAATTTAAGAAAAAAACAAGTTGTAATTTTATGAGAATAAGGTAATAATAAGGACAAAATTGATAACTGAACATATTTATTTCTTTCATTTTTCAATATGTGGTCCTTAGGGGAAAAAGTTAGGACACCTCTACCTTATATGAATGCCTTTATTGATGTTGGTGCTTTTACTTTGATTTTTTGTATTATTCCTCATTTACTGTGGTTCAGGGTTTTTATTTTTAAAGTTACATGAAAACTTCACTGCATCAAACTTCAAAGGTTTTTTTTTTCATTTGAACCGTTGCAGTCAATCAAATTTCATAATGTATTTAATAATTTTAAAAAATCTCATTTAAAGTCAGACTTTAAGTGTTGACTAATTCTTTGATGTTGGTTGAATGGCATGAATGCATCGAAAACGTTTTGATTGCTATCACGGGCTGTCATGGTTGCCGTCTTGGTGGCAGAGTGAGAGCTCTTTCCTTCTTAAGCCTGTATTTTTAAAATATTTAACAAGAAAAATTAAAAAAATAAATTCAAAATAGTAACAAAAAAAGTTGCAATTTTAGAAAAAAACAAGTTGTAATTTTATGAGAATAAGGTAATAATAAGGACAAATTAACAACTGAACATATCTATTTCTTGAAGCTGCATCAAACTTCAAGGTTTTCTTTTTTTCATTTGAACCGTTGCAGTCAATCAAATTTCATTATGTATTTAATAAAAAAATTCTTATTAAACTCAGACTTCAAGTGTTGACTATTTCTTTCCTGACTGGGAATGTGCATCGATAAAGTTTTGATTGCTATACGGGTTGTCATGGTTGCCGTCTTAGTGGCAGAGTGAGAGCTCTTTCCTTCGTAAATCTCTGGAGAGGGGGCGTGGCCATGGGCGGGACATAGTATCTTATTTTTGGATGTCTGGCTTCCGTCCGAGCTAGCTAGCTAGCAGTAAACAGTAGTTAGCTATAGCTAATCGTCTGCTACATTACAGAAAAACCCTTTTTTTTTGACCACAAAGTACGGTCATATTTAATTATTTAGGTTTCTACTAACCTCCGCTCCACGACTAAGATCCTTCTCAATAAGATGGTCGTTTTGACAAAAGACAATGAAGAGCAGGATTATATGTGAGTGAAAATGACAAGTGTTATTAGCTATTATTAGCTGCTAATGTACAGTGCCATTTAAATGGGACAAGATTTTCTCTCGTTTCACATTTAATGACATTTAATGACACATTTCTTTAACGCTTGGCTTGCCCTTGTAATATTTACTGCCGCACACTTGCATGGTTTTGTTTGGGGGGGGGTGAAAAAAACATTGTGATTGTCGTGTTTATGCGTGACACACAACACACAATTATTATCGTTTATTTTGTACTGTAACTTAATTTTTTTTTACAACCTGATTTTAATAATTTCTCTGCCGTCAAATGTAGGCCAAAGGGTTAACATTGCATCAGCTCAGCACTACAGTACGTGACCTACTCTCACTGGACACTACATTAGGTACACCCGCACAATCGGAAAAGATCCAATACAACAGTTATAGATTAACTTTGCCCACAGTCTCTCAGTTTTTCCTACTTATTTTGTCTTTTTCATTTGAATAAACTCCCAATGTTTGCAAACAAAGTCAACAAAATTAGAAACAGCTGTTAAGTGTACAGTGCAGTGCTTATTTTTTACTTTTTATTCGACACAAAATAAGAAAGAAAAAAAATCAATCAGTAATAAATAAATATAATAATAATAAAACAGCAAATAATTAAAAATAAGAAACCACATATAGTTGGTGGGTAGATAAATTATTTTTTCAGATTAAAAGCATTATTAGAGCCCGGAGGGGTAGGATTTAATAAGCTTTCTTTAAGGTGCGCTAAGACATACTCCAATATACAAAGTTAAAATTTACCTTAAATGTATTATTATTATTATTATTATTATTACCTGACAATTTTGATAATTGCCACAATTTCCACAAAATTGTTAAAGATTTGAATAATGATCAAATCTATTAAATATTTAATCTATAAATATCACCTTGTACTTTGGTATGTGACAACAAATAATTAAAAAAAATAAAAATAGATTAAAAAATAATTTAAAAAATTAATTTAAAAAAAACTTAAATTATATTAGGAAGGCAGGAAGTGAACAAATGTTTAACAAATATTTAATCTATAAATATCACCTTGTACTTCAGTTAATGACAAAAAAATAATTAAAATAAATTAAACAAAACAATAAAAATAAATATCACTTTGTACTTCGGTATGTGAGAACAAATAATTAAAAAAATAAAAATAGATTAAAAAAATTGATAAAAAATAATTAAAAAATTAATTTGAAAAAAACCTTAAATTATATTAAGAAGGCAGGAAGTGAGCAAATGTTTAACAAATATTTAATCTATAAATATCACCATGTACTTCAGTATGTGACAAAAAATAATGAAAATAAATTAAACAAAAAAAAAAAAAAAAAAAAATTATAAAAAAAAATAAAATTATATTAGGAAAGCAGGAAGTGAACAAATGTAACAGTTAGTGATCAACCTTTGCCGTGTCTGCACTTGAATAAATACCATACACAGTCTATGATAAATGCATAAAAATATCCATGTCATACTTTTTAATATGGATACAGTATCGTGGAACGAAGTATCGCGATATATTCAAGGTGCTTTTATTTGTATTGTGCTCGGCAGCCTGATTGAGGAGCGTAAATGCGCCTCCCTGCCCAACTCTCCGGCCAAGCGAGTGTGTCCCACCAAGAAGAAGCAGTTCTACATCAACCAAGCCATCCGCAACTCTGACCTCACTCCTCGAGCCAAAGGCAAGAAGAGCCTGCGCCGACAGGAGAACAGTAAGATCTTCCACCCCACCGTTGTTGATGATGATTCAATTCCAATTAAAAGTCATCAACATTAAACCATGAAATGTTCTTTCACGGTATGCTGTTTTGGAAACAATGACATCTTGTTCTCTGTGAATGACATTACCAAAACCAGCACGATATCTTGCCAATCTTCTTGAGAGGGACGACGAGTGCTCCAAAGATGATCTGGAGGTTTGCAGTAGCCCAGCGATCCCATCCATCTTCACCCAAGCTTGGACCAATGACAACTACATCGAGGTGCGTCTTTTCACTGCAGGAATAATTTAGTTGAATTTTCTTGGATGGCTTAACTCTCTTGTGTTAGATTTTAATGCAGGGGTCTCAAACTCAATTTACCTGGGGGCCACTGGAGCTAGGGTCTGGGTGAGGCTGGGCAGCATCAGGTTTTCCAAAAAAAACGCATTTATTAAAAACTGAAAAATGAATAAACTTTGCTTTGGTTCCGATTTTCTACAAGAAAAGCTCTGATAAAACATTCCACTGTTCTCAAATATCTTAATTTTTATTTTTCTACACAAAATAAGATGAAAAATAAATAAACAAATCAAGAATAAAGAAAATCAAAAGGTCCAGACATGTGAGGGGAATTCACTCATTTGACTGGCTGATTTCACATTTACAATTTGGATCACGGAAAGAACAATTTGGATCATGGAAAGAACAATTTGGATCATGGAAAGAACAATTTGGATCATGGAAAGAACAATTTGGATCATGGAAAGAACAATTTGGATCATGGAAAGAACAATTTGGATTATGTAGAGAACAATTTGGATTATGTAGAGAAAAATTTGGATTATGTAGAGAAAAATTTGGATTATGTAGAGAACAATTTGGATCACGGAAAGAACAATTTGGATCATGGAAAGAACAATTTGGATCATGGAAAGAACAATTTGGATCATGTAAAGAACAATTTGGATCACGTAGAGAACAATTTGGATCACGTAGAGAACAATATGGATCACGTAGAGAACAATTTGGATCACGTAAAGAACAATTTGGATCACGTAAAGAACAATTTGGATCACGTAAAGAACAATTTGAATCACGTAAAGAACAATTTGAATCACGTAAAGAACAATTTGGATCACGTAAAGAACAATTTGAATCACGTAAAGAACAATTTGGATCACGTAGAGGACAATTTGGATCACGTAAAGAACAATTTGGATCACGTAAAGAACAATTTGAATCACGCAAAGAACAATTTGAATCATGTAAAGAACAATTTGGATCACGGAAAGAACAATTTGGATCACATAGAGAACAATTTGGATCACGTAGAGAACAATTTGGATCACGTAGAGAACAATTTGGATCACGTAGAGAACAATTTGGATCACGTAGAGAACAATTTGGATCACGTAGAGAACAATTTGGATCACGTAGAGAACAATTTGGATCACGTAAAGAACAATTTGGATCACGTAAAGAACAATTTGGATCACGTAAAGAACAATTTGGATCTTGGAAAGAACAATTTGGATCTTGGAAAGAACAATTTGGATCACGGAAAGAACAATTTGGATCATGTAAAGAACAATTTGGATCACGGAAAGAACAATTTGGATCACGTAAAGAACAATTTGGATCACGTAAAGAACAATTTGGATCACGTAAAGAACAATTTGGATCACAGAAAGAACAATTTGGATCACGTAGAGAACAATTTGGATCACGTAGAGAACAATTTGGATCACGTAGAGAACAATTTGGATCACGTAGAGAACAATTTGGATCACGGAAAGAACAATTTGGATCACAGAAAGAACAATTTGGATCACGTAGAGAACAATTTGGATCACGTAGAGAACAATTTGGATCATGTAGAGAACAATTTGGATCACGTAGAGAACAATTTGGATCACAGAAAGAACAATTTGGATCACGGAAAGAACAATTTGGATCACGGAAAGAACAATTTGGATCACGTAAAGAACAATTTGGATCTTGGAAAGAACAATTTGGATCACGGAAAGAACAATTTGGATCACGGAAAGAACAATTTGGATCACGGAAAGAACAATTTGGATCACGGAAAGAACAATTTGGATCACGTAAGGAACAATTTGGATCACGTAAAGAACAATTTGGATCACGTAGAGAACAATTTGGATCACGTAGAGAACAATTTGGATCACGTAGAGAACAATTTGGATCACGGAAAGAACAATTTGGATCACGGAAAGAACAATTTGGATCACGGAAAGAACAATTTGAATCACGTCAAGAACAATTTGAATCACGTCAAGAACAATTTGGATCATGTAAAGAATGCCAAGAAGTAGAGTGAACCAAGATGTGGACCTGTTCTGCTTTTTGATTTCACTTTATACTAAAGTTGTGTTGCTGAAAACAATAACTTTTTCTACCTTTTCTTGACATGAATATATATGGGTCAAAATTGACCCCAACACCATAGATGTTTCTTTAGTGATGAATACTAAAATGAGAAAATAAATCAAACTCATTGATTTAAGAGATATGTTCTATATCCCTCAGTAATAGCCAGGTAACAAAAGAACCTTCCATTTATGAATTTAATAATATTCTTTTGAGGTTCATGTGACCATTTTTGTAAATTAAAATGGAGGGGTATAGTGACAAAAAAAGGCCAAAAGTATTAAAAGCAACATTTTCATGGATGAGGAAGCCTAAGAAGGTAACCAAGACATGAGAAGCTAATTTGATGGTTATTGTTTTTAGTGTATTTTATATCTGATTTAATACATGGGTCAAAACATAAGAGATGCTACCAGAAAGCTAACACAAGAGGAAGGTTAATATTATGCAGATTATTTCACTATAAAAGGATGTAATGCTGTTTAAACCCACTGGTATTCCTCTTCCTGTTCAGCCATGGAGCGACTTCATGAATTGCTCCGGAGAAGAGCAGGAGAGGCTTTTGTCTCTGCTCGAGAGGGAAGTGGCCAAAAAGAAACACGCTAGTCATCTCCTTAAAGACCAGAGGAATGGTAATGTCTTGATGATATTTTCTTGTTAGTTATTCATTCATTTATTTTCTACCACTTTTCCTCACAAGGGTCACGGGGGTTGCTGGAGCCTATCCCAGCTGCCTTCAGGCGAGAAAGGCGGGGTACATCCTGCACTGGTGGCTAGCCAATCACAGGGCACATATAGACAAACAACCATTCACACTCACATTCATACCTATGGACAATTTGGAGTCGCTAATTAACCTAGCATGTTTTTGGAATGTGGGAGGAAACCGGAGTAAACCCACGCATGCACGGGGAGAACATGCAAACTCCACACAGAGATGGCAGAGGATGGAATTGAACTCGGGTCTCCTAGCTCTGAAGCCTCTGTGCAACCCTGGTTCAGTATATTTTTCATCAAAATAGTCATGTCAAAATGTTGTGTTGCTGCTGGATGTTCACAGTATCCGAGTGATACTGTTGTGAGGGTGCTGGAGCCTATCCCAGCTGTCTTCAGGCAAGAGGTAGGGTACACCCTGGACTGGTGGCCAGCCAATCACAGGGCACATATAGACAAACAACCATTCACACTCACATTCATACTTATGGACAATTTGGAGTCGCTAATTAACCTAGCATGTTTTTGAAATGTGGGAGGAAACCGGAGTACCCGGAGAAAACCCACACATGCACGGGGAGAACATGCAAACTCCACAAACTCCATGGAATTGAACACGGGTCTCTTAGCTGTGAGGTCTACGTGCTACCCACTTGACCGCCGTGCAGACGAAATGCAAACATAACCATCTCTTACTAGTTTCTTAACATGAGCAAGGAAAAACAGGTGGCACCAACTCCATTCTGTGGCGGTCCAAATGTATTTGTGGCAGGATAAATGACTGAATGGGAAAGTTTGTGGTTTGTGCTGATGACACTAACGGATGTTAAATCATTGATTGTCTTTCCACAGTAAATCCTGCCTTTACCGCTCAGGAATGTTTCCAGAGGATCGACCGGAGACTGCGAACAACACTGAGACGAAAACAAATCCCAGTGGTGAGCATCTCCTCGTGCTCTTTGGAAAAACTTCATACTCAAAGTTATGGTCGCACTAAAAATATTGTTTGATGATAATAGATTGTCCTTGAACTTAAATAAAACTAAAATCATGCTGTTTGCTAACAGCAGAAAGGACCACCAGCAAATACAAATAGATGATGTAGACATTGGAAGTGTGAAGGAAAATACATTTCTGGGGATCACAATAGATGAAAATATGAGCTGGAAACCTCATATTAAAAAATATACAACATAAAGTGGCCAGAAATATTTCAATATTGAACAAAGCAAAAATTTGTTCTCAATCAGAAATCACTCCACACTCTTTATTGCTCTCTGGTTCTACCATATCTTACTTATTGTGTGGAAATATGGGATAATAACTATAAAAGCAATCTTTACTCGCTAAATGTACTGCAAAAAAAGGCCAGTAAGGATAATTCATAATGCCGCCTACAGAGAACATACTAACTCCTTATTTCTAAAATCACAAATACTTCAACTTGCTGATATAGTTCATCTTCAATCAGCTAAAATAATGCATAAGGCTAAAAATAACCAATTAGCTAAAAAATGTCATCCAATACTTAGAAATATGATCAATGATGAGCCAATTCAAGAAACAAATCAGATTACAATTGAATGCATCACATAATCAGTTCCCAGTTCCACATGTCCAAAAGGAGTAGGAAGAAGCAAAGCTTATTAAATCCTACCCCTCCATCTGGTACTTTTACAATCAGTAACTGTTACATTTGTTCACTTCCTGCTTTCCTAATCTAGTTTATTTTTTTATTTTAATTTTTATTTTTTTAATTGTAATTAAAAAAAATTTTTAATTAAATTAAATAAAAAAGAAATATTTTGAAATTTTAATTTTTTTACATTTTAAATAAAAAATTTATTATTTTTTATATTTTTATATTTGTATTTTTTTTATTTTAAAATAAAATAAAAAAAACTTAAACTAGATTAGAAAGCAGGAAGTGAACAAATGTAACAGTTACTGATTGTAAAAGTAAAAATCAAACAATTAAAAATTTTAAAATGTAAAAATTTAAAAATATTTATTTTTATTTACTTTAATTTTAAAATGTTAAATTTTTTATAATTAAAAAATAAAAAAAATAAAATTAAATAAAAAAAAACTTAAACTAGATTAGGAAAACAGGAAGTAAACAAATGTAACAGTTACTGATTGTAAAAGTACCAGATGGAGGGGTAGGATTTAATAAGCTTTGCTTCTTCCTACTCCTTTTGGACATGTGGAACTGGGAACTGATTATGTGATGCATTCAATTGTAATCTGATGCATGTTCAAATGAAATAAAACCATTACCATTACCAAAGTTAGGCCCTAAACCCTCTAAGGCCATGTTAACACTGCAGGATAAGGTGTTGACCAATGTGGATTTGTGAACCTGAAAACCATAGCTGCTTTATGATTCTCCTTCCAGGGAACTCTGGCAGTGCTGGAAGAAAACCTTCTGAGCTTCTTCATCGCTCAGCCTCACTCAGTTTACACAACCAACCTCTCCAGCAGGTGTGCACTTGTTATTGAAGGTTTTGGTTTTTAATCCTTCAGATACCAGCGTCTTTGCTTGCTATGAGTTCTCCTCCTATTTTGTGTGGAAGTGGTAACTTTTTGCCTTCTTATTTTGTCTTTCCCCACCCTCGGCCATCTCTGTGTGGAGTTTGCATGTTCTCCCCGTGCATGCGTGGGTTTTCTCCGGGTACTCCATTTTCCTCCCACATTCCAAAAAAAACATGCTAGGTTAATTAGCGACTCCAAATTGTCCATAGGTATGAATGTGAGTGTGAATGGTTGTTTGTCTATATGTGCCCTGTGATTGGCTGGCCACCAGTCCAGGGTGTACCTCGCCTCTCTTGCCCAAAGACAGCTGGGATAGGCTCCAGCACCGCCGCGGTAGAAAATAAATGAATGAATGACAAATGACTAATGAATATTTGATTACTACCACACCAACAACATTAGTTGGACATGTACAACAGTAGGTTGGATGGCTGCTATTGGCTTGTATCAGTGATTCATTATGTTGTTTTTCAGCTTTGAAAGGCTGCTGCTCCATGCCGTCTGCCAGTATATGGACCTTGTCTCTTCAAGTGAGTGTGGCGTGTTTTCATATTTTCTTATTTCCAAATGTGTCACAACATTTACCCAGATTTTAATTTTTTTTTTGACCCTCAGGCAAAGACTTGAACGGTTTACGTCAAACTGAAGTGGTGAACAAACAAGAAGACTTCCTGCCTCCAACACCGCTGCTGTCGGCCTACCTGGACCAAAGGTGCTGAGACCGGGGCCACGCCCACTTGCTGGCCTTAAAGTACACCGCATCCTACGACGTGTGCGTCTGCAAGGCTTAGACCCAGGTTAGAAAACTACAAACACCCACTTAAAAAATGTAATAAAATATTATTATTAATATTAATACTAAATTAATATTATTTTTAAATATTAAAAATATTGAATATCCCACAGTACACTCAACACTGTGTCACATGGACATTATCATGTCTACTCATTCAATGTGAGTACACTGTGTGACTATTATTAAGTTATTTGTAATGTAATACGTTACCCCACTTTGGGAATTGAACACATGGGAAAATGGAGAGGATATCCATTAGGATATATTGTGTATAGTCAACCGTGTATTTTGTATTACTGAACACCGAATGAGCTCCCGACTTCTTATTTACCATACCAGGGGTGTCCAAACTTTTTCCACCGAAGGACACATACGGAAAAATGAATCAATTACATCCTCGGCCAGTTCTCCTCCTATTTTGTGTGGAAGTGGTAACTTTTTGCCTTCTTGTTTTATTTTAACCCCACCCTCGGCTATCTCTGTGTGGAGTTTGCATGTTCTCCCCTGTGCATGCGTGGGTTTTCTCCGGGTACTCCGGTTTTCCTCCCACATTCCAAAAACATGCTAGGTTAATTAGCGACTCCAAATTGTCCATAGGTATGAATGTGAGTGTGAATGGTTGTTTGTCTATATGTGCCCTGTGATTGGCTGGCCACCAGTCCAGGGTGTACACCGCTTCTCGCCTGAAGACAGCTGGGATAGGCTCCAGCACCCCCCGCTAAAAGCGGTAGAAAATGAATGACTTTATTCCATTAATATTTTTTTTATTCCCTTAATCTTCTAACTTTTTTTTTCCCCTTACTTTACTTCCCCTCACTTTATCTTCAAGGCCTCCAACATGTAATGTTCCTCTGATGTACTCCTTCCTGATCCTATCTATCCTGGTCACTCCCAATGAGAAGTACTTCCCCCAAATTTTTGTTACGACTTTTTTCATTCTAAATGTAAAAGTATGAAAATGGCTGGACACCCCTGCTGTTTATTGGATTGGATTTGTAAACATTTTGTCGGGTTTAGCTTATCAAAAATTAGCATTTTAGGGTTTTTTCTAATCTAAACTGATGTTACATAATACTCATAAGACGGTATGTTAAAATGTTTAGTAAAACAGAGAAACCGCTTCACTACAAGCCTGTTCTGATGCATGATAGTTGGGCATTGGCAAAAAAAAATAATAATAATAATAATGTGCAACAATACGGTTTGGTACCTGGGGTAAATATGTTTAGCATGAGCATTTTTTTTCCAGTTTTTAAATGTATTTATTTGGAATACACTTACACAACCGCACATCTCGCAGACTTCAGAATGATTTAATTTAAGGTGCTACTTGGGAATATTTAGTCACAGAAACGGGCTGCGTTCCAATTTGCGCACTTCTGCACACACTTTAATTAAAGTGCACAGCGTACTCGACTCCCGAGGGTGCACATTTTTGAAATTGCGATGCTAACTATTACTAAATATATTATTGTTATTGCTCATTTAACGCTTCTTCTTCTGTTCTTTTTTTAATTGCAAACTCAAAATACACTCAAAATGCTAAGCTAATTGTGCGATTTGGATCACAGTATCACTGTCATTTACCGTTCAATTCTAAAGGCCCTTCTTGACACATACAGGAAGTTAAAGTTTTGTAACGCAACCTGTCACGTTGCTTACGTGTGATGCCATAACCTGCTTAGCGTTTACTCACGATAAAGCACTTCTGCCTTAGGGGAAAAACAACTTGTTTTTTTCTGTACATATATATATTTCTACATTTGTACTTTACTCTAAAAAGCACATATTTTTTGTTTTAACAAAATAAAAGCCTCGGTTCTTTTATATCGTCTTTGGCAGCAGAACTAAACTTGACAACCAAAGTTTGTGCGGAAATCAAGTTTCTCAGGCTTTGTCTCATTTTGTCACTCTGAATGTCATGTTTTTTTTTTTTTGTGGACGGTTGAATATGTATATAATCATGTACCCCCCCCACTTGCCAACATATTCAAAAACTACTGTAAATAATAATTTACACACTAGAAAAGCCTTTAAGTCTGATAGCTTTACACACAAGATTGTGTACATAATGGTGTGTATGTGTGTGTTATGGTGCTTATTTATAATTGCAACAATATATTTTTCTCTTTTTTTTTGTTTTGATTATGTGCATGAGAATGCTCAAAGCCATGTCTGAATAAATTTAATAAACATGACTTCAACTAAGCTCATATTTGCCGTCATAATTGAATCAAACGTATAAATGGATGAGAGCTGCAATGCCGAGTCTCTCCACTTGGTGGTGCTATTGTGCAAGAATACAGTATCAGTATCATCTACACGTCAGTTTGAACGTAACCTAAACAATATGGATATACATATTTAAAGAAAAAGCTTTGTGTTATTGTTATTGATTAATATTAACACCCCAACTTTTTCTATTTACATTGGACCTTTTTTACTCAATTTTTTCCCTTTTTTTTGTTTTTTCCATGTGATGTTATATCTACAAACACCATCATATTTACAGTCTTTTCCTGAAATGTGCTGTTATTTTTATGCTTCTAGGGCAGGGGTTTCAAACACACGGCCAGCGGGCCAAATGTGGCCCGCTGGACACTACTTTGAGACCCCCGCCTTAATGTTAGTGCGGCCCGCGCAAGTTTGATACGGATGCTGTATGGTATCATGTACCCAGAAAAAAATGATTACGTTTGATTAATGTTCATGTTAAAGGTTAAATAACTGTTAATAGTTATCCTCCCTATCCGTGTGGAAGTGGTAAGTTTTTGGCTAATTAAGTTGAAAGGAAATAACTTGGAAGGCTACCGTTTAGGTCGCTAGCTCTCTGTTGTTCCATTTGTGGATAATGGCTCTCACTGTGGTTTGCTGGAGTCCTAAATGATTTTTTTTTGTCCATTAATAATAAAGTTTAATTTAAAAAAAAATGCATTTTGTGTTCAGTTATGTTGTCGGTGACTAATATTTGAATTTGTGTGATGATCTGAAAGTGGATAAAATGACAAAAAATAAATCAGGAAGGGGGAAGCAAACTCACACCATTGTAGTCTTTTGCTGTTTTTTTTTTATTAAAGTGAGGCATGGTTTTAATTAAATATTGATTGTCTTACCATCTCTGTCTTTTATTGATTTATTTGAACAGCTGCATGGCAAATAAAATAAAAATAATGACACTTAGCAACTGAAACAGAATGGTTCAGTGTCCATATGTAAGTCCATTTTTTTTGTATTCAATTAGCTTCGCTCTTTGTCATTTTTAATTGAAATGACATAATTGAGTTAGAGAGAGCCTCTGAATGTCCAGAAATTGGGTTTGAGATTTCTCATCCTTTGTAATGAAATAATACTCCTATTGATAGCTCATTTCCTTTTTATAACCCGGGAAAAGGACCTTACATAATGCCTGAATGTAAATAGATAGTATACTCGTTTCTATTGGATTCAACAAGACTCAGATATTTGTCAACATGTGATGTAGTACAGCTTCAATGTTTTTTTTTTTTTGGTAATGGTTTTATTTCATTTGAACATGCATCAGATTACAATTGAATGCATCACATAATCACTTCACAGTTCCACATGTCCAAAAGGAGTCGGAAGAAGCAAAGCTTATTAACTCCTACCCCTCCATTTTGTACTTTTTACAATCAGTAACTTACATTTGTTCACTTCCTGCTTTCATAATTTTTTTTTTTATTTTTTGTCACGTACCGAAGTACACGGTGATATGAGCATCCAATGCCATAATGGGTACCATAGTAAGTGTCAATATAGTGATATATATAGCACATCATGACTGGTTCAAGACTCTTCATCCTTGTATTTAGCAAACATCAACTGCTTTTTTTAAGTAATATTTTATCTATGTATGTATTTATTTCTTTATTTTTTTAGTTTTTATTGAAGCCGAACCAAATTGACAAATGGTCTCAAAGTATAGGATAGAAATTTTCCAATCGTTACTATTTTTATTTAAGTCATCCTAGTTTTTTTTTTGTAGAATTTTATTTTACAATTATTTGTATTATTTTATTTACGACTTTTATTTAAGTCTTTCTTATTTTGGAATTATTTGTATTATTTTTTTAGACTTTTATTTAAGTAATTTTTGCTTTTGAATTATTTGTATTTTTTGCCATTTATTTAAGTGATTTTTGTTTTTGAATTATTTTTTGAATTATTTATATAATTGTTGTAGACTTTTATTTCATTCATTTTTATTTTGGAATTTTTTTATGATTTATAAGACTTTTAAGTCATTTTAATTTTTGAATTATTTCTAAATTTTTATTTTTTTTAATTCTTTTTATCTTTTTTTTTTAGATTTTTGTCATTTTAACTTTTCAGTATTTGTATTATTTTTTAGACTCATATTTAAGTTTTCTTTTTTTAGACTATTAAGTATTTTTTTTTCTTTCACGTACCGAAGTAAAATGTTTTCAATTTTTTTTGTTTTTATTTTTTATTTTATTTTTGTCACATACCAAAGTAGGAGGTGATATGAGCATCCAATGCCATAATGGCCATTATGAATTATCCTTACTGGCCTTTTTTTTGCAGTACATTTAGCGAGTGAAGATTGCTTTTATAGTTATTAACCCATATTTCCAAACAATAAGTAAGATATGGTTATGGTTATTTTTTTTTTTTGCCTTATGCAGTATTTTAGCTGTTTGAAGAAGAACTATATCAACAAGTTGAAGTATTTGTCATTTTAGAAATAAGGGAGTAAAATTAATAATGTTGAATAGCACAGAAAAGACTTGCAACGACTCGATACCGATACAAAGCCGGTATAGATAATATCGATATTTGGATCGATCCCGCCGCCTCTACCACCCCCCCTGGTCTGGGGGTTGGGGGGTGACGGCGGAGAGGGTGGCCCCTGCTGATTCAGAGGTTAGGAATTTGCATTTGATTGCTGTTTGTCAACCAATGGCGGCACCGTGTGTGTGTGTGTGTCGGCGAGGCGACTACCCCCCCCCCCCCCACGCCTCCGTGGGCGCTCACATCGACAGCCAACCTCTGAAAACACAATTACACACCAAAAAGCCGGAGGCCGGGAGCAGATATCATGCAGTCACATGCAACGAGTTTACTTGTAGCAGATAAACACAAGCGCCACCTCTTTTCTTCTTCTTCCTGCTTGTGGAGCTTTTTTTGCCCGCTGTGTGTCGTTTAGGAAGGGGGGGTCACAGTCAGGGAAATCAGGAATGCTTCTTCCGGTCTCAAAGCGTGTGAAAACCCAGCGGAAGTCAATACGGTGAGTTTAATTTTTTTATAAAATTCACCTTTTAATGCATTGTGATGTTTATATAAGACTGTTACATGTATAGATATGTTGCAGTTTTTCGTTTATTAACGCATTTTCCATCCATACGTCATCAAACAGCCTGATGGAGATCGATAGCCTTATCGCGGATGTAGCCATTGCCATATGTCACCCCCGCGTATACAATTTACACCTACGCGCTATAATAGTGTCGCACTATTTAACGTCACAACATGGCGTTTTTAAACATTTTAAACATTATTTAAATGTGTTAGAATTCTCAAAAAATACAGCGTTAAATTGATTAAACCGTGTCATAATGTTAACGCCCTGTAAAGTACGAGTACAAGCATTAAACAAGCTAACGTTTCACTTGACGCCAACATGGTGTCCAAACAGCTTGGCTCCAGGCAGATTATTATTATTATTATTATGATTATTATGATTATTAACAGTCTTATCCGGTGAGCTAGAGGCGAGAAAAATTATAATAAAAGCGCTCATGTGTTTGCTTGTATGGGATTGTGGAGTAAAAGTGCTAATTAACGTGATTTGTCATGGCAGCTGCTGGCTCCGATTCAAAGGCACCGATTGAAAGTTGCTGACTTTTCCCAAACGTCATGATCTTATAAGATTGTGTAACCTCGGTGTCATCCACTGCCTGATATCAAATGTACTTCATGTTGTGACAGATTAAAATAAAGTACAAAGGTCTAACTAAAAGACAATCTTTAAAAAAAGAAAACAAAACTATCTTTCGTTAGGGCTACAATGCCTTGTCACTGGTAAATGGGTTGTTCGGGAACGATCCGGCTCTTATACTCCGCTCTTTGAACAACAAGAACCGGTTCTTTTGAAATGAATAAACGTTTTTTTTTTTTTAGTTTTTCTGTTAAAGCCACACACACACACACACACACGATTGGTCAAAAATGTGTGGCGCCTTTGTGTCGACGCGGCGCAGAAGGAGCAGACGCGGTTTACACACACTGCACAGTTGCGAGCACACAAACAGGAGGGAGTGAGACAACGTAATTAAACACGACACCCTACAAAAGTGTGAAATTGGTATTCCCTGGCAGATATTTGACTAATCTAACAGTAATGAATGCTTTCCTGGTGTTATTCCCAAATATTACAACCTAAATATATATATTTATGCAAATGTCATGTGTGTAACAGTAATGACTCATATGATCTAGATTCGGTAAGACGCTTTCCAACTAGTGTCATTTTGCACCCACACCCCCACCACCCAGAACTGTTGAAGGCGGGTGAAGTTTGAGGCAAAGTGGGAGTGGGTGGGTAAAAAGTCAGTTATGCACATGTTAGGAGAGAGAGAGGTGGGATGCCTTTACGCCTTCAATGGGGGCGGGGGGGGGGGAGGTAAATTCCTCCGTTTGTAAGCAGACACCTTTTGTGCATTATTAGAAAAATGTCGCACAACCACAATGTATCCCACCAGGCGTCCTACAAATAGTTTATATACCATAGATCAGGGGTCTCAAAATCAATTTACCTGGGGGGGGGGGCAAAAACTAGCCAAAAACTTACCACTTCCACACGGATAGGGAGGATAACTATTAACAGTTATTTAACCTTTAACATGAACATGAATCAAACGTAATAATTTTTTCTGGGTACATGATACCATACAGCATCCATATCAAACTTGCGCGGGCCGCACTGACATTAAACTTTCATATCAAAGGCGGGGGCCTCAAACTAGTGTCCTGCGCGCCACATTTGGCCCGCGGGCCGCATGTTTGAGACCACTGATTTATACATATTTTGCAAAGTATTTTCTGAGAGATAATTCTTTATCTTTTTTTATCTTTTTTTATAGACATGACAAACCACGACTATAGTCACATTTATACTTTTTTTTATTTACAACATATTGCGCAACTGCAGGGTCTTGAGACACATGCTAACTCGCAAACTAGAGAGCTAGCGACCTAAACGGTAGCCTTCAAGTTATAACTTAAATAGCCAAAAACTTACCACTTCCACACGGATAGGGAGGATAACTATTAACAGTTATTTAACCTTTAACATGAACATGAATCAAACGTAATAATTTTTTCTGGGTACATGATACCATACAGCATCCATATCAAACTTGCGCGGGGCCGCACTGACATTAAACTTTCATATCAAGGCGGGGGCCTCAAACTAGTGTCCGCATGTTTGAGACCCCTTGTCATGATCTATGTAGGAAAAGAAGCACAAGAAATGATAATTATTTCATCTTTATTTGAGATTCTCATGTGATGCCACAAAAATGAAGATGATATCATTATGGCGGTCTTTTCATTTTACATGGGGCAAGTTGGGGCAAGTCGTTCTCACCTTAAGGATTCCCCAATGAGCAAGTCATTTTTTGTTTTTAATGTAGAGCCCTGCTTAAGCACGAAACGTAATACAAAACATTGTAAACCGACGCATTTTATTGTGTAACAATTGGGCAACAACTGACTTTCATTGTACCGTGTATTTCATTCGATGGGAACACGGTTGTGAAATATCCCAGGCATGTTGAAAGGTCATTTTAACATATGTGTAATGTCACGGAAAGGATATTTTGACATGAGAACAAGACACGCGAATGATAGAATGTGAGAAAATGGGAATTGCAGCATATTTTCAGCTTTTTTGTGACAGAATGTTGTGGTGATTTGCTTTTGGGTTTTAGGGTTGGTGTGAATTCCAATTTTTTTTTGCTCATTTGAACTAATTCTCGCCATTTGTGGGATTTTTCACATCGACGGTAATCATGTTTAACCTTCCTCTTGTGTTAGCTTAGGGTTAGGGTTAGCACCCCCACGACAGTATCACTCGGATACTGTGAACATCCAGCAGCAACACATCATTTTGGCATGACTACTCATTCATTCATTCATTTTCTACCGCTTTTCCTCACGAGGGTCGCAGGGGGGTGCTGGAGCCTATCCCAGCTGTCTTCAGGCGAGAGACATATAGACAAACAACCATTCACACTCACATTCATACCTATGGACAATTTGGAGTCGCTAATTAACCTAGCATGTTTTTGGAATGTGGAAGGAAACCCACGCATGCACGGGGAGAACATGCAAACTCCACACAGAGATGGCCGTTGATGGAATTGAACTCGGGTAATGCAGCCCTGGTTCAGTATATTTTTCCATCAAAATAGTAGTCATGCCAAAATGTTGTGTTGCTGCTGGATGTTCACAGTATCTGAGTGATACTGTCTTTAGGCGAGAGAGGCGGGGTACACCCTGGACTGGTCGGCCAGCCAATTACAGGGCACATATAGACAAACAACCATTCACACTCACATTCATACCTATGGATAATTTGGAGTCGCTAATTAGCCTAGCATGTTTTTGGAATGTGGGAGGAAACCGGCGTAAACCCACGCATGCACGGGGAGACTCCACACAGAGATGGCCGAGGGTGGAATTGAACCCTTGTCTCCTAGCTGTGAGGTCTGCGCGCTAACCACTCGACCACCGTGCCGCCCTGTATTGTTATTATAATAATTTTAATAAAGTTTGATTGAATTTGTGAACATAATAACGTAATTATCTTTATTATTATATTTACTTTTATTGATTTTCCTTTTTCCTGATATATTAAAAGGATCTCCCGATAAATAAATGACAAAACATGAGCCAAAAGCCGCTACTGTACGTCAAGGCTGCACAAAGAACTGAATTATGTTTATCATTACTTTGAAGCGTTCCTGCTGGTGTAGCTCTCGCTATTTAGCCGCTTATTTCCCAGGAGTGTATTTACGTTTCCTTCCTCCTTTCGACATGTAAACAACTCCCTTTGGTCTCTGTGTGTGTGTGTGTGTGTGTGTGTGTGTGTTTGGATTGGTCTGCGCTGAATCGAAAAAAAAAAAGTCAGCGATGCGCCGCCGGTCACGTGATTCCGTCGGTTCATTGATGTTTGCTGACTTGAATTAGTTCAATGTCTATTTGAAGACTCCATGCGGCTGTTTTCAGTCAAACAGCCGTCGGGCCGTGTGACAGATTTCTGATCTCATCTGCAGGGTATTTGAGAACGCAGCGGGTGTAATATGCAAACATGCGATGGGAGTTGGGTACGCGTTTTTGGCCTCCAAAATGGTTAGCGTCTGGCAATAAATGACATCCCAAACATGTGCAGACTAGACCGACTGGTCCGACGCCGTCAGCTCTTCTCCTTGTTATGTTGTCATTATGTTGAAATATCGCTCCGAGCCAGGGGGTCTCAAACACGCGGCCCGCGGGCCAAATGTGGCGGCCCGCGCAAGTTTGATATGGATGCTGTATGGTATCATGTACCCAGAAAAAATTATTACGTTTGATTCATGTTCATGTTAAAGGTTAAATAACTGTTAATAGTTATCCTCCCTATACGTGTGGAAGTGGTAAGTTTTTTTTTTTTGCTATTTAAGTTGAAAGGAAATAACTTGAAGGCTACCGTTTTAGGTCGCTAGCTCTCTAGTTTGCGAGTTAGCATGTGTCTCGAGACCCTGCAGTTGCGCAATATGTTGTAAATAAAAAGAGTATAAATGTGACTATAGTCGTGTTTTGTCATGTCTATAAAAAAAGATAAAAAAAAGATGAAGAATTATCTCTCAGAAAATACTTAGCAAAATATGTATAAATAAGGGGTCTCAAACATGCGGCCCGCGGGCCAAATGTGGCCCACATGACACTAGTTTGAGGCCCCCGCCTTGATATGAAAGTTTAATGTTAGTGCGGCCCCGCGCAAGTTTGATATGGATGCTGTATGGTATCATGTACCCAGAAAAAATTATTACGTTTGATTCATGTTCATGTTAAAGGTTAAATAACTGTTAATAGTTATCCTCCCTATCCGTGTGGAAGTGGTAAGTTTTTTTTTTTGCTATTTAAGTTGAAAGGAAATAACTTGAAGGCTACCGTTTTAGGTGGCTAGCTCTCGAGTTTGCGAGTTAGCATGTGTCTCAAGACCCTGCAGTTGCGCAATATGTTGTAAATAAAAAGAGTATAAATGTGACTATAGTCGTGTTTTGTCATGTCTATAAAAAAAAGATTAAAAAAAGATAAAGAATTATCTCTCAGAAAATACTTGGCAAAATATGTATAAATCAGGGGTCTCAAACATGCGGCCCGCGGGCCAAATGTGGCCCGCAGGACACTAGTTTGAGGCCCCCGCCTTGATATGAAAGTTTAATGTTAGTTTGATATGGATGCTGTATGGTATCATGTACCCAGAAAAAATTATTACGTTTGATTCATGTTCATGTTAAAGGTTAAATAACTGTTAATAGTTATCCTCCCTATCCGTGTGGAAGTGGTAAGTTTTTGGCTATTTAAGTTGAAAGGAAATAACTTGAAGGCTACCGTTTAGGTCGCTAGCTCTCTGTTGTTCCATTTGTGGATAATGGCTCTCACTGTGGTTTGCTGGAGTCCCAAATGATTTTTTTTGTCCATTAATATTAAAGTTTCATTTTTTAAAAAATGCATTTTGTGTTCAGTTATGTTGTCGGAGACTAATATTTGAATTTGTGTGATGATCTAAAAGTGGATAAAATGACAAAAAATAAATCAGGAAGGGGGAAGCAAACTCACACCATTGTAGTCTTTTACTGTGTTTGATTCATGTTCATGTTAAAGGTTAAATAACTGTTAATAGTTATCCTCCCTATCCGTGTGGAAGTGGTAAGTTTTTGGCTATTTAAGTTGAAAGGAAATAACTTGAAGGCTACCGTTTTAGGTCGCTAGCTCTCTACTTTGCGAGTTAGCATGTGTGTTTGAGTTTGAGACCCCTGCTCCAAGCTTTGTTTAAAAGGCGTGGGACAAAATTTTCCTTGATTGTTCCAGTAAGTCTGCTTCTGTGTGTCACACTGGATTGTATTCCACTAAACGCGAGTTGGCTGCGTACACAAAGTTTTCTTTCTGCCCTCAAGAAGTCGGAAGCGGTGCGGCTTGGCAGGCTTTCAGCTGTCCGTCTGCCAAAAGCTTCTTTTCCGAAGGGCTTGCGCAGCACGTGGCGTTCTAACTGGGTTATCCTGCCAAAAAGCGTGAGTTACTTCACCGCTTGGGCCGGAGCCACGGGGGGAATCCCTGGCGGGTGACGCAAGCAGTCAAAGGAAGGGCCTGCAGTTCTGGGATGCCCCCGCAGTTCTGCAAGCCAGCTGCTCGGGAACAGTTGGAGGTCTTGTTTTCAGTCCGTGTTTGACACCGGGATGTGTAGCGGGTCGGAATGTTCTATCCTGGTACTTGTCTGCCCGGAGACCGGCACACAGCTGCAACATGCTTCAAACAGGGGTTCTCAACTGGTGGGTCGGGAACCAAAAGTGGGCCAGGATCCATTCTGACTTATTTCTTATTTCATGGTCTTTTTTGGCTTGGTTTGACTTCAATGAAAGTATAAAAAAAATACAAAGGAATTAAAATAATAATAAATAAATCATCTAGATATAATAGAATAGAAATAAATAAATACAGAGAATAAATAAATAAATAAACAATAAATAATCACTAAATAAATAAAATATTTTTTTATAAAAAATTAAAAACGACTTAAGTGTGAAAATACAAATAGTGTAAAAAATACAAAGGAATTAAAATAATAATAAATAAATAATCTGGATAGAATAAAATACAAATAAATAAAAATAGAATGAATAAATAAATAAATAATCAATAAACAAATAAAATACATTTTTATAAATTAAAAATGACTTAAATAAAAGTGTGAAAATACAAATAGTGTAAAGAAAAAATATATATAACATTAAATAAAATTAAATGACTTGGTGTAAAAAAAAATACATTAAAAATCTAAGTATAAAAATACCAGATAAGTATAACAAATAATAAAAATCTATATGTAAAATGATATAAAAGTGTAAAAATACTAAAAATAAATAACATTATAGGAGTATACGTGTAAAAAATACAAATAAATAAAATACAATTATAGTTATGAAAAATAACAAAATAAAAATTACCTTAAAAAAAAGAAGATAAAATGACTTGCGTGTAAAAACAAAAAACAAATAAATAACATGCTTGGTTTGACTTCAATGAAAGTATAAAAAAATACAAAGGAATTAAAATAATAATAAATAAATCATCTAGATAGAATAGTATAAAAAGAATAAATAAAGAAATAAATAATAAAATAAATAAAATATTTTTTTATAAAAATTAAAAATTACTTAAAAGTGTGAAAATACAAATAGTGTAAAAAAAATACAAATATATTACATAACTTAAATAAAATTAAATGACTTGGTGTAAAAAAATATACATTAAAAATCTAAATATAAAAAATACAAGATAAGAATGACAAATTATAAAAATCTAAATGTAAAATGATATAAAAGTGTAAAAATACTAAAAATAAATAACATAAAAGGAGTATAAGTGTAAAAAATACAAATAAATAAAATACAATTATAGTTATGAAAAATAACAAAATAAAAATTACCTTAAAAAAAAGAAGATAAAATGACTTGCGTGTAAAAACAAAAAACAAATAAATAACATGCTTGGTTTGACTTCAATGAAAGTATAAAAAAAATACAAAGGAATTAAAATAATAATAATAAATAATCTAGATATAATAGAATATAAATAAATAGAAAGAATAAATAAAAAAATAAACAATAAATAATCAACAAATAAATAAAATATTGTTTTATAAAACATTAAAAATGACTTAAAAGTGTGAAAATACAAATTTATAACATAAATAAAATTAAATGACTTGGTGTAAAAAATATACATTAAAAATCTAAATATAAAAATACCAGATAAGTATAACAAATAATAAAAATCTATATGTAAAATGATATAAAAGTGTAAAAATACTAAAAATAAATAACATAAAAGGAGTAGAAGTGTAAAAAATACAAATAAATAACATACAATTATAGGTGTGAAAAATAACAAAATAAAAAGTACCTATAAAAAAAAGATAAAATGACTTGTGTGTAAAAACAAAAAAAAAACAAATAACATACTAACAAAAACAAAATAAATAAAAAAATTTTTAAATGTAAAAAAAATATCTACAAATAAAAAAAAACGTTTTAAAATGTATTTTTTTTTTTCCCAAATGCCTTAAATGTGTCGCAACTGACCATTTAAAAAAACATGCATTGGAGGCTGAGACCATTTGAAACCTCTGATCTGGGGCCTAATGGATTCCTCCATTAAACAAAACAACAAACTTCACATTAATCGACTGAGAAAAAAAATCATGAATTGCATCCCTATCGTCAGATTCTCTCTATATCTAATTGCAGAAATGACATTCTTACACTTTCTTGGTCTCACTGCAGCGTAACGGATCATCAGTGAGCGGTTTTGTTCTGGATGTTTCCATGTTGACAACATAAATCTGGCTTTGTGCACACAAAATGCTAACAGTCGCCATGTAAACCGAACAAGTTCATCCAGTTTGGGATGTTTATGCCTTTCCAAATGTAGTTGAACCCCCCCACCCCGCCCCCCCCTAGCTGTACTGTCATCATGGCATCTAGAGTTACCAGCAGTGTGTCGAATGCGAGCTGCAACATGCAGGCTGCGTCCTCAATCTCTTAATGACAACAGCACTTGGAAAGCCAGGAATTTGAATGCCTCTCGCATTTAGCATGCAGCGAACATTGTATAAGAATGGCACATGTTACAATCTGGTTATATTCAAAGTTAAACAGGGGAAGGAAGGAAGACGGTAATGCAGGGGTCTCAAACTCAATTTACTTGGGGGGCCACTGGAGCTAGGGTCTGGGTGAGACTGGGCCGCATCAGGTTTCCCCCCCCAAAAAACAAACAAAAAAAACACATTTATTAAAAACAGAAAAATGAATAAACTTTGCTTTGGTTTCGATTTTCGACAATAAAAGCTCTGATAAAACATTCCACTGTTCTCAAATATCTTACTTTTTATTTTTCTACACAAAATAAGATGAAAAATAAATAAACAAATCAAGAATAAAGAAAATCAATCAGTAATAAATAAATATTATAATAATAATAATAAAACAGCAAATAATAAAAACTTAAGAAACCACATATAGTTGGTGTGTAGACAAATGATTTTTTTCAGATTAAAATGAACAAAGCATTATTAGAGCCCTGTAGACATGACAAAACACGACTATAGTCACATTTATACTCTTTTTATTTACAACATATTGCGCAACTGCAGGGTCTTGAGACACATGCTAACTCGCAAACTAGAGAGCTAGCGACCTAAACGGTAGCCTTCAAGTTATTTCCTTTCAACTTAACTTAACAAAAACTTACCACTTCCACACGGATAGGGAGGATAACTATTAACAGTTATTTAACCTTTAACATGAACATGAATCAAACGTAATAATTTTTTCTGGGTACATGATACCATACAGCATCCATATCAAACTTGCGCGGGGCCGCACTAACATTAAACTTTCATATCAAGGCGGGGGACCTCAAACTAGTGTCCTGCGGGCCACATTTGGCCCGCGGGCCGCGTGTTTGAGACCCCTGCAGTAATGCATTCATTCATTTTATTGACCGGTGTAAGTCAGATAATCATGAAAAGTGCTTCAGTAAATCTCCAGCCCCCCCCCCCCCCCCCCCCCCCCCCCCCCCCCCCCCCCCCCCCCCCCCCCCAACAACAGCCCCCTCCATTCAAGTGTGGCGTTCATGCCACGAGAAACTGACACAAAATGCCGGACGTGTGATCGTCTCCCTCGCCGAGTCCCCCCCCCCCCCCCCCTCGTAGTTCCACCCGAGCTGTCATTTCATGAGATTTATGTCTGCCCACCACACGGTGCTAAAGCGTCCATATGAAGCTAATGGTAGGTTCTGGACAAGGCGTGGTCGATTAAAGCTACCCTCGTAGCAGTTAGCAACATTTTAGCTGAATCGGCAAACACTTTTATCTGGTTAACCTTCTGGTTAATAATACTCTCGTGTCGTCAGCTGCTTCTAAAAGTAACACAATATCATAAATAAATATATCAATTCCAAATCATTGTTTTCTATTTGGCATATCGGATTGTCAATTCAATTCCTTTTATTATAATTTACATTACAGTTTACAGTCAATGATGACACAATAAGATTAGATTTTTTTGTGTATAAAAATGCAATAAAAACAAATTTTATCAAAACATTTATTAAAAAAATGCTTCTTAAATTAAAAATACAATATTCTTCCATATTCTTATTTTTTTTAATTTTATTTATTTAATACTCTTCCTTGACTTATTTATGGTAAATCAGGGGCAACCAAAGTGTGGCCCAGGGGTCATTTACGGTTCGTGGATGTTAAAAAATAAATAAATAAAATTGCAAAAATAACTCCAAAATATTCGTAAAATTAAGTCATAATATTGAGAGGAAAAAAATTCAAAATTAAAGGGAGAAAAGTCATTTATATGAGAAACAAAACAAAGAGTTGCAATATTATATTATCATTTTTTAAAAATTATTATTATATACAAATTAGAAGCCCCTAGTAGATATTTACTACTCTTGACTTATTTATGGTAAATCAGGGGTGACCAAAGTGTGGCACAGGGGTCATTTACGGTTTGTGGATGTAAAAAAAATTGCAAGAATAAGTCCGAAATATTAGTAAAATTAAGTCATAATATTGAGAGGAAAAAATGAAAGGGAGAAAAGTCATTTACATGAGAAACAAAACAAAGAGTTGCAATATTATATTATTATGATGATGATTATGATGATGATTATGATGATGATGATTATTATTATATACAAAATAGAAGCCCCCAGCAGATATTTAATACTCTTCCTTGACTTTTTTATGGTAAATCAGGGATGACCAAAGTGTGGCCCAGGGGTCATTTATGGTTCGTGGATATAAAAAAAAAAAAGGGGGAAAAAAAGAGTAGTAATTTAGCAAGAATAAGGCCAAAATATTAGGAGAATTAAGTCATAATATTGAGAAGAAAAAATTAAAAATGAAAGAGAGAAAAGTCATTTATATGAGAAACAAAACAAAGAGTTGCTATATTATATTATATTATATTATATTATATTATATTATATTATATTATATTATATTATATTATATTATATTATATTATATTATATTATATTATATTATATTATATTATATTATATTATATTATATTATATTATATTTGGGTTGGGTACAACTATGTTACTACAATAAATCTAATAAGTCTAAATATTGTGTGAATGCAAATTTTAAAAATGTGGATGTTAAAAAAAAAGGAAAAAAAGATTAGTAATTTATCAAGAATAAGGCCGAAATATTAGGAGAATTAAGTCATAATATTGAGAGGAAAAAATGTAAAAATTCGTGGATATAAAAAAAAAGGAAAAAAAGAGTAGTAATTTAGCAAGAATGAGGCCGAAATATTAGGAGAATTAAGTCATAATATTGAGAAGAAAAAATTAAAAATTAAAGGGAGAAAAGTCATTTATATGAGAAACAAAACAGAGTTGCAAGATTATATTATTATTATTATTTTTATTATTATTATTTACAAATTAGAAGCCCCCAGAAGATGTATAATACTCTTCCTTATTTATGGTAAATCAGGGATGACCAAAGTGTGGCCCAGGGGTTATTTATGGTTCGTGGATGTTAAAAAAAAATTAAAAAAAAAAGGAAAAAAAGAGTAGTAATTTAGCAAGAATAAGGCCGAAATATTAGGAGAATTAAGTCATAATATTGAGAGGAAAAAATTAAAAATGAAAGGGAGAAAAGTCATTTATATGAGAAACAAAACAAAGACTTGCTATATTATATTATATTATATTATATTATATTATATTAAATATTGTGTGACAACAAATAAAATATTAAAATGAAAAATGTACAAAATTTTTAAAATCAGTACGCGTCCCTCAGTGGAAAAAAAGCGAGCGAACCACATATTATTCATTTGATCAATACAGCAAAATCCGGTGTGATTTAATCGCCCTGAAGTGGATCACAGCATTATATTTACTGTATGCCCGCTTAATTTCTAGAATAGCTGAGGCTAATCACATTAGCCTTGCTGTGCTGTGCTGTGCTGTGCTGTGCTGTGCTGTGCTGTGCTGTGCTGTGCTGTGCTGTGCTGCTGTGGCTCTGTGGAAGAGGTCAGTGGAAAGTGCGTGACCAGCCTGTGCGACACTTCCTCAATGATCTTGTTGTTGGTGCAGTCGAGCTCAATGGAGCCTGTGTTATTGCCATGCGAGGTAATGCTGCGAGGAATGCGAGCGAGCGATGCATAATCAAGACCAGCACCGCTGACCGACTTCTTGTCCCCGTGTTTTTTTTTTTGTTTTTTTTTCTTTAAAAAAAGAGGATCATAATTTATTCTATTTACTCGGCTAAATTCAGCTAACTGTAAAACATGTCGACATGCAAGCTGTCGTCATGACGCTGCATTTAACCACCCCGTGAAAATATGAACTCGACCCTTCCGTACACCCGTGCGAATGTGCAGTCGGCCCAACCCTTTTTTTTTTTTTTTTTTTTTTTTTTTTTTAAAGGGGGGGTAAAAAGAGAACAAGCATACCTCTTCAGTTTCTTGACTTTAGCCAAAGGCAACAGTTCAAACCTGTTGCTGGAAATAAATTAAATAGGCCTTTGTGTGCACAACCTGGCAGTTATTTACATTCTGGTTTATTAGCTTTAAAGGTACCCCCCCCTACCCAACCCCCCCCGACTTCCCCTAATACTAATATGTGCTTTTTGATTCCTTGGGGACATCAATACGTGTGGTTTAGTTGGTTTATAAACAACGTATAAACGTGTTTAAAGCGGCTCTATCTAATATTGTTCACAAGATTTACGTAGGTTGCTCGATTCCGTTGTTGTCTTTTCTTGGTAATGGTAATGGTTTAATTTCATTTGAACATGCATCAGATTACAATTGAACGCATCACATAATCAGTTCCCAGTACATCTGGTACTTTTACAATCACTAACTGTTACATTTGTTCACTTCCTGCTTTTAAAATTTAATTTAATTTAATTTAATTTAATTTAATTTAATTTAATTTAATTTAATTTAATTTAATTTAATTTAATTTAGTAGCATACTAAATTAATTTAATTTAATTTAGTAGCATCCTACTACAATCCTACCCCTCCATCTGGTACTTTTACAATCACTAACTGTTACATTTGTTCACTTCCTGCTTTTAAAATTTAATTTAATTTAATTTAATTTAATTTAATTTAATTTAATTTAATTTAATTTAATTTAATTTAATTTAATTTAATTTAATTTAATTTAATTTAGTAGCATACTAAATTAATTTAATTTAATTTAGTAGCATCCTACTACAATCCTACCCCTCCATCTGGTACTTTTACAATCACTAACTGTTACATTTGTGCAGCCCTGGTTCAGTATATTTTCCATTAAAATAGTAGTCATGCCAAAATGTTGTGTTGCTGCTGGATGTTCACAGTATCCGAGTGATACTGTCGTGGGGGTGCTGGAGCCTATCCCAGCTGTCTTCGGGCAAGATATGGGGTACACCCTGGACTGGTGGCCAGCCAATCCCAGGGCACATATAGACAAACAACCATTCACACTCACATTCATACCTATGGACAATTTGTAGTTGCTAATTAACCTAGCATGTTTTTGGAATGTCGGAGGAAACCGGAGTACCCGGAGAAAACCCACACATGCACGAGGAGAACATGCAAACTCCCATGCAAAGATAGCTGAGGGTGGAATTGATCTTGGGTCTTCTAGCTGTGAGGCCTGTGTGCTAACCACTCAACCACTGTGCGTCATCGAAAATTCATTTTTCGACCGCTTTTTCTTCACGATTGTCGCGGGGGTGCTGGAGCCTATCCCAGCTGTCTTCTACCGAGAGGCGGGGTACACCCTGAACTGGTGGCCAGCCAGCCAATCACAGGGCACATATAGACAAACAACCATTCACACTCACTTTCATACCTATGGACAATTTGGAGTCGCTAATTAACCTAGCATGTTTTTTTTGGAATGTGGGAGGAAACCGGAGTACCCGGAGAAAACCCACAGAGATAGCCGAGGGTGGAATTGAACTCGGGTCTCCTAGCTTTGAGACCTGCGTGCTAACCACTTGTCCACTGTGCGTCATTGAATTTTTTTTTTTTTTTTTTTAAACTGTGACTTACATCACAGCAAATTTCGCACTCTTTTTTTCTTCTTCCTCTGACTTGAAATAATTTGGTCATGTAAACGACCACATAAAAAAAGAAATTTTTGAAATTGTCAGAAATGCACCAGAAATTGGAACCATTTTTACTATATTTTTTACATCTGCATTGCTTGTGATTTTGCATTGAATTCATAGTAGACATTTTTTGAGTGCACGTAATGTCGTTGATACGCGTAGGCTACCTCACAAATAGCTTCTCTTCATTCCGAAAACTATCATTCTGAGGTATTATGAGAGAGTACCAGGTACCAGCAAGTAGTACTAGATATTACATGTGAACATATACCCAGTATGTGCATGCATGTGAGGCTCTACAGGTCTCGGTCTCTTTATCTGCTTGGAGTTAGACCCTTAGCCCAAGTCCTTATCACCCTGTTTCTGTTTACTTAGACCTTGCAATCTTCCACCACTCCGATGTGGGGGGGTTAAAAAAAAAATAACAGAGAGAAGAAGATTAACCCATTAACTGTCATCTTTTCTACATCTTTATCCTGATTACTTATCCCCGCCCCTTCCATGTATGGAACATTCCAGCTACCCCCTGTTAGCTTACACCACTTAAAGCCAATTAAGGTGTTAGCCGATTGGTGGTGGTGGTGGGGCGGGTGTCCGTACTTGGTGGGTGTGGATCAAGATATTTTGTAGGACTTCTTTCTCCATTACTTGGAAGGATGTATCTCTCTTGTTTTGATGCACTCAAAAAAAAATGACAACAAACTGCATACAACAGGGGTCTCAAACACGCGGCCCGTGGGCCAAATGTGGCCCGCAGGACACTAGTTTGAGGCCCCCGCCTTTTAAAAAAAAAAAAAAAAAAAAAGCAATTAATGTAACCAACAACAAATAAAGTTGTAATTTTTGGAAAATTTGGCAGAGGAAAAAAAATCACAATTTATAGCAAAAAAAGTAGAAATTTTACTAGAATAAAGTCGTAATATTATGAGGAAAAGTCACTTTTTGTGAAATATTAAAGAAGAAATAATATTAATATTAATAACATTAGTAAATTAAACATTATTAAACGTAAACAACTAAATTAAATTAAATTAAATTAAATTACATTAAATTACATTAAAATAAATTACATTAGATTAAAATAAAATAAATTACATTAGTTTAAAATAAAATAAATTACATTAGATTAAAATAAAATAAATTAAATTGCATTAGATTAAAATAAATTACATTAAAATAAAATAAAATAAATTAAATTGCATTAGATTAAAATAAATTACATTAAAATAAAATAAAATAAATTAAATTGCATTAGATTAAAATAAATTACATTAAAATAAAATAAAATAAATTAAATTGCATTAGATTAAAATAAATTAGATTAAAATAAAATTAATTACATTAGATTAAAATAAAATTAATTACATTAGATTAAAATAAATTAAATTGCATTAGATTAAAATAAAATAAATTAAATTGCATTAGATTAAAATAAATTAAATTAAATTGCATTAGATTAAACTAAATTAAATTAAAATAAATTAAATTAAAATTATAAAAATCTAGTAAAAAAACAAACTTAAACTATATTAGGAAAGCAGGAAGTGAACAAATGTAACAGTTACTGATTGTAAAAGTACCAGATGGAGGGGTAGGATTTAATAAGCTTTGCTTCTTCCTACTCCTTTTGGACATGTGGAACTGTGAACTGATTATGTGATGCATTCAATTGTCATCTGATGCATGTTCAAATGAAATAAAACCATTACCATTACTTGCAATGTTGGGGCATATGTAACTATATGTTAACATATAGTATGTTTTCTAATGTGTCTGAGACATTCGGTTTCCAGCTTCTAATGTTTCTATCTCCAAGTATAGTCATCTGGTGCAGCTGGCCCTCTGACAACTGTAGGCATTGAGCATTCAGTGGATCTTCTGTCAAGATGGAATAATGCACTGAATCAATATTGAATATCTATAGGCCGCCCGGCTGCATCTGCTCCGTCAGTTGTCACTTCACCCTCAGCGTCGGAAGACACACGGCTCTTATTTCCTTGCATCACATTTCCTACGCCGTGGTGTGACATCGAGTCGGCGCTGCAGGGGCTTTACGTTTCATGGAAGCGGGGCTCGCCGCTTGGAGGTGTGTTTGTAACTGACGACATGCAAATATGACTTTCTTGACTCATACTGAGGGTTTCGGTGGCGTGTGCGTGCGTGTGTGTGTGTGTGTGTGTGTGTGTGTGTGTGTGTGTCTCAGGCCATTTTCAGTCTAGTTACAGAATAAAGTTCAACAATTTGGATTTGCTCTGGAGCGGTGCCAGCTAGCTTCCGCAGAACTGTTAAGCTGCCCTTGAGCAAATCGCCAAACCCTCAACTACACGGGGCATGCATTCTTATAATGTACCGAGCATGCTATTTTTGCAGCATGTAAATTATTTCATTTCCCAATTGTTATTAAACTCACAAATTAGGTTTTGTGGTTTGACTTGCAAACCGAACACCGGGTAGATTTTATAAAGCGACAGTCAAACAGGAAATGCACACAATGTAATGTAAATAGGTCATAACTTTATTGTATTGATTTAAATAAATGTATAATATTTGTAATTTTTCATGTTCTGTGTCTTGGAAAATGCATGAGAAAGTTAAGCGTAAAAAAAACACCAGTGTTGTATTATTGAGTTGCCTTAAACTTGATTTTCTTCCCGCTGCTGTTTCACTATGTAGGCTGTGCCTTATTGGGTTGTTATCTCAGAAATATGTACGTATAGGTTATGTATTTATTGTGGTGTGTTATGTTAGTGGTTTGATTTTAATCGGGATCAGAATTCTAGGTTAAATATTATTTCATCTCTACGGTCATATATGCAAAGGATTCACACCTGCACAATCAAATGAGGTCTATGAGAATGTATGATAGTTTGTAGTACTGTAACTGCACTGCATAATACTCAAGTGTTCAGTGTTTCGTCGCAGGGCTGCTATCTATTTGTGGTGGTGTGTGCTAGATTACACTGGCTGTGACGCACATGACTTTGTCGCTCGAAGTATCTGGAATGAAAGACGCTAAGTCGGCAACACTGATCCCTAATCTCTCCTGCTACATTTTCTTATTTTCTGGCAGACCAGGTGTGCAGGCATTGTCTTAAAGGTGACCTACTATGCTATTGAGTTGTGGAATCCTATAGAGCAGCTCCACACGCACATGACGTTGTCACTTGAAGTATCTAGAAGGAAAGACGCTAAATCGGCAACACTGATCCATAATCCCTCGTGCTACATTTTCTTATTCTCTGGCAGACCAGGTGTGAATGTGTTGTCTTAAAGGGGACCTACTATGCTATTGAGTTGTGGAATCCTATAGAACAGCTCCACACGCACATGACGTTGTCACTTGAAGTATCTAGAATGAAAGACGCTAAGTCGGCAACACTGATCCCTAATCCCTCGTGCTACATTTTCTTATTTTCCGGCACGCACATGACATTGTCACTTGAAGTATCTAGAATGAAAGACGCTAAGTAGGCAACACCTATCCCTAATCCCTCGTGCTACATATTCTTATTTTCTGGCAGACCAGGTGTGCATGCGTTGTCTTAAAGGGGACCTACTATGCTATTGAGTTGTCGAATCCTATAGAGCAGCTCCACACGCACATGACGTTGTCACTTGAAGTATCTAGAATGAAAGACGCCAAGTCGGCAACACTGATCCCGAATCCCTCGTGCTACATTTTCAGGTTTACCATTAACTGCGCATGATCCGTGCATTACTATACAGTGCAATAAAAAAGTCATGCATCACATCAGTCAAGTTCTGAATAAGTTGACTGTAGTAACATAATCGAGTCTTTCACAAGTTGTCAGACCGTGTGCTCCTATATAATATATTACACATGAAAGTGAAGGATTGTCTTGTATGAAGAAGGCCGTTTTTACTGTCTGTCAGTCCGTGACACAAAATGAGTGATGGCGGTCTATTGTCACGGCTGCTATATCAGCTATATACAGCTTGCAGTTCCAGTTTTTTTTTTTTTATTTCCTCGGTCTGACTGACTGACTGATTCGAGCAGCAAGCTACCTCACAGGTCTTTGAAGTTGTAATAACCAGAAGGTTCCTATATATATATACAGTTCCTATAGATCAGAGGTCTCAATTTACCTGTTCTCAAGTATCTTAATTTTTATTTTTCTGCACAAAAAAAGATGAAAAATAAATAAACAAATCAAGAATAAAGAAAATCAATCAGTAATAAATAAATATAATAATAATAATAAAACAGCAAATAATAAAAACTTAAGAAACCACATATAGTTGGTGGGTAGACAAATGATTTTTTTCAGATTAAAATGAACAAAGCATTATTAGAGCCCTGTAGACATGACAAAACACGACTATAGTCACATTTATACTCTTTTTATTTACAACATATTGCGCAACTGCAGGGTCTTGAGACACATGCTAACTCGCAAACTAGAGAGCTAGCGACCTGAACGGTAGCCTTCAAGTTATTTCCTTTCAACTTAAATAGCCAAAAACTTACCACTTCCACACGGAGAGGGAGGATAACTATTAACAGTTATTATAATTTTTTTCTGGGTACATGATACCATACAGCATCCATATCAAACTTTAAACTTTCATATCAAGGCGGGGGCCTCAAACTAGTGTCCTGCGGGCCACATTTGGCCCGCGGGCCGCATGTTTGAGACCCCTGCTATAGATACTATGTAATATGAATGACTGTTTTACATTGGCTGCTGGTTGAATGTCAAGCAATAGCCAAACAAACACTTGTTTTAAATGCACCGTAGCCATGTTTACTAGCTCGTTAGCAGAGATTAATAGCCGACTGTGTCAACAGAATATGTTTCTCTATGAGTGCTCACTTCCTCTTGTTGTGTTTGCAGTGTTTTGGTTCTGCACATGAGTCATCCAAAACACCCGCACATGTTGTACAGAGGACATGAAGTCCGTGGTTTACGTCGGCCCTGAACGTTACGTCAACACAATCTGTTTTGTGCAGATGCGGCAATTTATTTAAATTTTTGTTAAGTTTGCACATTTTTTTTTAATGTTGATGGGTTCCTTTTACTTGGCAAAATACTGCCAATATGCAGTATTTAATATATATATGTCTGTGAATACTGCTTTGCAGATGCTTGTTTTTCCGGTTTCACCTGAAGGTGCTAATGTTAACACATTGAAGTAGCCATCTGACACAATTGTACTTTCTCACCCGCAGGTTTTTGTAGTCTGTCAACAAAGACTCGTACTCCTACCTGCGGTCACGTCCCTCCCACCCACATCAAGACCTCACAAGACAATTACGTTCACATTCCCATCACCGAAAATCCTCCTGCCGGGCCACTAGAACCTGGAAAAAAGGACCAACCACACGAAACCGGAATTCGTGCTCCCTCAGTGGGGGAGCGAGGGGAAGTAAAGGCATCATCGTAACATTGTGCCGCTCCCCCCACAAGATATGAAGCTCCAGGCCGTTATGGAGAACCTGCACAGGCAGCAGAGGGCCAAGTTGATGATGGAGCAGCAGCTTCAGCAGCAAGCCGCCCTCCAGCACTCTCAGATCCGTAGCGGCGGCGGCGGCGGTGGCGGCGGAGTCGCGGGCGACGAATCCATAAACAACTCGGCCCCTGATAACGAGCAGGCCCAGTTAGTGGCCCTCGCGGCCATGCGTGCGGCTGCGGCCGGATTACAACGAGTGTCCGACAGTCGCTTGTCGGAGCGCAGCAGCGGCAGCGATGAGGAAGGTGAAGACGACGATAATGAAGGAGAGGAGCAATATAAAGACATGATGGGCTCGGATGAGGAGGAGCAGATGTAAGTACCCGATACCTTTTTTTTTATTCACCTAAAATACTTTTAAAAGACAACAGTTTTTCAACCTCCACGCAGCAAAAGGAAATGGGACGAGGAGGACTTTGAAGGCGAGATGGAAGAAGACTTTGACGACGACCTCGCCGAGGAAGGTCTGCCAACAGGCCACAACGCGGTGGTTCCCGGGAAAGGGATCCTACTGCTGCCTCACCGCCAGATCCACCCGCACTCCCAGCTGCTGAAGGCCCGGCCCAGCGTTGACCAAGAGCCGCGTGTCGCCATCTTGCCTCCGAACGCCACGCACAGCCACCAAGGCGGCCAAGACCACGGGGAGTGGACGTACGAGGAGCAGTTCAGACAGGTAGGAGTCAAAATGGTGGCTTGACGGGGACACGGGTGACGTAATGATGTCATTGTGTCATTTGCATAATTGGCATATAACATATAACATTTCATAAAGTAATAACACTGTAGGAAAGTGACTAAAAAACACAACAAAATCGTTTAAATCCATGAATAAACATTCATCTGTTGCTTCATTTTTTTTGTTTTTAAAATATGTAATCTAATGAAAAAAAATTAATTTTATGAGAATATTGTCATGAGGAAATATGTCATTTTATTAGCAATAAAAAGAAAAAAAGTCTGTCCTCATTTTATGAAAAAAAACAACAAAATAAAGTACATTTAAAATTGGAATGTGATGAGAATAAAGGCAAAATATTGAGTGAATTAGAATTATGAAAAGAAAATTTACAAGAAGAAAAAAAAAACAACATGATGTAATTTCACAAAAATAAAGTCAAAATATGTTGTAGATCTAAGGAGAAGAAAGGTCGCAGTTTTATGAAAATAATCTTGTCATATTGTGATGAAAAATAATGCCATTTTCATCAACACAGAGTTGAAATACAAAATAAAGAATACATGAGATTTTTAAAAGTCAGAATCTTATTATTTTTATAATTTTAAATTTTTTTGAAAAAAATAAAAGAGAAAAATATATATATATTTTATATATAAAAATATATATTTAAAATATATATATTATATATTAATATATATATTATATTTTTGGGGGGATATATATAACATATGTGTGTGTATGTATATATATATATATATATATAAAAGAGAAAAAAAATAGATATTTTTTTCTTATTTTTTCAAAAAAATGTAAAATTATAAAAATAAGATTCTGACTTTTATTTATTTAATAAAAAAAAATATATATATTTTTTTTTAAAGGAAAATTAAAAGGAAAAAATATTATATATATATATTTTTCTCTCTCTATTTTTTCAAAAAAATTAAAATTATAAAAATAAGATTCTGACTTTTATTTATTTATATTTTTATATATATGTATTTATATATATATGTATTTATATATATATATATATATTTTTTTTTTTTTTTAATTTATTTTTTTTTTTTTTTAAAGGAAAATTAAATGGAAAAAAGGGGAAAAAAAGGATATATATATTAGGCTGGGGAATAATAATTCACAATATAAAGTGAAGAAAGTCATCATACTATGAAAAGAAAATTATTGAAGATTACTTCAATAATTTAGAAAGTATTTTACAATATTTGTATACATTTTGTATATATATTTTCAGTATGCGGGTGGACAACATTCGAACACCACTGATATACTGTGGACCTTTTTTAGTATATTTAAACAGTTTAACACACTTGAGGTGGGCTAACTGCCATCAAGCTCCATCTGCCCCCCCCCGTCATAACCAAATGTCACTTTTTCAGCTGCACAGGGTGGGAAGTTCACACCAGCTTGAAGGCATGTGTTGATAAATACCTTCATCCAGGCCCTTTTTTTTTTTGTTTGTCTTTGACGCCTAACATTGTGATCAATTACATGTGTTGAGGCATTTGGCAAGGTCAGACATTTTGGCAGCATCTTTACTATGCTTCAGGCTTTTACTATGCTAGTGCTTACTGTAAATATGCAAGTGGCTTGGATATCATAAGGGAAGGAGGCCCTGGTGGAATAATACAGGCTGTGTTTACAAGAAGACATTTTGTATCTGTCATCAGCTATGTTTACATGGCTGCTGTCCGTCAAACGACATACTTTGCAGTGGTTCAAAAGAAGCATTTATTCTTGTCACGAGACACCCGATACATTGAGAAAACTACAAAAAAAAATGTACTAATTACATTTCTGCTACGTTACACTCTGTGTGTATGCAACCGGCCCCGCCTCCACCCACCGATGACCGATGACATTAAAGAAACTACAACAAAAAAATATGTCGAAATTATGACAACATACTGCAGTCTACTAATTACATTTCTGCTACGTTACACTCTGTGTGTATGCTACCGGCCCCGCCTCCCCCCACCGATGACATTAAGAAAACTACAACGAAGAAATATCTAGAAATTATGACAACATACTGCAGTCTACTAATTTTTTTCTGCTACGTTACACTCTGTGTGTATGCTACCGGCCCCGCCTCCACCCACCGATGACCGATGACATTAAGAAAGCAGTCTACTAATTACATTTCTGCTACGTTACACTCTGTGTGTATGCAACCGGCCCCGCCTCCCCCCACCGATGACATTAAGAAAACTACAACGAAGAAATATGTAGAAATTATGACAACATACTGCATTCTACTAATTACATTTCTGCTACGTTACACTCTGTGTGTATGCTACCGGCCCCGCCTCCACCCACCGATGACATTAAGAAAAATACAACGAAAAAATATGTAGAAATTATGACAACATACTGCAGTCTACTAATTACATTTCTGCTACGTTACACTCTGTGTGTATGCTACCGGCCCCGCCTCCACCCACCGATGACCGATGACATTAAGAAAGCAGTCTACTAATTACATTTCTGCTACGTTACACTCTGTGTGTATGCAACCGGCCCCGCCTCCACCCACCGTTGACTGACAAAAGGTCTCATATCCGTTCATGCTGTTGTTCTATGGAAGAAACACACCAAGGTACTGAAACCAATGCACAGAGTGAACTATCCTTTTGCATGTTTGTAGGCGAGAAACAAGGAAAGGGAGTTAATTTTCATTAATTGTGTGATTAATTCATTTATTTAGTATCGTCCCATGCCTTGTCAACGCCACTGAATGCCAATGAAACGTCCCGTTTTGGAGAAACGGTGTAGTCGCAATAAACTTTTCCATTACCAATTAACACAAAGAGAGGTCGCTGTATTGATTTACTGATGTAGTCATTCATTTATTTTTAATACGCAACAGTCCCTGACCAGTAGTTGTCATTATTTATTTATTTTTTTAAAACTACACCAGCTTCTAGGTCAAATCTGAACCATGATCTACTTTCCACCACTTTCTTTGCACGCACGCATGTGGAGCAAATTGTATTTCAGTACAAAATGTATGTCTCTATCCTCTCTCTCCGTGTGCTCTTTTAGAGCTCGCGCGGTATGCAATTGAACACGTGCACCCGGTTTACGTGCTTGACTTTTGAACTTAACCATAGATTGTAATTTCAGATCTACGTCTTGTGATTACAGAAGCGTATGGAACATAACCCCTTCAAGACATGCGCTTGGCTTTTGTAAATAGCTCGCCACTCCCTGCTACTTCATGTGCGTGTGGTGGATTTAATACTTGAAACGGCATTCGGCGGTTTTTCCCATACATCAGTTTTAGTATGTTTTTTTTTATCATAACATGTCAGTCAGCGGCTCAGCAGACGGTTGTGTATCGAGACAGCCAGCATCTTGGCTGACCAGATAGTGCAGATTTTTAAATGACGCCTACGTCAAGTCGGATTCCTGTGACGGCGGAGACAACGTGTGTTTAAGATCTCACAACATTTTGCAATAGTGGACATAGTCGAATTCACACTGACCGTTAAAAACAGAAAAATATACAAACTTTTTCAGTGCTTTGGTTCCGATTTTCTACAATAAAAGCTCTGATAAAACATTCCACTGTTCTCAAATATCATAATTTTTCTGCACAAAATAAGATAAAAAATAAATAAACAAATCAAGAATAAAGAAAATCAATCAGTAATAAATAAATATAATAATAATAATAAAAAGTTAAGAAACCACATATAGTTGGTGGGTAGACAAATGATTTTTTTCAGATTAAAATGAACAAAGCATTATTAGAGCCCTGTAGACATGACAAAACACGACTATAGTCACATTTATACTCTTTTTATTTACAACATATTGCGCAACTGCAGGGTCTTGAGACACATGCTAGAGCTAGCGACCTAAACGGTAGCCTTCAAGTTATTTCCTTTAAACTTAAATAGCAAAAAAAAACTTACCACTTCCACACGGATAGGGAGGATAACTATTAACAGTTATTTAACCTTTAACATGAACATGAATCAAACGTAATAATTTTTTCTGGGTACATGATACCATACAGCATCCATATCAAACTTGCGCGGGGCCGCACTAACATTAAACTTTCATATCAAGGCGGGGGCCTCAAACTAGTGTCCTGCGGGCCACATTTGGCCCGCGGGCCGCATGTTTGAGACCTGTGATTTATACATATTTTGCTAAGTATTTTCTGAGAGATAATTCTTTATCTTTTTTTTAATCTTTTTTTATAGACATGACAAAACACGACTATAGTCACATTTATGCTCTTTTTATTTACAACATATTGCGCAACTGCAGGGTCTTGAGACACATGCTAACTCGCAAACTAGAGAGCTAGCGACCTAAACGGTAGCCTTCAAGTTATTTCCTTTAAACTTAAATAGCAAAAAAAAAAACTACCACTTCCACACGGATAGGGAGGATAACTATTAACAGTTATTTAACCTTTAACATGAACATGAATCAAACGTAATAATTTTTTCTGGGTACATGATACCATACAGCATCCATATCAAACTTGCGCGGGGCCGCACTAACATTAAACTTTCATATCAAGGCGGGGGCCTCAAACTAGTGTCCTGCGGGCCACATTTGGCCCGCGGGCCGCATGTTTGAGACCTGTGATTTATACATATTTTGCTAAGTATTTTCTGAGAGATAATTCTTAATCTTTTTTTATAGACATGACAAACCACGACTATAGTCACATTTATACTCGTTTTATTTACAACATATTGCGCAACTGCAGGGTCTTGAGACACATGCTAACTCGCAAACTAGAGAGCTAGCCACCTAAACGGTAGCCTTCAAGTTATTTCCTTTAAACTTAAATAGCAAAAAAAAAAACTACCACTTCCACACGGATAGGGAGGATAACTATTAACAGTTATTTAACCTTTAACATGAACATGAATCAAACGTAATAATTTTTTCTGGGTACATGATACCATACAGCATCCATATCAAACTTGCACGGGCCGCACTAACATTAAACTTTCATATCAAGGCGGGGGCCTCAAACTAGTGTCCTGCGGGCCACATTTGGCCCGCGGGCCGCATGTTTGAGACCTGTGATTTATACATATTTTGCTAAGTATTTTCTGAGAGATAATTCTTTATCTTTTTTTTTATCTTTTTTTATAGACATGACAAAACACGACTATAGTCACATTTATACTCTTTTTATTTACAACATATTGCGCAACTGCAGGGTCTTGAGACACATGCTAACTCGCAAACTAGAGAGCTAGCCACCTAAACGGTAGCCTTCAAGTTATTTCCTTTAAACTTAAATAGCAAAAAAAAAACCTACCACTTCCACACGGATAGGGAGGATAACTATTAACAGTTATTTAACCTTTAACATGAACATGAATCAAACTTAATAATTTTTTCTGGGTACATGATACCATACAGCATCCATATCAAATATTAAACTTTCATATCAAGGCGGGGGGCCTCAAACTAGTGTCCTGCGGGCCACATTTGGCCGTGTTTGAGACCCCTGTTCTACTGCTTATTACTAAAGAACAGAAAAAGGTAGAAACAAACTTTTTTTTTCTCTTGAAAGATGGGAGTCTAATGTTTGTTTTGGTATATACGTACCATGTCTACATAGAACAAAATATTTGTGTGTCTTGAAAAGTTAGTCCAAAATGTCTGGTATGGAATGGGATTGAATGAGTTAATATAAATACTTTACGCAACGTCTTTGCTACTTCCCTGTGCCACTTTCAGCCAGAAGAGACGTTGGTCGTGACACAATGGAAAGTGTGGAAGCGGTGTATATAAAAACATTAGTCCAGTCTCTATAACGTCTATGCTTATAATTCCAATAATGGCAATTTAAAGGCACTTTAGTGTTCAAACGTAAACACACGGCTCAGTGCTTACAGCACATGATTTAATGTTTAGGTTGAGAACATTGGGTGGTGGTGTTGGGGGGTTGGCGGGGGGGTCACTGGGTGGAGAGGAAAGAGTTAAAAATGTTTAGTTTATTTTTGGGCAGGTGGGTGGAGGCTGCTGGAATGTGCCTGAGGGAGGGTGATAATGTGGCCACTTGGAACCTCAAATCCTCGGCAGAAAACCTGACGTCTATCAGTCCGCTGCAGTTGCAGCTCTTCCAAACTGAAAAACATCTCTCTTTACTTGAAGGCACAATATTTACACATCACATCACAAGTCATCTTTATGGGTGGGGGGGACAGAATAAAAGGAATCGAAACTTAAAAGCTTGATTTTACTGTTTAACCGTCATTTGCAGCAATAGGATTTAACCCTGATGAAAGGATTGCGGTAAAATCCACTTCTAATCCAAATAAAATTGAAACGTAAGAAAAAAAAAAATAAACCTTAGGCAACAATTGTTGCGGGATTTATGATTTTACTGATTTGTTATGAAAATTCTTACTGTTCTTATCATGTTGACCCAGACGCCAGGAGGTGATGATGCAACCGTACAATAGAAGAGACCATGTTTGGTGCAGTTTTAAGCCGAAAAAAACGGCCACAAGGTGAATTTTATAAGATCACGACCTGCATCTTTACAACGGAAATAAATGTTCCGCAGGAAGGAGTCTGCGTGAAGGTTACGCGTTGAAGGGAAATTTGAATGTGTGCACTCGTGCATACATTTATGCACATGTGCACAAACACACACTTCAGTTGTAAATGTGAAAATTTAAAATAGTTTATGTGTGCCTTTTTTGTGTGCCTTTTAAAAATCAATCAAAAAAATGAAACTATGGCATGTACCGAGAGGGACGGCTTTTGAAAAATGGAGTTCATTTATGTTAATTTTATTTTTTATATTTCTTAAATAATTTTGTAATAATTTTTCATAAAATTTAATTTAAATTTTTAATTTAATTTAATTTAATTTAATTTAATTTAATTTAATTTAATTTAATTTAATTTAATTTAATTTAATTTAATTTAATTTAATTTAATTTAATTTAATTTAATTTAATTTAATTTAATTTAATTTAATTTAATTTAATGCATACATTTATGCACATGTGCACAAACACACACTTCAGTTGTAAATGTGAAAATTTAAAATAGTTTATGTGTGCCTTTTTTGTGTGCCTTTTAAAAATCAATCAAAAAAATGAAACTATGGCATGTACCGAGAGGGACGGCTTTTGAAAAATGGAGTTCATTTATGTTAATTTTATTTTTTATATTTCTTAAATAATTTTGTAATAATTTTTCATAAAATTTAATTTAAATTTTAAATTTAATTTAATTTAATTTAATTTAATTTAATTTAATTTAATTTAATTTAATTTAATTTAATTTAATTTAATTTAATTTAATTTAATGCATACATTTATGCACATGTGCACAAACACACACTTCAGTTGTAAATGTGAAAATTTAAAATAGTTTATGTGTGCCTTTTTTGTGTGCCTTTTAAAAATCAATCAAAAAAATAAAACTATGGCATGTACCGAGAGGGACGGCTTTTGAAAAATGGAGTTCATTTATGTTAATTTTATTTTTTATATTTCTTAAATAATTTTGTAATAATTTTTCATAAAATTTAATTAACATTTTAATTTAATTTAATTTAATTTAATTTAATTTAATTTAATTTAATTTAATTTAATTTAATTTAATTTAATTTAATTTAATTTAATTTAATTTAATTTAATGCATACATTTATGCACATGTGCACAAACACATACTTCAGTTGTAAATGTGAAAATTGAAAATAGTTGATGGTTGTAAAACAACCATTTTTTGTGTGCCTTTTAAAATTCAATCAAAAAAATGAAATTATGGCATGTACCAAGAGGGACGGCTTTTGAAAAATGGCTGCGATTCAATGAGTTCATTTATGTTAATTCTTTTATTTTTTTAATAATTTTGTAATAATTTTTAATGAAATTTAATTTAATTTAATTTAATTTAATTTAATTTAATTTAATTTAATTTAATTTAATTTAATTTAATTTAATTTAATTTAACTATATTAGGAAAGCAGGAAGTGAACAAATGTAACAATTAATTTAATTGAATTAAAATTCAAATGTAATTTAATTTAATGTGCCTTCTGTTTTTGCTCCGATGGTGCACACCCCATATAAATGCTCCACGCGGCCTAATAAGCAGTATCCTCATCAGGCCAAATAGGTCCAGAGGCCAAGCGGAGCCTTTGAAGTTTTCCCTGTGTCGGCCTTAAACACCAGCAGCAGGACAGATGGAGCCCAGATGGACAGTAAAGAAGGGATGTCTTTAAAAATTCATGGCACTCACCATGATCAGGGTGAGTGGAGGGCATTTGGCATTAAACATTAAATTGCTCACACACACACACACACACACATCCATTGTGAGAAGGGGGATGGGGTTGATTGGGACGACAGGAAGTATAGCTTGAATAGGAGCCAAGTGGGAGCGACACTTATTGGGATTGCCCGTCGGCTTTTTTGCTGATACAGCTGTCTGATAAGTGCCTGTCGGGGTTTGTGTTCCACTGCAGCTTGCACGGAATCCTGCCTGGTCTGTCTTGACTTCCTGTGACTGTGTTCGTTTGATGCAAACTTGTGTTTTGTCGCTGTAATGTTGATCTGTGAAAGTGGATTATTTAATATTTAGAGGGCTCTAATAATGTTAAAAAAAGTCTTATTTATATCTTAAATGTTTTATCTACTCATATTATGACAACTATATTGCGTAATATGAGTTTAAGATGACTATAGGGTATTATTTAATATTTAGAGGGCTCTAATAATGTTGAAAAAAAGTCTTATTTATATCTTAAATGTTTTATCTACTCATATTATGACAACTATATTGCGTAATATGAGTTTAAGATGACTATAGGGGTATTATTTAATATTTAGAGGGCTCTAATAATGTTGAAAAAAAGTCTTATTTATATCTTAAATGTTTTATCTACTCATATTATGACAACTATATTGCGTAATATGAGTTTAAGATGACTATAGGGGTATTATTTAATATTTAGAGGGCTCTAATAATGTTAAAAAAAGTCTTATTTATATCTTAAATGTTTTATCTACTCATATTATGACAACTATATTGCGTAATATGAGTTTAAGATGACTATAGGGGTATTATTTAATATTTAGAGGGCTCTAATAATGTTGAAAAAAAGTCTTATTTATATCTTAAATGTTTTATTTACTCATATTATGACAACTATATTGCGTAATATGAGTTTAAGATGACTATAGGGGTATTATTTATTATTTAGAGGGCTCTAATAATGTTGAAAAAAAGTCTTATTTATATCTTAAATGTTTTATTTACTCATATTATGACAACTATATTGCGTAATATGAGTTTAAGATGACTATAGGGGTATTATTTAATATTTAGAGGGCTCTAATAATGTTGAAAAAAAGTCTTATTTATATCTTAAATGTTTTATTTACTCATATTATGACAACTATATTGCGTAATATGAGTTTAAGATGACTATAGGGGTATTATTTAATATTTAGAGGGCTCTAATAATGTTGAAAAAAAGTCTTATTTATATCTTAAATGTTTTATTTACTCATATTATGACAACTATATTGCGTAATATGAGTTTAAGATGACTATACGGGTATTATTTAATATTTAGAGGGCTCTAATAATGTTGAAAAAAAGTCTTATTTATATCTTAAATGTTTTATTTACTCATATTATGACAACTATATTGTGTAATATGAGTTTAAGATGACTATACGGGTATTATTTAATATTTAGAGGGCTCTAATAATGTTGAAAAAAAGTCTTATTTATATCTTAAATGTTTTATTTACTCATATTATGACAACTATATTGCGTAATATGAGTTTAAGATGACTATAGGGGTATTATTTGATATTTAGAGGGCTCTAATAATGTTGAAAAAAAGTCTTATTTATATCTTAAATGTTTTATTTACTCATATTATGACAACTATATTGCGTAATATGAGTTTAAGATGACTATAGGGGTATTATTTGATATTTAGAGGGCTCTAATAATGTTAAAAAAATTATTTAGACGGTTGTAAACAGGTATTCTATGACTAAAATATTCTATTTACTACTTCACAGACATTGACTTATCACAGTCAAGTCTGGGAACAATTACCGGCAATAAACGGTAATAAAACTTGTATGAATTAGTGTGTGTGTGAGTCTTATCGTCTGCATCATTTTTCGTTGTGTGCGTCATCATCAGATCATTTAATCGCCTGCACACCCCCCCCCCCCATGTGCAGCCATGTGGATTTAACAAAAGGAAAACAAGACTTAATGGTTATTGTTCGTGTCGTGAAAACAAAAAGAGCGAAAAAAAAAACAAAGTGAGCGGTCCTGTTGAGTTGAAGCGCTACGCAGGATTTGAACCGCGTCCGGCGGTGTAGTGCTGATGTCAAGACCGCCGAATTGATTCTGGAAACTGGCAGCCACTCAGTGAGGAGAAGGAAGGTGGGGGTTGAAGTAGGAATGTAAACAAAGATCCTGATAAGGTGGAGTCCAGCTCTTTACGTCTCAGTTTGATAATATTTCATTTTTCTCATGTTATGGTATGCTAGAAAATAATTGATCCCACCACCGCATTACAGTAACATTACTACCAGTGTAGAGTACTATATATTACATCTTTGAATGCGTCTTTGAATGCTGTATATTTATATTTTAGTTTATTGGCGGCACGGTGGTCGAGTGGTTAGCGCGCAGACCTCACAGCTACGAGACTCCAAAATTCCAAAAATTCCAAAATTGTATTAAATTGTTCCCACTTATTTTATTATCTACATTTAATAGCATTTGTCCAATCAGATTTGAGCTTCCATGTGTTGTTAGGGCCTTCAGAATCAGTAGTGCTGGCCCATGCCACTTAAGCTACGGTGTATTAGCAATGTTTTTTTTTTTTAAATTTAACCCAGTGTTTCCCAACTGGCTGCGCGTTAGAAAAAAGTGGATAGCACTCAGGCTTCACAGCGAGGAGACGCGAGTTCAATTCCACCTTCGGGCCATCTCTGTGTGGAGTTTGCATGTTCTCCCCGTGCATGCGTGGGTTTTCTCCGGGTACTCCGGTTTCCTCCCACATTTAAAAAAAAAACATGCTAAGTTAATTAGCGACTCCAAATTGTTCATAGGTATGAATGTGAGTGTGAATGGTTGTTTGTCTATATGTGCCCTGTGATTGGCTGGCCACCAGTCCAGGGTGTACCACGCCTCTCTTTCCCGAAGACAGCTGGGATAGGCTCCAGCACCCCTACGACCCTCATGACGATAAGCGGTAGAAAATGGATGAATGAATGAATGAGTTCTCCTCCTATTTTGTGTGGAAGTGGTAACTTTTTGGCTTCTTATTTTGTCTTTCCCCACCCTCGGCCATCTCTGTGTGGAGTTTGCATGTTCTCCCCGGTTTTCTCCGGGTACTCCGGTTTCCTCCCACATTCCAAAAACATGCTAGGTTAATTAGCGACTCCAAATTGTCCATAGGTATGAATGTGAGTGTGAATGGTAGTTTGTCTTTGTGTGCCTTGTGATTGGCTGCGACCAGTCCAGGGTGTACCCTGACTCTCTCTCCCGAAGACAGCTGGGATAGGCTCCAGCACCCCCACAACAGAATCACTCGGATACTGTAAACATCCAGCAGCAACACAACATTTTGGCATGACTACTATTTTGATGAAAAATATACTGAACCAGGGCTGCACAGCGGACGGGTGGTTAGCACACAGGCTTCACAGCTAGGAGACCCGAGTTCAATTCCACCCTCGTCCATCTCTGTGTGGAGTTTGCATGTTCTCCCCGTGCATGTGTGGGTTTTCTCCGGGTACTCCGGTTTCCTCCCACATTCCAAAAACATGCTAGGTTAATTAGCGACTCCAAATTGTCCATAGGTATGAATGTGAGTGTGAATGGTTGTTTGTCTATATGTGACCCGTCTTAGGGAACGAAGAAATGAGCATTTTGTGATGATTTTGCGGCGATCCATTGTCCTTGCCAGCGTACTCGGTGAAGCCAATATTTTTCTCCCCAAACAAAAAACAAAGGATCCGCTCGTCTTCACGCCTTGTGGCCTTGTGTTATAATACAAGCATAGAAGAAGACATATGAATGCACGGAGGTGTCAACAGACAAAAGAGCACGGTCTCAAACAATAACATAAAACATAAAGGCATTGATTTGAACCAAAGCTCTGAAATTGTGATGTCGCGTCCATGAAAAGGTAGCGTCTCCTGAAAGGTTTCAGTCTTTGAAAGACTCAATTAAGGTCCGGGTCAAACATTGAGATTCTTAACCGAGCGTTTTTCAAGGACGCGCTTTGTTCGTGGTGTCACTGGACTGGATGGTAGAAAATATGTTTTCAATGTGGCTGCACAAAGAAAAAAGCCCAAACATGATTGATGCTAACTTTTTATTGTCAGTCGGAAACCTATGAGGCTTTTTTATTGTGTATAATTGTCAAGGTAACGTGTTTGTTGATCCACTTGTCTTTCCTAACACCCACACTGCACTTAGACGATGTTTCTTCACATATGTGATCTCAACAAAAATATAAACACTCCCATTTTTCATGAGGTGAACTCAAATATCAATTACAACATATTACCCCAGGGGTGGGCAAATATTTTGACTTGTGGGCTGCATTAACAAAATTGTCCGGGGGGGCAAGAACATATATTTAACACACACATACACTATTTTATGCTTAAAATTTTCCTTCAATTATTTAATCTGTAAAAGTGTTATACTATCAGGCGGCACGGTGGTCGAGTGGTTAGCGCGCAGACCTCACAGCTAGGAGACCAGAGTTCAATTCCACCCTCGGCCATCTCTGCGTGGGTTTTCTCCGGGTACTCCGGTTTCAACATGCTAGGTTAATTAGCGACTCCAAATTGTCCATAGGTATGAATGTGAGTGTGAATGGTTGTTTGTCTATATGTGCCCTGTGATTGGCTGGCCACCAGTCCAGGGTATACCCTGCCTGTCGCTCGAAGACAGCTGGGATAGGCTCCAGCACCCCCCCCCGTGACCCTCGTGAGGATAAGCGGTAGAAAATGAATGAATGAATGAGTTCTCCTCCTATTTTGTGTGGAAGTGGTAACTTTTTGGCTTCTTATTTTGTCTTTCCCCCACACTCTGCCATCTCTGTGTGGAGTTTGCATGTTCTCCCCGTGCATGCATGGGTTTTTGTCTGGGTACTCCGGTTTCCTCCCACATTCCAAAAAAAACATGCTAGGTTAATTAGCGACTCCAAATTGTCCATAGGTATGAATGTGAGTGTGAATGGTTGTTTGTCTATATGTGCCCTGTGATTGGCTGGCCACCAGTCCAGGGTGTACACCGCCTCTCGCCCGAAGACAGCTGGGATAGGCTCCAGCACCCCTGCGACCCTTGTGAGGATAAGCGGTAGAAAATGGATGAATGAATGAGTTCTCCTCCTATTTTGTGTGGAAGTGGTAACTTTTTGGCTTCTTATTTTGTCTTTTTTGTCCACCCTCGGCCATCTCTGTATGGAGTTTGCATGTTCTCCCCGGGCATGCGTGGGTTTTTGTCTGGGTACTCCGGTTTCCTCCCACATTCCAAAAACATGCTAACAAGCTAACTGGCGACTCCAAATTGTCCATAGGTATGAATGTGAGTGTGAATGGTTGTTTGTCTATATGTGCCCTGTGATTGGCTGGCCACCAGTTCAGCGTGGACTCCGCCTGTCGCCCAAAGACAGCTGGGATAGGCTCCAGCATTCCCTGAGACCTTCGTGAGGATAAGCGGTAGAAAATGGATGAATGAATGAATGAGTTCTCCTCCTATTTTGTGTGGAAGTGGTAACTTTTTGGCTTCTTATTTTGTCTTTCCCCACACTCTGCCATCTCGGTGTGGAGTTTGCATGTTCTCCCCGTGCATGCGTGGGTTTTCTCCGGGTACCCGGTTTCCTCCCACATTCCAAAAAAAACATGCTAGGTTAATTAGCGACTCCAAATTGTCCATAGGTATGAATGTGAGTGTGAATGGTTGTTTGTCTATATGTGCCCTGTGATTGGCTGGCCACCAGTCCAGGGTGTACCCTGCCTGTCGCTCGAAGACAGCTGGGATAGGCTCCAGCACCCCCCCCCGTGACCCTCGTGAGGATAAGCGGTAGAAAATTAATGAATGAATGAGTTCTCCTCCTATTTTGTGTGGAAGTGGTAACTTTTTGGCTTCTTATTTTGTCTTTCCCCACACTCTGCCATCTCGGTGTGGAGTTTGCATGTTCTCCCCGTGCATGCGTGGGTTTTCTCCGGGTACTCCGGTTTCCTCCCACATTCCAAAAAAAACATGCTAGGTTAATTAGCGACTCCAAATTGTCCATAGGTATGAATGTGAGTGTGAATGGTTGTTTGTCTATATGTGCCCTGTGATTGGCTGGCCACCAGTCCAGCGTGGACCCCGCCTGTCGCCCGAAGACAGCTGGGATAGGCTCCAGCACCCCTGAGACCCTCATGAGGATAAGCGGTAGAAAATGAATGAATGAATGATTAGAGCCATCTAGAATGTAGTAAACATAATCAGAGAAAACCAGCCATTGAAGACGGCTTACATTGTCGGGGGAGCAGAATTGATGGCGGACAGGAAGTGAATTTAGGGGTTCAGAACTGCGTTTTTGCTTGTTGTGGGCTATGGTTATTAATTATGTTTTTTGGTTAGCGGTTTATGTTCAAAATAACTTGTAATGTTCTGAAATTTTTTCAGGAATTGGATATGGGAGAAGTGATTAAGATCCCCGTTTGAATCCGTCAATGTTGTCCTGTACGGAGATATTTAATCCAACCTCGGGGATTTTGGTTGCACTGTCACTTTAAGAGTGATGAACGAGCATTGCCTTGAGTTTAATAGTTGACAGACGAGCCCTTAAAACCATATCTGCCTGCACACTAGCCAATTACGTACGTGGCTCACATGGATATGTCGCGGCCACAAGGCCCACCCCACCACTAATCAATAGGTGGGGGGCCCCGCAGTTTGACCTCAGGCAGCTACTCAATTTGTTCTCCTAAGACTGGGTGTGCAAAATCAAACCAAATCACATATGTAAAGGGATTTAATTCACATGTTAAAGTTGATTCTTCCTCATGAAATGATTTAGTAGACTTCTGACACCCGCATATAAAGAAGCCGTCATTCTTTTTCTTTTCACGGCACTGACAGTTGATTCGACCCCCATTAACACACAAAAACAACAAAAAAAGCAGCAAAAACAAAGAAAAATCTGCAGTACTTTTACAAGAATAAAGTCAAAATATTGACAAAAAAAGTTGTAATTTTACAAGAATATTATGAGAATAATCGTGTCATTTTAGTAGCATAGAGTTTATATAGCCTGCACGGTGCACAAGTGGTTAGCACATAGACCCCACAGCTATGTGACCCGAGTTCAATTCCCTGGACTGGACTTTGTTATGCACCAGAGTTCCAATTTACATCTGTTGGACAAGTGTTACGGCATATAGTACATAAATAATATGTAATATAGTAAAACATGGCAAAAAAAAAATCCAAAAAACATTTCCACGTCTATCCTGTTCTGATAATAAGATTATTAAAATATAATAAGAGCTATTACTGTATTACTCAAGCACAGCTCTCAGAACATCACATCAGTCAGTCTCAATGCTTGTGTTTGTCTTCGACCGGCAGCTCAGCTCCTCACCTTCCTCTGTCAATGTGTTTGATTGCATGAGGTCATCTGGTCACTGCGGATTATGATGCGTTTGATGCCGCCTGTCGATAAAACAACTGCAGTCACACAGATCTATTGTTGCTGTTAATTGTGTGCTTGAGGGGGGAGAGGAGCGGGCTGCACACCGAGTTTTGGTGCACCGTTTCCAGCTTAGGAGCTGCATTCAAATCTGGACGGAAACTATGTAAAAAAAAAAATATATATATATATATATATATATATATCATACAATAAATACAAATAAATCATAGAAGTAAAGTCCACATTCTAAGTATGGTTTTTAACTTTATTATATACTCCGGTTACCTCCCACATTCCAAAAACATGCTAGGTTAATTAGCGACTCCAAATTGTCCATAGGTATGAATGTGAGTGTGAATGGTTGTTTGTCTATATGTGCCCTGTGATTGGCTGGCCACCAGTCCAGGGTGTACCCCGCCTCTCGCCCAAAGACAGCTGAGATAGGCTCCAGCACCCCCCCCCCCCTTCCCGCGACCCTTGTGAGGAAAAGCGGTAGAAAATGAATGAATGAATGAATGAGTTCTCCTATTTTGTGTGGAAGTGGTAACTTTTTGGCTTCTTATTTTGTCTTTCCCCACCCTCGGCTATCTCTGTGTGGAGTTTGCATGTTCTCCCCGTGCATGCGTGGGTTTTCTCCGGGTACTCCGGTTTCCTCCCACATTCCAAAAAAAACATGCTAGGTTAATTAGCGACTCCAAATTGTCCATAGGTATGAATGTGAGTGTGAATGGTTGTTTGTCTATATGTGCCCTGTGATTGGCTGGCCACCAGTCCAGGGTGTACCCCGCCTCTCGCCCAAAGTCAGCTGGGATAGGCTCCAGCACCCCCCACGACCCTCGTGAGGATAAGCAGTAAAAAATGAATGAATGAATGAACTTTATTAGAGCCCTGTACACATGATGTAACACCCCTATAATCACCTTTACACTCATATTTCTCCGGGTACTCCAGTTTCCTCCATCATTCCAAAAACATGCTAGGTTAATTGGCGACTCCAAATTGACAGCACCCCCTGCGACCCTCGTGAGGATAAGCGGTAGAAAATGAATGAATGAATGAATGAGTTCTCCTATTTTGTGTGGAAGTGGTAACTTTTTGGCTTCTTATTTTGTCTTATCGCCACCCTCGGCCATCTAAATTTATATTTTAGTTGATTTAGCCACGAGTGGCACGGCGATCTAGTGGTTAGCGTGCAGACCTCACAGCTAGGAGACCAGGGTTCAATTCCATACTCGGCCATCTCTGTGTGGAGTTTGCATGTTCTCCCCGTGCATGCGTGGGTTTTCTCCGGGTACTCCGGTTTCCTCCCACATTCCAAAAAAAAACATGCTAGGTTAATTAGCGACTCCAAATTGTCCATAGGTATGAATGTGAGTGTGAATGGTTGTTTGTCTATATGTGCCCTGTGATTGGCTGGCCACCAGTCCAAGGTGTACCCCGCCTCTCTTGCCCGAAGACAGCTGGGATAGGCTCCAGCACCCCTGCTTTTATTCTTTAGATTATCAATTTAATTTTAAAAAGGGAATTGTAGTATTTGGGTCCATGTATTTATATTTTACTGTCCCTCATAAATATATGCAGTAAATATATTTTTACTTTTATTGAGGTCCATTAATTTAATTTCCATCCATAAAAAGGCTGTGATCCGACACAATGCATTGTTGGAAAACAGCCGATCAAGGCCTGGATCAACTCCCCAACACACCCAACCACCCCCGCTCCCCCGACCCCATACCCCCATCTTTATGAGTCACTTAGTACATTTACTAAGTTTACTCATTGAGCTTCCCCCCCCCCTCAACATTCCTGTTCAGCATGTTTTCATCTTAGCAGACACGCTTCCTCTCTTGTGTGTGTGTGTGTGGGAGGCGGGGGCGGGGGCAGGGGCGGGGGATGACAATCACAGAACATACTTTGATTATGAAATTTTGTAAACTGGTTTGACAATGAATTTTTTTTTTTAAAGTGATAATGCCGGGAACAATCTGGTTTGTGTTGCTCAACAACCGCACTTATAGACTTTGATTAAAACACATAAATCATATCCTGTGTAACGTAACACAATAGCTCGAGTCATTGCAAGAACATCCAAAGGATAAAATGGTTTCTGGATGACTGTAGTCCAGGTGTCTCAAACACGCAGCCCGTGGGCCAAATGTGGCCCGCCGGACACTAGTTTGAGGCCCCCGCCTTGATATGAAAGTTTAATGTTAGTGCGGCCCGCGCAAGTTTGATATGGATGCTGTATGGTATCATGTACCCAGAAAAAATTATTACGTTTGATTCATGTTCATGTTAAAGGTTAAATAACTGTTAATAGTTATCCTCCCTATCCGTGTGGAAGTGGTAAGTCCGCATTTGGCGCAAGTTTGATATGGATGCTGTATGGTATCATGTACCCAGAAAAAAATATTACGTTTGATTCATGTTCATGTTAAAGGTTAAATAACTGTTAATAGTTATCCTCCCTATCCGTGTGGAAGTGGTAAGTTTTTGGCTATTTAAGTTGAAAGGAAATAACTTGAAGGCTACCGTTTAGGTCGCTAGCTCTCTAGTTTGCGAGTTAGCATGTGTCTCAAGACGCTGCAGTTGCGCAATATGTTAAATAAATAAAATAATAATAAGAATAATAATAATAAAAAGAGTATAAATGTGACTATAGTCGTGTTTTGTCATGTCTCCAGTCATGATTTCATGACTGGATTAAGTTTATTTGGAATGGAGGGTTCTCCAGATGTGGGAGTTGTGGTTTTTAATCATTTTGTTGTTGTTGTTTTTTTTTCTCTAGCACATATCTTAACCTAGCATAATATTGCTAATGCAAGGTGACGGTCATGTTAGCAACATAGCTTGCATGACTATGCTAGTTCAAAAATGAATTGCCATAAATTGCATTTCTTTTTGCATTTTGAAGCTCCCATTAGAACCTTCTTAAAAGGCTTAATAATAATAAATAATAATAAATAATAAAATAATTTTGTCTACAATATTGGGTAATACGAGTGTAAAGTTGACTGTGGGGGTGTTATTTCATATCTAGAAGGCTCTGACAATGTTAAAAATCGTATTTAGCACGTCGTACACAGGTTTTGTATGCTTTAACTCCAAAAATATTAATATATAACATATAAATATTATATTATAATTTTTTGTAATTATTAAAAATATTAAAAATATTATAAATATTAAAAATATTAAAAATATTATAAATATTATAAATATTATAAATATTATAAATATTATAAATATTATAAATACTATAAATATTATAAATACTATAAATATTATAAATATAAATATATTCCAAAAACTCCAACTCCAAAAATATTAATATATAAATATAATTAATATTATATTATATATAGAATATACATTATATTATAGCTAAAATATTCTAAATATGAATATATAATATTTATAAATATAATATATAAATACGGACTCCTATTTCAAGGAACTTCACTTATCACTGCCAAATCTGGAACAAATTAACCGCGATAAATGAGGGATTAGTGTATAGATATTTCGTCACACTCCTAATAAATGGGTCACCAAATACGCTCACATGATTATACCACTGAAAGTAATCCGTCTGAGAAAACGGCTTCCTTTGTCGTGCTGTCAAGTGGAACATAGCCTTGGTCACTGGCTCGGTCTGTGTTCGATTTCTTAAAAAATGATTTAAGCACCATTTGCAAGCCTGTGATCTACCAATTCAAATCTGATATCTACACCTTGTGACCAGAGTAGAATGTTTCCAGCTGAGATGGAACAAAGATAATATAAACAATATGGAGACATCATGAGATGTTGCAATCAGATGACTTAAAAAATAAAGAGTCATGTATGTTTAACTCCTGTATTTAAGCTTCTGGACGTTTTTATTTTGGATGACTGAAAACATCCTGTCTCACCCTCTCACCATCACTAAAAGGGGTGCCACAAGGCTCCATTTTAGGCCCAACACTGTTTTCCATCTACATCAGGGGTCTCAAACTCAAACTGGGTGAGACTGGGCCGCGTGTTTTTTTTTAAAAAAAACACCAAAAAAAACGCATTTATTAAAAACAAAAAAATTAAAAAAACTTCGCTTTGGTTCCAATTTTCTACAATAAAAGCTCTGATAAAACATTCCACTGTTCTCAAATATCTTAATTTTATTTTTCTGCACAAAATAAGATGAAAAATAAATAAACAAATCAAGAATAAAGAAAATCAATCAATCAGTAATAAATAAATATAATAATAATAATAAAAACTTAAGAAACCACATATAGTTGGTGGGTAGACAAATGATTTTTTTCAGATTAAAATGAACAAAGCATTATTAGAGCCCTGTAGACATGACAAAACACGACTATAGTCACATTTATACTTTTTTTATTTACAACATATTGCGCAACTGCAGGGTCTTGAGACACATGCTAACTTGCAAACTAGAGAGCTAGCGACCTAAACGGTAGCCTTCAAGTTATTTCCTTTCAACTTAAATAGCCAAAAATTTACCACTTCCACACGGATAGGGAGGATAACTATTAACAGTTATTTAACCTTTAACATGAACATGAATCAAACGTAATAATTTTTTCTGGGTACATGATACCATACAGCATCCATATCAAACTTGCAAACTTTTAACGTGTGTCGGAGTCGGGGGGTCCCGGGTGCATGTGCCCCGTCTTTGCAGGAAAATTGCTCTACAAATAAAGTTGATTTGAATTATGATCTCCGTGATTATGATGCCTATGATGCACATTTCAACCTCCCTGCCGGGCACCTACACCCACCTTAGCACAAATACTTTATAGCTTGGGTGTGGTTAGCTTAGGCTTATATAGGTTTTCCCGTCTCTAATGCTGAGGCCCCACCTGGATTAAAGCTCTGCTGTTCAGATCAACAAGAAACTGGCTCAACGACTAGAAACTGGGCCAACTGGTATTGCCTGGAGTCGGTTCATGTCCCTTTAAGAAAAATATTAAAACATAAAAAACAGCACATTTTAATAGTAAAAAAAGTGAGTTTAAAGGATAAAAAGGTGTTGGATTTTATTAGATGTGATTTTTTAGAACTGCATGAAAGATGGCGACCGCTTGGCAGCATTGAGGACTTACAACAGGAATTTGGTGTAAAACAAGCCGATGGGTTCCCACCCTGGCCGCTTATGTATGTGCTTATGTATGTGCGTATGTATGTAGGTCAGCAACTGCTTGTCTGCTGATAATTTATGACGAAGCCTCAGACCAACAAAACAAGTTTTATGATGAAAATAATCAGAAACTACATGTTGCTGGAAGATAATAGATTTTCAGAGGGTTGGGCATGGGGGGGGGGGCGGGGTCCTCTTCCACCTTCGTGCAAATGCATGTTAGTTAACCAGTGTCACACAAGTGTCACGTAGCACATAATAGAGGCTTTGAAACCGAAAACCAGAACCGAAATGAAAGCGGAGTATCGTCTACATCAAGGGGTGTCCAAACTTTTTCCACTGAGGGCTATTTTGATATTTTTAATTTTAAGATTAAAATTCTAGATATGCGAATACTTCATACATTCCAGTGGAAATTTACAAGAAGAATTTACATTTTGAGATATATAAATAAAACTTGTTTGTGTTCCCGAGGGGAGCTGGGTGGCTGGTGGACAGGAAGTGACAGTCGGGCTTCAAAATGGAGTTTTTCCTTGGCATAGGTTACTGAAGCAACAGTGGATGGTGTTTTTTTTTTTTATTGGGGATTATTGTGAGATAATGTTGTGAGATAATTCAAAGCCGCAATGAAAGTTTGGTGCTTTGTGTGTCTCGCTGAACATTACAGAGACATTACTGACATCTAGTGACCAGTGTAGAATATTACATATCATTCACATTGTCTTTGAGTGCATCTTCTGAATGTCTTACATATGTATTTTATATATTTATGTTTGTTTGTGTTTATGTTTATAATAAATATAATATTAAAATAAATATTTACATTTATATATTTATATTTATTTATAATAAAAATATAAATATTTATTTATAAATACATATATTTATATTTATTTATAATAATATAAATATATAATTAAATATAAAAATAAATATTTCTATTTATATATTTATATTTATTCATAATATTTATATTTATTTATATTTATTTATAATAATATAAATATATAAGTAAATATAAAAATAAATATTTCTATTTATATATTTATATTTATTTATAATAAAACTATAAATATAAATATTTATTTATAAATACATATAATTATATTTATTTATGATAATATAAATATAAATATATAATTAAATATAAAAATAAATATTCCTATTTATATATTTATATTCATTCATAATATTTATATTTATTTATAATAATATAAAAATATAAGTAAACATACAAATAAATATTTCTATTTATATATTAATATTTATTAATAATAATATTTATATTTATATTTTTATAATATAAATATATAAGTAAATATAAAATAAATATAAATGTATTTATATTTAATATTAAAAAAATAGAAAAAAATAAATAAATAACAATAAATGAATAATAAAAAATAATAATAAATATATTCATATTTATATTTATATAAGTATAAATATGAATTTTTATATTTATTTATATATATATATATTTATTTTTAGATTTTTTTATAAATATAAATATAAACATTGATATTTATATTTGTATTTATATAAAATTTAAAATATAAATTTATAAATATAAAAAATAAAAAATTAAATGTTTTTTATATATATATATATATATATATATATATATATATATATATATTTAATATAGGCAAAATAATAACAAAGTAGCCAGTAGCAAAGTATCGCAAATAGTAATGTATCGCAAGGTAACCTTTGACCTTCCCAGTCCTGCCATTTATTGATCAGCCCATTCATCAATAGTATTTACTCACCTCGATTATATGCCAAATCCATCCAACAAGTGAACCCACCACCATGCTTACTAGCTCACGCATAACCAGTCAATCACTGGTGGCCAACCACAGCCAGGGAATGTAAAAGGATACATCCGACATCCGACATCCGACATTTCTTAACAGAGGTGAACAACAACAGCCGACAGTTTCAATTGAACGCTCCACCGTTCCGGATGTCCCATTTTCACAGCTCTGTTACCAACTAATTGGTGTAGCGTTCTGTTATTGTCACATGTAGCCCGACACAAAGCAGGGATGCGTGTCCGTGTCGGGATTGACAGGGACTATTGAACGGTGCTTGAAACGGGATACAGGGATACCGTACGATTCACACACTTTACTGTACTACGGTAACTTCTTATCAACGAAAACCTTCCATCATATACCGATATACGCCTACTTCAACAAACACGGATACAAAAACCTGAATTAATTTCTAGATGGACACTGTCGGATATCATATTAATTCCAGTGGTTCCCAAACATTGATTTATTTGTGGTGGACTGCCACAAATACATTTGGACTGCCACCAATAAATTTGGGGCGACAAGTTTCCCATTACTCATAAACACATAATGGGAATGTGTGTCAATGTATGTAGTTCCAATGACAACAAATAGTATTATAACGGGGTAGGATTTAATAAGCTTTGCTTCTTCCTACTCCTTTTGGACATGTGGAACTGGGAAATTGATTTGACAAAAAAAAAAAAAAAAACTAAAAAAAACCTTAAACTGTATTATGGAAAGCAGGAAGTGAACAAATGTAACAGTTACTGATTGTAAAAGTACCAAATGGAGGGGTAGGATTTAATAAGCTTTGCTTCTTCCTACTTCTTTTGGACATGTGGAACTGGGAACTGATTTGACAAAAAAAAAAAACTTAAACTATATTATGAAAGCAGGAAGTGAACAAATGTAACAGTTACTGATTGTAAAAGTACCAAATGGAGGGGTAGGATTTAATAAGCTTTTCTTCTTCCTACTCCTTTTGGACATGTGGAACTGGGAAATTGATTTGACAAAAATTAAAAAAATAAATAAAAAAACTTAAACTGTATTATGGAAAGCAGGAAGTGAACAAATGTAACAGTTACTGATTGTAAAAGTACCAAATGGAGGGGTAGGATTTAATAAGCTTTGCTTCTTCCTACTCCTTTTGGACATGTGGAACTGGGAAATTGATTTGACAAAAATAAAAAAAACAAAAAAAAACTTAAACTGTATTATGGAAAGCAGGAAGTGAACAAATGTAACAGTTAGTGATTGTTAAAGTACCAAATGGAGGGGTAGGATTTAATAAGCTTTGCTTCTTCCTACTCCTTTTGGACATGTGGAACTGGGAAATTGATTTGACAAAAATAAAAAAAACACAAAAAAAAAATTAAACTGTATTATGGAAAGCAGGAAGTGAACAAATGTAACAGTTACTGATTGTAAAAGTACCAGATGGAGGGGTAGGATTTAATAAGCTTTGCTTCTTCCTACTCTTTTTGGACATGTGGAACTGGGAACTGATTTTACAAAAAAAAAACGTAAACTATATTATGAAAGCAGGAAGTGAACAAATGTAACAGTTAGTGATTGTAAAAGTACCAAATGGAGGGGTAGGATTTAATAAGCTTTGCTTCTTCCTACTTCTTTTGGACATAGGGAACTGGGAAATTGATTTGACAAAAATAAAAAAAAACAAAAAAAACCTTAAACTGCATTATGGAAAGCAGGAAGTGAACAAATGTAAGAGTTACTGATTGTAAAAGTACCAAATGGAGGGGTAGGATTTAATAAGCTTTGCTTCTTCCTACGCGAACTAGCATCGTCATGCTAACAGCTATGTTGCTAACATTGCCGTCACCTTGCATTAGCAATATTATGCTAGGTTAAGATATATGCTGGAAAAAAAAACAACAAAATAAAAAAAAATGACAAATTGGCTAGCCACCAGTCCAGGGTGTACCCCGCCTCTCGTTTGAAGACAGCTGGGATAGGCTCCAGCACCCTTGCGACCCTCGTGAGGATAAACGGTGGAAAATTAATGAATTAATGAATGTATGAAAAGTGAGCATTATTATCGTTGTAATATTATACAGCTCTTTTACCGGCTCATATTATTATTATTATTCAATTATACATAAAAGATGCATAATTTGTTTTAAATAGATGAATAAGCTTACGTTAAGCACTCAAACATGTCTCCATGTGACATGCAAAACCAGCAGCCACTTGAGAAATATTTGTTCGGTGTGATTAGGACAGAGAGGGAGGGGATGGAGAGCAAATAAAGAATAGTTGGCGGGTGGGGGGGGATGGGTGTGAGGGGGAGGGAGGGGGGTCATTTCCAAGATTTATGGTGCGGCACTTCACAAAATGCATGCATCCTGTAATTAAAACTCCCCCCTTGTCTCCAGCAGCCCTGTACATTAGCAGGAATCCCCCAACCCCCCCGTCTCATTTAGGCCTCTTCAATCCAACAACCCCCCCTCACACACACACACACACACACAAGATAATAAGATCTGATGGCAGCTCCAAGTCTCTAATGAGGTCTGAATGCTACAATGAGGGCCAGTCTGTTCCTGGTTAGAGGTCACTTCTGTCACATCCTACACAACTTTAGCTGTACAAGCTTTTCATTTTCTCTTGGTGACAGCTGTAGTCGAACGTACAACCCTTAACTGTTCTGCCAGACATAACAGCCAGAAGTCCATGTGTTCCTTTCCTCTTAAAAATGACCCGGTTTTGCAGCAATTCCAAGAAAGCATTGAATTGTTTTAACTTTAAAAGCAATCTTCACTGGCTAAATGTACTGCAAAAAAAGGCCAGTAAGGATAATTCATAATGCCGCCTACAGAGAACATACTAAGTCTAAAATGACAAATACTTCAACTTGCTGATATAGTTCATCTTCAAACAGCTGAAATAATGCATAAAGCTAAAAAATAAGCAATTAGCTAAAAATGTCATCCAATACTGTCTTGAACCAGTCATGATGTGCTATATACGTATATCACTATATTGACACTTACTATGGTACCCATTATGGCATTGGATGCTCATATCAATAAAATAAAAAATATATATATTTTTAATTTTTTAATTTTTTAATTTTTTAATTTTTTAATTTTTTAATTTTTTAATTTTTTAATTTTTTAATTTTTTAATTTTTTAATTTTTTAATTTTTTAATTTTTTAATTTTTTAATAAAAAATAAAAAATAAAAAAAACTTAAACTATATTAGGAAAGCAGGAAGTGAACAAATTTAACAGTTACTGCTTGTAAAAGTACCAGATGGAGGGGTAGGATTTAATAAGCTTTGCTTCTTCCTACTCCTTTTGGACATGTGGAACTGTGAACTGATTCGACAAAAATAAAAAAATAAAAAACAAAAAAAACCTTAAACTGTATTAGGAAAGCAGGAAGTGAACAAATGTAACAGTTACTGATTGTAAAAGTACCAGATTGAGGGGTAGGATTTAATAAGCTTTGCTTCTTGCTACTCCTTTTGGACATGTGGAACTGGGAACTGATTTGACAAAAATAAAAAAAAATTAAAAAACCTTGAACTATATTAGGAAAGCAGGAAGTGAACAAATGTAACAGTTAGTGATTGTAAAAGTACCAAATGGAGGGGTAGGATTTAATAAGCTTTGCTTCTTCCTACTCCTTTTGGACATGTGGAACTGGGAACTGATTTTACAAAAAAAAACAACTTAAACTATATTAGGAAAGCAGGAAGTGAACAAATGTAACAGTTCCTGATTGTAAAAGTACCAGATGGAGGGGTAGGATTTAATAAGCTTTGCTTCTTCCTACTCCTTTTGGACATGTGGAACTGGGAACTGATTTGACAAAAAAAAAACTTAAACTATATTATGAAAGCAGGAAGTGAACAAATGTAACAGTTACTGATTGTAAAAGTACCGGATGGAGGGGTAGGATTTAATAAGCTTTCCTTCTTCCTACTCCTTTTGGACATGTGGAACTGGGAACTGATTCGACAAAAATAAAAAACCAAAAAAACCTTAAACTGTATTAGGAAAGCAGGAAGTGAACAAATGTAACAGTTACTGCTTGTAAAAGTACCAGATGGAGGGGTAGGATTTAATAAGCTTTGCTTCTTCCTACTCCTTTTGGACATGTGGAACTGTGAACTGATTATGTGATGCGTTCAATTGTAATCTGATGCATGTTCAAATGAAATAAAACCATTACTATTGTTTTATTTTCTTTTTAGCGCGACATTCTTTAGCTTCACTGGCGTCACGGTTGCCTATGCATTGATTCAATATCCACGTGGAAGTGTAATGAACATTTCACAAGGTCAAAGATTAACTAAGACAGCAATCATTATGTGAAATCCCTTTCTAGAATACATTATTATATTGTGTAACATTTTGTTTATAATGTGATGTTTGTCACAATTTAACACAAACGCTAGATACATTTGAGAGTAGATGAGAGTAATAATACACTAAAGATGCGTGATGTCGGGTGTGTGTACGCAATTGGCTTAAAACTGATCCACTGACCATCAGAATGGTTGATAAAAGATTAATTTTCCACCAGTCAGAAAATCAATAGTCGTTTCAGCTGCGGAGCCTAATGGTGGGTTGTGTCATGTACGGTCAGAGGTTAATGTCTTCCTGTGATATTTGCTCATGTGGGGGTCAGCATGAGGCTCCTTTTTGCCGCCATCACTTCGTCTCAACGCAATAGCTACTGGTTGCGTAGGCAAATCGGTATATCGGTAAAAAACAATCATGGACTCAATAGGTTCCTTGTACTTCCTCAAAGTGGGCGCCCCACTTTTTACTGCAGACTTTCACTGAACTTTCCGGACCTCTGAGCCCTGCCTGCAGCTGTGGAGCCCACATGAGGTTCTCATCAGGTCTGGCTGGTCCAAATCATTTCAGATCATTAGAGTTCTTTCCTGTATTTTTTTTTTTTTTGCAGTCGTGTTGACAACGGTTGCAACTGTGGTATTGCAAATGGGTACAATTTAAAAATATATACTCTATTTTCCAGATATATATATATATACCTCACAGCTAGGAGACCAGGGTTCAATTCCACCCTGGAAAAATGTATGAATGAATGAATGAGTTCTCCTCCTATGTTGTGTGGAAGTGGTAACTTTTTGGCTTCTTATTTTGTCTTTCCCCAGGCTAGGTTAATTAGCGACTCCAAATTGTCCATAGGTATGAATGTGAGTGTGAATGGTTGTTTGTCTATATGTGCCCTGTGATTGGCTGGCCACCAGTCCAGGGTTCTACTCCTATTTTGTGTGGAAGTGGTAACTTTTTGGCTTCTTATTTTGTCTTTCCCCACCCTGGGCCATCTCGGTGTGGAGTGTGCATGCGTGGGTTTTCTCCGGGTACTCCGGTTTCTTCCCACATTCCAAAAACATGCTAGGTTAATTAGCGACTCCAAATTGTCCATAGGTATGAATATGAGTGTGAATGGTTGTTTGTCTATATGTGCCCTGTGATTGGCTGGCCACCAGTCCAGGGTGTACCCCCCCTCTCGCCCGAAGACAGCTGGGATAGGCTCAAGCACCCTCCGCGACACTCGTGAGGAAAAAGCGTTAGAAAATGAATGAATGAGTTATCCTCCCATTTTGTGTGGAAGTGGTAACTTTTTGGCTTCTTATTTTGTCTTTCCCCACCCTTGGCCATCTCGGTGTGCAGTGTGCATGCGTGGGTTTTCTCCGGGTACTCCGGTTTCTTCCCACATTCCAAAAACATGCTAGGTTAATTAGCGACTCCAAATTGTCCATAGGTATGAATATGAGTGTGAATGGTGGTTTGTCTATATGTGCCCTGTGATTGGCTGGCCACCAGTCCAGGGTGTACCCGCCCCCCCTTCCCCGCCTCTCGCCCGAAGACAGCTGGGATAGGCTCCAGCACCCTCCGCGACACTCGTGAGGAAAAAGCGTTAGAAAATGAATGAATGAGTTATCCTCCCATTTTGTGTGGAAGTGGTAACTTTTTGGCTTCTTATTTTGTTTTTCCCCACCCTCGGCCATCTCTGTGTGGAGTTTGCATGTTCTCCCCGTGCATGCGTGGGTTTTCTCCGGGTACTCCGGTTTCCTCCCACATTCCAAAAACATGCTAGGTTAATTAGCGACTCCAAATTGTCCATAGGTATGAATGTGAGTGTGAATGGTTGTTTGTCTATATGTGCCCTGTGATTGGCTGGCCACCAGTCCAGGGTGTACCCCGCCTCTCTCGCCCGAAGACAGCTGGGATAGGCTCCAGCACAAGTCCATTTGATGTCTTTTGTTATGCTAATTTGGAGCGGCCGGATAATTTGGAGCAGGAGGGGATAGAAAAGAAAACTGTACATGTATATTTGCATAAATGTGCGCATATGTGTGAATGTGGGCGGCACGACAGTCGAGTGTTTAGCGCGCAGACCTCACAGCTAGGAGACCAGGGTTCAATTCCACCCTCGGCCATCTCTGTGTGGAGTTTGCATGTTCTCCTTGTGCATGTGTGGGTTTTCTCCGGGTACTCCGGTTTCCTCCCACATTCCAAAAACATGCTAGGTTAATTTCCAAATTGTCCATAGGTATGAATGTGAGTGTGAATGGTTGTTTGTCTATATGTGCCCTGTGATTGGCTGGCCACCAGTCCGAGGTGTATCCCGCCTCTCGCCCCGAAGACAGCTGGGATAGGCTCCAGCTACAGATTTGTTTCTTTTGATAAACGTTTCCATGCTCACCAGTCCAATTTATGGCAGCAACTGGAAAAGAAATGAAAAAAATAGCACGAAAATCAAAACACTTTTTTTTGTTTTACTTTATTTTGCTTTTATTTAACCTACAAATATGTCAGATCATTTTGCCTCACCCTTTATTATGCAAATTATATCTTTATTTGGCATCGATCCACCGACTTCTAATTCCAACCATGTTCTATTTTGTTGTCGCTATCGCTCTGTTTTTTATAGCGTGCTGTTGTCGTTTCCTTTTTAAGTGCAATCACTTCATCGGTCACCCTCTTCTTCCTCTCCGCAGCTGTATGAACTGGATGGAGACCCAAAAAGAAAAGAATTTCTGGATGACCTCTTCAGCTTCATGCAGAAAAGAGGTAAGCAGAAACTGCGTTTTAATAACATGATGTAAGTCATTAATTGTCTAATTTTAATTCTAGTTCATTTTAATTTTGCGTTCTTGTTTTTTTTTCCCCATCTTAAGGTTTATTACCGTAGTTAACATGCATGTTAACTGGATGTTTTATAAATGCTATATAAATATACTTTCATTTCATATAAATCACACAGTCCCGTTATAATGTGTTTAGGAGCAAGGGTGAACAGGTAGAGCCAAATCTATTTATTGGTGGTAAAAAGTAGGTCCTATCCTTTGTCGTCCCTCGTTTATCATGGTTAATTGGTTGCAGACCTAGCCGTGATAAGTGAATTTGGTGATAAGTATTTGTGTATTTAACGAGCTAACTAATTAGACTTTTTTTTTATATAGACGATATATTGTACACTGAGAGTCAATTGAAACTTTGATACTACACATGTGTTTTCCGTGTTGTACGACTGGCAGTTCCTCCTGTAGCTCGCCATGCCGTTCACTGGATTAACAATGCTGGCCTTTTTTTTTATAAAGGCCTCCAAAACCAATCTTCAAATTTTACAGACACATACCGAGTATTAAAATACAAAAGTACATATCCCATTTTGAGTTCAGAAGAGAAGCAACTTGTCGCATATTTAAAATGACAAATAGTATAAAAGGGTCAGTTAAATGCTGGAAATGAACATGCATCAGATTACAATTGAATGCATCACATAATCAGTTCCCAGTTCCACATGTCCAAAAGGAGTAGGAAGAAGCAAAGCTTATTAAATCCTACCCCTCCATCTGGTACTTTTTCAATCAGGAACTGTTACATTTGTTCACTTCCTGCTTTCCTAATATAGTTTAAGGTTTTTTTTTGTTTTTGTTTTTTTTATTTTTGTCAAATCAGTTCCCCGTTCCACATGTCCAAAAGGAGTAGGAAGAAGCAAAGCTTATTAAATCCTACCCCTCCATCTGGTACTTTTACAATCAGTAATTGTTACATTTGTTCACTTCCTGCTTTCATAATATAGTTTAAGGTTTTTTTTGTTAATTTAATTTAATTTAATTTAATTTAATTTAATTTAATTTAATTTAATTTAATTTAATTTAATTTAATTTAATTTAATTTAATTTATTCATTCATTTTCTACCGCTTTTTCCTCACGAGGGTCGCGGGGGGTGCTGGAGCCTATCCCAGCTGTCTTCGGGCGAGAGACGGGGTACACCCCGGACTGGTCGCCAGCCAATCACAGGGCACATATAGACAAACAACCATTCACACTCACATTCATACCTATGGACAATTTGGAGTCGCTAATTAACCTAGCATGTTTTTGGAATGTGGGAGGAAACCGGAGTACCCGGAGAAAACCCACGCATGCACGGGGAGAACATGCAAACTCCACACAGAGATGGCCGAGGGTGGGAATCGAACCCTGGTCTCCTAGCTGTGAGGTCTGCGCGCTAACCACTAGACCGCCGTGCCGCCCTAATTTAATTTAATTTAATTTAATTTAATTTAATTTAATTTAATTTAATTTAATTTAATTTAATTTAATTTAATTTAATTTAATTTAATTTAATTTAATTTAATTTAATTTAATTTAATTTAATGTGTACCATAGTAAATGTCAATATAGTAATATATATAACACATCATGCACATTATTTTTAGCTTTATGCATTATTTTAGCTGTTTGAAGATGAACTATATCAGCAAGTTGAAGTATTTGTGATTTTAGAAATAAGGAGTTAGTATGTTCTCTGTAGGCGCCATTATGAATTATCCTTACTGACCTTTTTTTGCAGTACATTTAGCGAGTGAAGATTGCTTTTATAGTTATTATCCCATATTTCCACACAATAAGTAAGATATGGTAGAACCAGAGAGCAATAAAGAGTGTGGAGTGATTTCTAATTGAGAAAAATTTTTTGCTTTGTTCAATATTGAAATATTTCTGGCCACTTTATGTTGTATATTTTTTTAATATGAGGTTTCCAGCTCATATTTTCATCTATTGTGATCCCCAGAAATTTATTTTCGTTCACCCTTTCAATGTCTACACCGTTTATTTGTATTTGGTGGTGTGTGTCCTTTCTGCTGTTAGCAAACAGCATGATTTTAGTTTTATTTAAGTTCAAGGACAATCTGTTATCATCAAATATATTTTTAGTGTGACCATTTCTTTCTAATGATTTTGTCTGTACTCAATCCAGAATTAAAAGTAGTGGTATGATCCGCAATAATACCAGCTTTAAGTCTTTTGTAACTTTGGAAATATCATTGATGTACAAGTTGAACAGTTTTGGCTCCAGTGTTGACCCCTGGGGAACTCCGCATGTTTTGTGTTGGAACTAAAAGTTAACTTTAAAATTTTTAACAAAAACTGAACACTTTTAATAGAAAATTGATTTATTTGGCTTGAGTTGAATTGATTTTTTTTTGCCATTATGAAAGTAGTATTGTTTTTGATCGGCATGGCAACACTGAAACCGATTCTTATCTCGTCAAATAATATGATCTCACGTTATGTGCAGCCCGCACTGTCACAGAGACACCGTGCCTCTTTTATAGTCTGATACAGAGAGGGTGATCCGTCACGGAGCCGTCCACCAGAACTATGTGCTCATCTTTCACTCCGCATGGGTGGGGTTTTTCATTCAATTCAGAGATGATTGCTTTATGGTCCTGCAGTCTGGTTCCCAGGATGATGGGCTCCAACTAAAGTGAATACATTGTTATAAACTCCTGGGAAGGGATAGTTTTACCATTCTATCCGAGAGTTCAAACACCGAGGCTGGAAAATCGCATAGTGTTTTTCCAGTTTGGTAAGAAAAACACCCGAGGCTTGAGTCTGGATGAGTCCCCCTTCATAAATACCAGACGTTTTGTTAGTGTGACGAGTTGGTGATTCATGGCTGACATCAAGCAATGAGGTATTCAAATATCTCTATGCTTGTAATAAAAAAAAAAAACTGCCACTACATGTTGAGTCACAACCACCATAGCTGGGCGGGTCTGTTGTGCCTGCTCTGAAGATCTGAGTACGCCCTCTGCAGGTTCAGATGCATAATACATGCTTCATTAACTCAATTTATTGGCGATAATTGTGTGTGGAAAATAAGTAACTTTCATATATTTTGTTCAAGGGACCCCGGTGAATCGTATTCCCATCATGGCCAAGCAAGTACTGGATCTGTACATGCTGTACAGGCTGGTGACCGAGAAGGGCGGCCTGGTGGAGGTCATCAACAAGAAACTGTGGAGGGAGATCACCAAGGGACTTAACCTGCCTACCTCAATCACCAGTGCAGCCTTCACCCTCCGCACACAGTCAGTATTCACAAACACACGCATGTACACAGAAGTACACAGTATTTAAAAGCACATACTGTATTGTACATGTTTCTCATCTACTTTGTATGAACTCGTCTCATTCTCATGACTAAACTTTCCCACCTCGGTCAAAATTTTTTATTTTTTATTTTTTATTTTTTATTTTTTATTTTTTATTTTTTATTTTTTATTTTTTATTTTTTATTTTTTATTTTTTATTTTTTATTTTTTATTTTTTATTTTTTATTTTTTATTTTTTATTTTCATTCATTCATTTTCTACCGCTTTTTCCCCACGAGGGTCGCAGGGGGTGCTGGAGCCTATCCCAGCTGTCTTTGGGCGAGAGGCGGGGTACACCCTGAACTGGTGGCTTAGCCAATCACAGGGCACATATAGACAACCATTCACAAAAACAGCACCGAATCGTTGAGTCAGTCCATTTCCATCAGCTTTGTCAGCATATTGTTTGTTGGCTTTTCAAGCAGAAAAAAGCACAGAAAGCTTTCTAGATCTTCCAGAATCTGCACCTATTCAGCTGTATTTCTTTGGGGTTTCGTGCTTCCTGCAAAAACGGTCTGCTGGATGTCTTATCCTTGATTCAGTTCATTTCCATCAGCTTTGTCAGCATATTACGAGTTTTTTCAAGCAAAAAAACGGTACCGAAAGCTTTGTAGATCTTCCAGAATCTGCACCTATTCAGCTATATTTTTGGGGTTCCATGCTTCCTGCAAAAACGGTCTGCTGGATGTCTTATACTTGGTTCAGTCCATTTCCATCAGCTTTGTCAGCATATTATGAGTTTTTTTCAAGCAAAAAACAGCACAGAAAGCTTTCTAGATCTTCCAGAATCTGCACCTATTCAGCTATATTTCGGGGGTTTTGTGCTCCCTGCGAAAACGGTCGGCTGGATGTCTTATACTTGGTTCAGTCCATTTCCATCAGCTTTGTCAGCATATTGTGGATCGGCTTTTCAAGCAGAAAAAAGCACAGAAAGCTTTCTAGATCTTCCAGAATCTGCACCTATTCAGCTGTATTTCTTTGGGTTTCGTGCTTCCTGCGAAAACGGTCTGCTGGATGTCTTATCTTTGTTTCAGTCCATTTCCATCAGCTTTGTCAGCATATTACGAGTTTTGTCAAGCAAAAAAAAACAGCACCGAAAGTTTTCTAGATCTTCCAGAATCTGCACCTATTCAGCTGTATTTCTTTGGGTTTCGTACTACCTGCGAAAACGGGCTGCTGGATGTCTTATACTTGGTTCAGTCCATTTCCATCAGCTTTGTCAGCATATTACGAGTCGCTTATCAAGCAAAAAAACAGCACAGAAAGCTTTCTAGATCTTCCAGAATCTGCACCTATTCAGCTGTATTTTTGGGGTTTCGTGCTTCCTCCGAAAACGGTCTGCTGGATGTCTTATACTTGGTTCAGTCCATTTCCATCAGCTTTGTCAGCATATTACAAGTCGCTTATCAAGCAAAAAAAAAAACAGCATAGAAAGCTTTCTAGATCTTCCAGAATCTGCACCTATTCAGCTGTATTTTTTGGGGTTTCGTGCTTCCTGCGAAAACGGTCTGCTGGATGTTTTATACTTGGTTAAGTCCAATTCCATCAGCTTTGTCAGCATATTACGAGTTTTTCCAAGCAAAAAAAACGGCACCGAAAGTTTTCTAGATCTTCCAGAATCTGCACCTATTCAGCTGTATTTTTGGGGGTTTCGTGCTTCCTGCGGAAACGGTCTGCTGGATGTCTTATCCTTGGTTCAGTCCATTTCCATCAGCTTTGTCAGCATATTACGAGTTTTTTCAAGCAAAAAAAAAGGCACAGAAAGCTTTGTAGATCTTCCAGAATCTGCACCTATTCAGCTGTATTTTTGGGGGTTTCGTGTTTCTTGCGGAAACGGTCTGCTGGATGTCTTATCCTTGGTTCAGTCCATTTCCATCAGCTTTGTCAGCATATTACGAGT